>NC_137147.1:69787685-70387685 GCF_951394435.1 Stenella coeruleoalba | reverse complement strand
TTTATTATTCTTCATCAGAATAAGGAAACAACTGTAAAGCATGTGTCTTTAGATCGTTCTTTTCTTCTTAACAGCAGTTATCAACTCATTCTTAAGGAAAATGACTTAATAAAATTATTTCTTCTAACTTTTTTGGTCCATCTAGTTTCCAAAACTCTTAAAAAGTGTCCAAGCTTTTTCAAAGCCTATTTCAAATTAGGGACCAATATCAATTATAATACTCCTTTAAAAACCTGGTGAATATTTACTTGGCATGATACTCTTCTCTTTCTAAGTAGAGAGTGTTTTACTTTGTTTTGGTTTGTTTTTAATATGATCTCTTTATTTGCCTTTTACCCCATACCTCAGAAAAAACTAAGAAAATAAATTATCAGCCTAGGAATTTAATTGATATTTAAATTACCGTTATTCATCTATTCCAAGTCTAAACTATGAAAGATTCAAGACCCAAATAATTATACATATTAAAAATTCTTCTTTTTGAAACCTACAGTAATCTGGTTGGTGAGCTTTATGTTTCCAATTCCAAGAAAAAACTATTTTTTCCTTTCAATTATAGTATTTTTTTAAAAGGATGTGATACTCTATGAGAGAAGGATGCTGGAATTCCTGGATTTGAAAACATTTGAAAGAAGCCAGTCGAAGATTATGGTTTACTGTGCAACAAGCTTAGCATTATCACTGGATGGTCTACAACCTGACCTTTTAGCTGTTGATACTAGTTGTTTGTTTCCTTGTTTGTTCCTTCTCCCAGCTGATAACTTTCAGTAGAAGTCACTTTTTTCCCAGTTCTAGGTTGTGGTACGCGGGCCTCTTACTGCTGTGGCCTCTCCTGTTGCGGAGCACAGGCTCCGGACGCGCAGGCTCAGCGGCCATGGCTCACGGGCCCAGCCGCTCTGCAGCATGTGGGACCTTCCCGGACCGGGTTACGAACCCGTGTCCCCTGCATGGGCAGGTGGACTCTCAACCACTGCGCCACCGGGGAAGCCCCCAATTCTAGGATCTTAACTCAATTATTTGCCATTCTACTAAACCTTAGAATTTTTTCCCCATTCTTTTAAAACTTGAAATTCCTAACTTAAAATTCTGCCATATTTATTCATTCTTTATTATTTCAGGTTAGTTTGTATGGAATTATTGAAAAACCACAGATTTTAATGTGAGATCAGGGTTAAAATTGTGGATCTGAAATTTACCAGCTGTTTGAACTTGGACAATTTTCTTAACCTTGCCGAATTTCAGTTTCTTCCACCTGTAAAATGGAAAATTAAGTAAATATCTCATAATATTGTTGTGGGTAGCAAGTGGTGTATAAAGGACTAGGATAGAACTAGTAATATTAAGGCTAAAAATGCAATTCCCCTCTCCTTTCAACACTGCTTTCCTTTTCTCAGCTAAAACTGGATTTCACTTTTTCAGCAGCTACTGCAACATACATGCAATTGAATATGACTGTGCAGCCTGAATTTTTTTTCTTGTTTTCAATGTTTTAAATAATCTAAAACTTTTCAAATTCTGTCAAATGAGTTTACTTATAATGGTAGACTCATAATTTCAATTGATCTGCTCATTTTTGGTCATCTTTTTGAAAGTTCCCTCAGAAGCCTTGAATTGACAAGGTTTTTTACCCAGGAATAGCATCAACTAGTAAAATAAAGCATTTATAAGGAAAGTGAGTACTAGGAGATTATTATTATGTCAAGGTATAAATAACTGAAAACATATGTATATATGTACATACACTGAAAAGTAGAGAACAAAGTCCCAATGAAAGGACACAGTGAAAGGCAAGTACTTGGTACATAGTCATCTAATTAGAAAGCACTGTTTTTATATCTCCTTACTTGGGCAAATATAAGTCTGTTTCACTCTGGATTATCAAGAGGCTGTTAATGTACAGGACATACTCTTTGGGGCAGGGACACATATATATGCAAAACAGATTGAAGGAGATAATGATGACAGAAACAGCTCCTATGTCCTGTCTACTGCTGCAGAGACATCTTAATAGAAGTGAAAGAAATACTTTTCTTTTTTAAAGCCATTTTAGAAAACGGTTATAGATCTCCAGGGCAGAACAGGGAGGTAGGTCAGGAAATATTTATGCAGCGGAGGGATGCCTATAAAAACTGTAGAACATTGATCACAAGGGATTGCAGAATTAACCTGACACCAACTCAAATTGGGGCAGGACAATGGCCACCAACGGTGTGCATTTTCAAGACAGCACTGGCCAATGGCTGATAAAGCTACTGTTGGAACAGAAACAGTCTTTGTCTTACGAATTTGATCATATAACCATGCAAACTTCACTTTTAAATGGTAATGAAAGTTTGAAGAAACCTTAAGAGTCATAACCTGATTCTTTCCCTTACATAAGTTACTCTCTGGTAGTAAGTCGGCACTGAGAGACTCATTCACTCTTGGAGGCTAGGAGGATACTGAAGTAGTATTGTGCTAAGTGTCCCTCAGTGGGATGAAAACCTAAATGTGCTTCCCTGAGTGTAAGATGCTACCAACAAAGACTGTAGCACTGGGAAGATAAAAATCCCATTGAACACACATAGATGTTTTCTTTGACTCAGCTTTACAGTAACAAGGTCAGACAGACAAAATTGTGAAATTTGATTTCAATAACTTTGTCCCATCCCCAGCTCAACACCTGATTCTCTGAGGACAATAGCTTCCTTCCTTGCTACCCAAACAAACTTTGAGCTAGCCGTTACATATAATGGGAGCCGATAAAAAATTCACGTTAAGGATTTAATGACAAACTGTCTAATTTGCCTCTTCTTTCCTAAACGGAAATTTCGGACATCAGTGATAGGCTCCTGTGAAAGTATTTTTGAAGGTAGCCCTGAACCGCTCTGCACAAGTATCCACCCAAAACCTTGTCAGGTGGTTGCAAACTTGAATCACTTGCCAGAGCAACGTCCTATTGAGACTGGTTGGGGGGTACTTTAGAGGAGAAGAACTCAAATTTGAATTTGATGATGTGTCCTTAAAGGAAAAGCAAGTTCGACACAGAATGAAAAACAGTCTTGAGGTACTACTCCTCCAAAGTGGGCCAGTAATAAATACATTGACTAAATCTATATAATCAAACAGAAGTTGGTTAAATATTGTGAACAGAACCACAGTTTCTTATTTTATTATATAATTGGAAAGGAGGGAAACAGGAACAACTTGCTAAAGTAAATATGGTTTGATTAATCAAGAGAGGTGCCTTCAACTCAGATAAACATTACAGTAACTCTAAAACATAGGTTCTTGAACACACTTTCTTCCTTCCTTGGCCCTTGTACTTTTTATACCAGAACCTGTTTATATGCTTCTGTGTAGTTCAGAACCGTCACTAGACCATGACAACGATTAAGTCTCAGATTCCTTCAGTTGGAACCCACTCTCTGGAAGTATACATTATTCCCCAGAGTCACAATGTGAGCAAACATAAATGTATTTAAAACATGCAGGTGTGCACATAGACACACACACACATACACACACGAAGGGAAGGTCACTGTACAAAAGTGTCCTTTTCTGGTTAACTATGGCTGCATGACAGAGAATCTCAAAACCTGCGACTTATATCTGTGATCATGTTTTTAGCTTTTGATTCTGCAATTTGGGCAGGGCTCAGTGGGGGAATGCTTCTCTGTGTTCCATATGGTTAGGCAATCCACTTTGAATAGAGCTCACTCATGGTTGGCAAAGTGGCGCTGCTTTTCGCTGGGAGCTCAGCTGGGCCTAAGGATCAGTTCATCTTCACCTGATTCTCTCTATGGGCTCCCTGGCTTACTCTTGGCATGGTGGCTGGGTCCCAAATGTGAGCATTCCACGAGACAGGAAGTAAATGCTGCTAGCTTACTGAAGCCCAAGTTCAGAATCTGATAGCATTACTTCATGTTTTGAAGTAATTGGTCAAGCAGCGGACAGATTCAAAAAGAAGAAACATAAACTCTACCTCCTGATGGGAATGGGGTCAAGAATTTGGGGTCAATATTTTAAATATTACGTAGTTTTCTTTTTTTGTTTTCTTTTGGCCATGCTGCACGGCTTACAGGATCTTAGTTCCCCAACCAAGGACTGAAGCCAGGGCCATGGCAGTGAAAGTGCCAAGTCCTAGCCACTGGTAGGCTAGGGAACTCCCTTTTCTTTTTTGTTTTTTTTTAATTTTGGCCATGCCATGAAGCTTGTGGGTTCTCAGTTCCCTGACCAGGGACTGAACCCCGGCCACAGCAGTGAAAGCACTGATTCCTAACCAATAGACCGCCAGGGAATGCCCATTAAAATATTACAGAGTTCTTTTAAAAACTCCCTTGGTAAAATCTACTACTTGATATGCAAGAGGAATCAATGGAAAGCAGTTTTTCAGAAAGTATCCACTGTTTAAAATTTAGTATCACGCCTTTAGGAAATATTTGTATTATTGTTTATGTCTCATTACTGATACTGCATTATTCCTTAAAAACATCCATTCTTGTGATTTCTACCTTATCTACCAAAACAAAGGTTAATTCATTATACTATGATAAATCGCGCAATCTGGAAAGTGACTTCACCCTGGCAAACCACTTTAAATTAACAATATTTCATGTTCTGTTGCAATAACCTGAAAGAGTTAGTGCTCCCCCTGAAAGGCTAACAAAAAGTACCAACAGAAAGGGACTTAAGTGCTGAAAGAATCAAATTCATTATGTAAAATGGTGCATGCATTCTCTTTTCTTAACTTTGGGAGGACTTTTGGAAGCAAATGGAAATTTTGCTTGCGTTAAGTCTACAGTACACATTACTGCAGATGAATTTAAAATCTTGGCCAAGTAACAAAGAAATAAAGGAAAAAAAACACACACACACACAGATGTCCCAAATTTAACATAGAGCATAAGCATATCTATTTCTTTAGTCCCATTTATAGGTTTTCCAATAAATTGAAAATAAACAAAACCTTCTGGCTTTGCATGTCTGTGGGGAGTTTGGGACTTTAGGTACACATATTTAAGAATCTTTTGCATAAATCTGCATATGTTTACATGCAATGACAGACATACTGCCGCTTCCCAAATGTGGCTAGGATAATTTAATCTTCTGCAACATTTTGCATAGCATATGTAGGTATAATATGCTCAGAAACATTACCTGAATATATGCAAAATACACTTAGCTCATGCTCACATAGTTCTCATGTCAAAAGATGCAGTTTAGAATGAGACAACATTTTGCGGCTTTACTTCTGTACATTTAAAGAATTCAAATTAATCCATATTATCCATAAAATGAGCTTTTTAAAATTTAAATTAAAAATACTTCTAGATTTTCTTATTGTACATTCTTTAATTCACATTTCTTTAGCTATCTTCTTGGTTTTTCTTGCAGTTATTACATTTGTTTTTAAAGTTATTCAACATTGTGAGTTGGGGATCATTGCAAGTTTCTATAACAGGGATTATGAGAGCATTTACTCCAAAACAGTAAAACAGTAAGCAGTAAAAATAATTTTAAAAAACCAATATTGACCTAAGCATAAATTATCTGTGAATATACAACACTGATACATTTTTTAAAAGAGAAATATTTTAAAATTTACAAAATTTATTGAATCATACAGACACTGTGCTTTTACTTCTGTGTTGTTAGAAACATACCTTCTTTTTATATAACTCTTGATTTCATTGGCTGGCTCTTTGTTGCAAATTCCTTAATTTGAATAAATGTTTAATGTTTTATTTATCCAGGAATTATATGTCTATTGTAGAATACTATAAAAAATATAAATAAGCAAAAACAACAAAAAATACCTATAATCCTATCATCTAAAGCACTGTTAATGGTCCGTCTAGATTTGTTTTTCATTATCGTACTTAATTTGTTTAAAATATCATGTAGATTTTTTCCACTAAAGAATATATATTAACTGTTTTTTCATGTCTTCTAAATATTCTATAACATCTTGATTATCTAATTATCACCTTTTTGAAAGCAGTTCTCTTGGATGCTCTCCTTTATGTATACCTTTAGAGAGGATCACCACATGAACATGTATCTTTTTGAACAAAGCATTTAAATGAATTCATATCATCTTCCAGAAAAGAATTGAAAATGGCTATTCATCTGTTCACCAGTTGCTTCCTTCCAGTCATCCTGTCCTCTCAAAAGATTGGACGCTACTATAATGAATGTCCCTCATTCATTTGTGTAATTAGTCTCCATTTATATCATGATTTTTGGAATAACACCTATGCCGAGAATGGAATGACCACTGCTGGAGCGTATTTTTCCACATTCACAAACGCAGAGCTGCATTTTTTTAGGTGTATTATTTAAAGACTAATGAGGCTCATATTCACGCATGGTGAAGATAAAAATTTAAAAGCTCCTATCATCTTATTTTATATATTATGTCCTAAACTCTCAAATAGTTAACACAGGTTTTTTTTATACGTAGAACATCTTGTTAGATTATGGCCTGTTTAAAATGCCTCATCAGGCTCTGTTACTTCTGGAACTAAAGCTAAAATTTTGAGTGTGGCACAACAGTTCTTCCATTATCTGCTCCTGCCTTGCTTTCCAGCTTCTTATTCCAGCATTCTCTAACCCACAACTTCTCTATTCATGTTGAACCAGCTGAAGTAAACAGGCTGTTCTTTCTGCTTAGAATGTCTTTCCTTCTGATTTTACTTGGCTAGTTGTCTTCTCTACTGTCAAGGCTTAGCTCATGCTTGTTCTCCCTAAGAAGCCGTCCTTGACCTCTGCCGTATCTGAATGAGGTTCCCTTTTTCTGTGAACTGCATTGCTGTGCTTTAATGTTCCAATTGTTCCTTCAGCTGTGAACTCCTTGAGGACAGAAATGAAGGAAGGAAATTAGTTTGCTTGTGCCTTTAAAAACAATATGTTCAGATGTGCTGTTATGTATGTAGGTGGCCCTACATATGGCCCTTTTTGGGCTCCCTTTGATTCCTTCCAAGAATATATTGTGCATGTGCAAATATATTCTTTCTCTACATATTGGAGAGCATATGTATGCCAGAACCCAATGACTTTCCTGTTGTTGGCTATAATCTAGCCTTGGGTAATAAGCATGCTCTGTGTTATATAGGGAGTCCTTAGTTTTGTTTGTTGTTTGTTTGTTTTGTCTGTGCCTCAAGTCTGTAAGTGAAAGAATCCATATGTGACACTTGATAGTGTCCCTGATTCATTCATGTAGTCCCCATCTCTGTCATAACTACCAGGTACCAGGCACAATGATACACATTGGGGCCACAAAGAACTGTCATTGTTTATGCAGAACTAACAATTTCCCCATGGTTTGTCTTTAGATTTCTGAGGTATGCCTTTGCCCTACCACATTCTTTCCTTCGTTGGCTATTTTTACTGCTCTGTAATTAAACTGTGAGATCCTGGGAGCTGTGGAATATAATGAAAAACACGATTCCTGTCCTTGAGCTGCAGTCAAAATAAATAGGGGTGGGAGTGCAAAAGGGTAATGTGTGTATGGGACACAAGAGATGTACAAACATTTTAGAGATTCTAGTAATGTAAGCAATAATATTAACTAATATTTAATACCTATAGCATACAGTTGTGAGAATTAAATGAGCTACTATATGTAGAACACTTGGATAGTGCCTGGACGTATCAAGTACTTTGTAAGTGTTTGCTATTATTACTAGTTACTAATTACATGCTAGATGATGTTGTAAGCATTTTATATATGAACTTTTTATAATTCTCATTCACATTGTTACATTACCGTATGAAATTTTTATATTATCACCATCATCCCCATTATATAAAGGAATAAACTGAGGCTTAGAGACATAGGTAACTTAGCATAGTAAAGTTGTCTAGAATTCAGGTCCCTTCTCTCTCAATTTATTTCTCTTTCCATTGCAGAGAGCTGCCTCAGATTTCTCTCACAGTTAGCATCCCTTTGATTCTGCTTCTCTAAAGTTAACCCTAAAATGATTTTACTTCATATTTATTGGAAGTACTAAGTGCCCCTTGGTTGCAGATAAATAGAGGGCAATGGTGTCAGTGAGACTGAAGAAAAATGGTAGAACATTTTCCTTTTAGTTTTCTACTCACTTAATTTTTTAACATCATGTGACTCTAGTAAAGGTCACACAGAATTCACTGTTCAAGGAAATGGTTATTTTAAAATACTTTACTCAAGTCTCCTCTAACTCAACATACAATTAATTTTAGATTTTGTATTGATAATTTTCCTCAGCAAAGATAAATTAACTCTTTAAATCAAAGCTGTGGAAGTTGAGTATTGACTGTAGTGAATAATAAGGCCTCTTTAATTTCTCCTAGCAGCATCTAAAGAGTTGTAAATTTTCAACTCTATGCTTCTGTTGATGGGGAGTTCAGTTATTTCTAAACATAAATTATAAATCTATAACTAGCTATTGAAGACAAATTTTAAAATGATTTTATTATTATCAATGTTATTCTAGTCACATTTTCCTACTGGAAAGGCTCCCTTAAGGTTTAGTTTAAGTGCAAGCTTAAGTGTTAAATTTCATATAATTATTTTTAAAACTATAGTCACCATGCTGTACATTATGTCCTCATGACTTATTTATTTTATAACTTGAAATTTGTACTTTTGACCCCCTCATATTACTTCATTTTACCTTCACATTACTTTGAGTGTCTCTGAAGGGACTGATTATTCAGATCTCTGTTCCCTCCAAATTAAAACCAATTGAAAAATGAACATAAGAGTCAAACAGAGACCAAACTACTATCATTATTACCAGTAAAATCAGAATGTGACATATGGCTTGGATTTAAAGCTAAATATGGTTTAGCTCTGAATTGATTTTACTCACCTAGTCGTTGCATAGGAGCTCAGCAACTCAATCCCATCTCTTGAAGGGGTAGGGTCTGTCCGCATGGCATAAACTGGGGGGAAGAGGAGATGGCACACTACTTTCAGGTAAGTAAATTCCAAGAGAAGCTGAGCTATGCATGCTCAGAGACCCTTTTCCTATAGCCTCACATTAGATCCTCTCATTGCTCCTCTATTTGAGGTGGTAGGGGAGGATTGGGTAAGTGATGGGTTTGGGAGGTTGGAGAGTGGAAGAGAAAACAGAAGCTGTCTCCCAGTACTTCTTAGGAACTCCTATTTTACAGTCTGAGGTAAGAACATGGGCAAACAATAGGACAGTTCCTTTAATATATTTGTAAATTCTGAAAAGACCTAAAAATGATAAAGCAAAGCATTATGTCATATGATAATATTAACCTAGTGAAAAAGACCTTTTAGAAACCCATGACAGTGGAGCATATTAAATACAATAAATGCAATGAAGAAAGGAAGCACATGGGCTTCCCTGGTGGCTCAGTGGTTGAGAGTCCACCTGCCGATGCAGGGGACACGGGTTCGTGCCCTGGTCTGGGAGGATCCCACATGTCGCGGAGCGACTGGGCCCGTGAGCCGTGGCCGCTGAGCCTGCGCGTCCGGAGCTTGCGCTCCACAAACTATGAGAAATTGTGGAAAGGCCCTCACTCAGCTTAGGGGCATGGAAAGCTTGGGGAGGGTTCCCAGAAGAGGAACTATAATACCTGAATTGTCAATGTAGGAGATCACCAGGTAATGAAGAGTTGAAATGATCATGATGGTCTATGGGAGAAGGGTGTTTATAGCATTTTGGACCAGAAAAGATTTGATATTCAAAGGCATCTAAGAACAGAGACTGTTCATAAAACAAACAAACAAACAAACAAAAAAACACCTAGTTCAACATACAGTTCAGTGTTGGAACACGGTAAGAATGAAATTGGAGAGGCAGGTAGGAGCCAGGTCATGTAGGAACTCTACATTACGTTGAGAAATTCATGTTTTATTGGAAGTGTAGTGGGGAGTCATCTCTAGATTTAATGAGGAAATGGTTTAGTCATACCTGAGATCTCTTGGTATTTGTTTGGAGAACAGATTGTTGGACAATGGTCAGGGAGTTGGAGAAGCTTTAAAAGTTTATGGAAATCTAGATGAGAACAAGTGAAAGTGGGGAGGGAGCATTTTGTAGAAATATTAAGATGATATGATTTATGACATAAGTAGAAAGGTATTTAGGTAGATATGGTAAATTATTGCGTATGGGCTTAAGGCAGGGAGAGAACATTAATCACCAAAATATGTGATACTTTGCTCTAACATGATTTTCTGTTTCTTATATGTTTACTCTATAATTTCGTAAGTATAATTACCAACATTTTTGGCATTACCAAAAATAAAATAAAATGTTAGTAATAAAAATATTACCAACATTTTTCTGGGGTACAAAGAACTGAGAGATTAGAATGGTAAAACATAATGAAATTTGCTAATTGAATAGTCTCTCTACATCTGTATTTGCAAATGTGAAGGTGGGTGAGTAGGAGAGAATATAAGAATATAACAAAACATATAATTTTGTTTTAGTCTCAAAATCCTAAAATTGTTGTGACAGATAAGAATCTTTTAGCAGCTAGTAAAAAGTCTAACCATTAAGAGAGGTATTTTTATTTCAGCAATAGAATTTATATTTACAGCATGTACATTATGTACAACCTAATGAAATCCCTATATTTCTAAGGTTACATTCTAAAGACAATTGCTGAATTTTTACGTTGAGAACCTATATGTTTATGTGTGTGTATACATATAAAATTTAACTTCATATGTTTTTTTTGTTTGTTTTGTTTTTTGTTTTTTTTGTGGTACGCGGGCTTCTCACTGTTGTGGCCTCTCCCGTTGCGGAGCACAGGCTCCGGACGCGCAGGCTCAGCGGCCATGGCTCACGGGCCCAGCCGCTCCGCGGCATGTGGGATCTTCCCAGACCGGGGCACGAACCCGTGTCCCCTGCATCGGCAGGCGGACTCTCAACCACTGCGCCACCAGGGAAGCCCAACTTCATATGTTTTAATATAAATACACTAAAATATTTTTTTCTTATTCAAGTGATGGGAGCATTTTGATTCATTTACATTCTTGTACTTAGTTCCCTTTGAAGAGAAAAAATAAGACAAAACAAAACAAACACACACACAAAAAATTGTCCAAATATGTCATTGTACAATGTGATACTCACCAGATTTATTTGCCTGTCTGGCCACTCTTTCTGTGCTGCTTCCACATCCCTGTTCTGGGAACTTCCTCTGATCTTCTTCTTCAATATGATCTAATAAAACAAAGATGCACAGGGTACTAAGGGAAACAGTTGCACTTCACTGAGCCCAGGGGGTGACAGGCTTGGGAAAGTTTCTCAGAAGAAATGATCAATGTAGAACACCATGTAGAAAAGAGTCATGGAGGTGATAGTGGTCAGCGTGAACCTGCACTGTTTTTCCAGCAGTAAAGTCTGTATGCTCATATTGAACTAAATAGACTTCTTCCTTGAGAATGCATGATACAGAATAATGCAGAGAAGTAGGGACTTGGGAGCTGTTGTCACTGAACATTTTATTCCATGTAGCTTGGGAATAGAAAAAAATCTTCTCAAAAGCCAGTAGAAGAATACAGACCATCCGTGGAGAGAATCAGAGATTAGCAATGGAGAGAAGGTCCTTTCTGTGTTCTCTAGAGCACTCTCATACGTGATTTCAGTCCGTTTTTAAGGTTCAGCAGCATCCATGCCCTTGAGTTTTATAAGGCCCTAAATATTCTTATAATACACACACCATAGCTCAATATGTTTTCTGTTACTCCCAAATGAAAGACTTCTATGTAACACTGATATAACACAAAAAGGATTCTTCAGCAGTTGTTGATTGGGCTGCCTGAAAGGACAAAAACAAACAACAACAAAAAACCCCCAAACATGTTTTATGATACTGTGATGTCTCTTCTTGAAAACTCTTTCTACATTTTTGTCATTTGAAAATACTTTCACCAAGGTACTATAACTTCCAAGCTATAACATTTTTCAGAAAGAACAGGGGGGCAAAGTGGTTATGCGAAAGCATTCAGTCAGTAGTTTTAAAAGAGATAGGAATAGGATCTCAGTAAAATCATTGTGAATCCAACTTGTTCAATAAAGGTGTAACTACTCAACCAAAGTACAGTTTACAAGAGTGACAGATAAGTTTACAAGAATGAGGGAAGGAATGGTGGTAAAAAACAGACTAGTCCGCAGGCCATTCCATGGAATTTATGGAAATATTGCAACAGGATCCTCTGCCTGAGTTGGATGTAGACAAGACAAACGTGGGGAAGAAATTTGAGTAGTTTTGGAGGGTAGGTGTTCTGGATAATCTCTCTCCAATTGAAATATACTCAGTTTTCCTCAATTTTAGTTTCCAAGGTAACAATGATTGATCCACCAAACTCACTGCCATCAGTGGGGATTAAATGCAATGGATAATTATGATAATTTTCAGAGCGATACTAGTGACTACAGTCACTTACATATAAAACATTTTAACTCAGAATCATTTGTTAGAGTGGTGAAAATTTCAGGTATCAGGGAAAACTGATGAGTGGGGTTTATGGGATGTTATACATTGTGCCAGATGTGATGTGAGTTCCTTGAGCATAGGACAGTGATTATGATTCTGAGATGACAGGATCAGGAACAAAAACAAAAATAACAAAGCAGGACTGTCCCTATGAGAACAATATGCCACCAGTGTTGAGCATTATTCATTGCAGCTTACCCTTCCACACGTTTGATAAAAGGAACTGGATGCCACTTTTACCACCATCTGTTCCTGTTGCCCAGAGATATGTGCAAAGAGCATGGGGGCAGAGCAGATTTCTTAGCTCACATCTCAAGTTTGGAGCAGATTCATGTGATTGGGAGCCAAAGGCACACTCCCTAGGCAGAAGAGAGTCTGAGAATATAAAAATCTACCACTTTGAGATTTTTGGGTGAGAGGAGAGCTATGCCTCCCACCCAGGATCCTAAAATGGGAGAGTACCCAAACATAGAAGATTGAGAATAAGAGCAGCCTAAAAGGAAAAAAAAAAAAGTCTACTTCAAGTATCTCCTGGAGATGGATTTAGGTTTATGTATACAAGTTGTTGTCATGCATCAGCCCCAGTCCCTGTTTCTGTAGCTAACGCGGAATAAATTGAGTCTTTCTCTACCAGCTGATTTGTACTTCTCCACATTGCACAGCGATTATCCAGCTATTCATCATTCCCTACTTCCCTTCTTCACCCCACTCTCCAACCACCACCATCAACATGACTCAAACATTTTTCAGGTTGCAAACACTTGACAGATGCATGTAGAACTCGTTTTCTTTAAAGAGTTAATTCAGGGGACTTCCGTGGCGGTCCAGTGGTTAAGACTGCGCTTCCACTGCAGGGGGCGAGGGTTCGTTCCCTGGTCGGGGAACTAAGATCCCGTATGCCACGTGGTGCGGCCCAAAAAAAAAAAGAGTTAAATCAATGCTCAGAAACAAGAGGTTACTGAATAGAATTTCAGTCCAAATGAGAATTATACTATTTTAAGTACAAGATTTACATGGGAGAAAAATTCCATGAGGAAATGGGGAAGACACAAAAGAAACAATAATGATCAGAAACATTTAAGATGATCAATTATGAAAATTATCCAACTGACTTGTTTCGAATCCGTTTCATCACTTAAAATTGTGTGACTTTGGGTCATTTACTTAACCTTTTCTTACTTCAGTTTCTTCATTATTACCTAATTAAGAGGATTGTTATGAGGATTAAAATAATACATATTTTTGAATTCTTTGATATTCTCTTTGGATAAAGATTGTTTACAAAAGATGCAGAGCAAGGTGTATAGTATATTATTCTATATAAAATGGAAGAAATAAATTATATTCATTTTGCTGTATATGCATAAATAAATTCTGAAATGATACAAAAAACCCTGCCAGCAATAATTACTGTGAAGGTAGGGGGAGTAACTGGGCAGAGGGGAGACAGCAATGAATGTATTTTGATTTTTATATTTGAAGCATGTATTAGTCTTAGGCTGTATATTAAATTTAAAAAAGAAAATTAAAAGTATTCAGAGAATGAAAAATATGTAGAAAATTAAAACTATAAGTAGGAAAATTCTGAAAAGTGGAAATATGAGAAAGAATCTAACAGATATTAAAATACAAAGTATTGAAAATTAAAATAGTGTGATAGGGCTTCCCTGGTGGTGCAGTGGTTGAGAGTCCGCCTGCCAATGCAGGGGACACGGGTTCGTGCCCCGGTCTGGGAAGATCCCACGTGCCGCGGAGCAGCTGGGCCTGTGAGCCATGGCCGCTGAGCCTGCGCGTCCGGAGCCTGTGCTCCGCAACGGGAGAGGCCACAACAGTGAGAGGCCTGCGTACTGCAAAAAAAAAAAAAAAAAAATAGTGTGATAATAGTACAACAACAGAAAGACATATCAAAGAAAAAGATTAGATATTCCAGGATAGACACAAATACATAATGAGGATTATGTATATGTTAAAGTTAGTATCTAAAATCAGCTGTGGAGAAGATAGACTATTTAGTAAGTGGCATTAGAACAACTAGGAAGACATCTGAAAACAATAAATTTGGACCAATATCACAATGTTTATTAGGATATATTTCAAATAGGTAAAATATTTAAATATAAGAAATAAACTATAAAAGTGCTAGGAGAAAACATGAGGTGATTCATTTATAAATCAGGTGTGGAAAGAACTTTTGGACTTCATTAAAAATCTGAAGGGCATAAAGGAAATGATTGTTAAACAGAAGAGACAGAGAGACAGGCAGGCAGACAGAGGCAGAGACAGAGAGGGAGATAGAATAAGAGAAAAGAAAATTGAAATCATAGCACTGAGAAATTTCCCAAAATTTAACAATACTCTGATGGTTAAACTGTGGGAGAATAGGCACTTGCATACAGCATTGACAGTTTAAATTTGTATAGTTCTAATGGTAAGTTGACAAAATATATGAAAATAACAGAAAATATATTAAAATTATATATTCTTTGAGTACTTCTACTTCTGGGAATCTATGCTAGAGTTCTACTTACCTCTGTACAAAATTGCAAACATACAAGGGAATTTGTTCCAGGATTGTTGATATCAGTTTGAAATATATGAAATCGACATTTTATGTGACTCAAAAGTTTGAATGTTGGCAGTATGCCTGTAATAGCAAATGACTGAAAAAAATATTCATTGATAGGAAGTGGTTCAATAAATTATGTTGCATTAAGTTAAAGTAATAGCATGAAAATAATTAAGCTAATCTGCTCATACAACTAGGGAAAGATTGCCAATATATGTTGTTATGCTGTAGGAAAAAAAAAAACAAGCTATTTTATCAATGTGTACCATATATTGTATTTTGTATAAAATTGAAGGAAATTGAGTAAATATTATATTTAAATGCATAAGCATATAAAACCTTAAAATTTATAATAGTGGTTAGCTTTTGCGAGGAGGTGGGTCAGAACTTCTATATATGGCGGTGAGTGAGATGTGCATGCAACTGAGAAATGTATGGCTTTCTTGCGGGAGAGCAGCTGTGTGGATCATGCCTAGAGGTGTGTGTGTGTGAGGGAATTTGCACTATATATATTCTAGTATGTTTTTTTGTTTTTTTTGCGGTACGCGGGCCTCTCACTGTTGTGGCCTCTCCCGTTGCGGAGCACAGGCTCCGGACGCGCAGGCTCAGCGGCCATGGCTCACGGGCCCAGCCGCTCCACGGCATGTGGGATCCTCCCGGACCGGGGCATGAACCCGCGTCTCCTGCATCGGCAGGCGGACTCTCAACCACTGCGCCACCAGGGAAGCCCTCTAGTATGTTTTAACATTTGAACTCCATGGATGTTTTACCTATATGCAAATTAAATATATCCGATATATTCTGTATAAAACAAGGAGTTTCTTCATCATTCCTGTGGGCCAGGTGATTTTTCTTTATTCATGTATTTCTCATAGCATGGTTAATAAAATATTCTGATGTACAGAGTTACTTTATAGGTGTTACCAATATTTAATGGGTTAAAATAAAATAAAATAAGTTTAGTAAGTGTTTCTTTAACTTTTCAGAAGATGTTTCAAGCAGCCTGCTTTGGTACAGTGGCAGAAATAAGGATTTGGAGTCTCAGCTCTGCCACATAGGTACCTCCTGTGTGCTCTTCAGAAAGTCATTTAACATCTCTAAACCTGTATTTTTCTCACCTGCAAAACTGGAATAATAGTTTAAAACACTTTTTATAAATCAAAAATATTCATAAAATTTTGGCATATCAAATTTTTGTAAACTTTAAAAAAATTTTGTTTCAAAGCATAAATATTCACAGTAACAGAAATTACTAGATTTTGCTTTGTGGATAAGGAGTCCGAAAGAGTTATGCTACCTGAACTGCTACATACATACACAGAGATTATTACAGATCCACAGGGAATGGGTCACTGAGTAGAAAGTAGGGTAAATATGAGTGTTACATAGCATGCAATTGGCACAGTACACTCAGGGCTGGGACAGATTCTCTGCTTGTGTATCCACACACACCCCCCACCCCCACCCCCACCCCCACTACCAACAGCAACAGCAACGCAAGAGTAGCTTTTATTTATTAAGTCCTGACTATTTGTTAGATTTTGTGTGGCACACCGCATTTAATTGTTACAAAATTCCCATTTTACGGTTGCCAAAAATTGTGCAACCAATTAAAGTGGCAGATCTGGGATTTGAAAACGGGTCTTCTTGATCCCAAGGTCATATATCCTTAGCAGTATTCCATTTAGTTTCATACTTTAGTGGGCATTAAAATATGTCAGAAGTGTAGATTTCTGACCTTGCTCCAGAGATTCTCGTTTACTGGGTCCAAGTTACCTGCACTGTATCAACACTTCCAGTGGCTCTGGTGCTGTTGGTCAGTAGGTACTGTAAGTAATACCATGCTATTGCCAACTGCCTCTTAGTTCTCACCCCTGGCAAAGAATCTGTAAGTGACACTTGTAGGCAAGTCACTGTGTTTGCAGGAAAGATGGCAACCAACAGGGGCTATTACTTCTCTTTGCTTTCAGGCTCTGGGTTATCAGGGTGAGCCTCTCAGATGATGATGTGGTGAAAGAGAAGGGGTTATAGAATGTAGCTTCTTTGGTGGGAAGAAGACAGAGAGGTTACAAACAAACTATATAATCTAGGTTCTAAATCCATCCTTGGAGATTAGAATTCAGGTCTGTAAAGGGGTCTTAAAAGGGCTCGGAAAGATTCTGATAATTAGCCAGATTTGAAAACAAGTGGACTAAATCCTTTTAAACATTTTCCCTCTCTACTCTGTTATGTGATTAAATATTTTTTGAAGTCCTGCTCAAAGAATCAAATGGTACATCTTATGCAGTTGTATCTTGTCTTATTAGGATAGTCTTTTCTTCATACTCTTGGCAAGTAATTTTTGTGGTACTTCTTTGTACAAGGCACAGAGCAAGGTGCAAGCATATTAAGGTATTCCACAAAGTAGAATGTCTACTGAGAACCAAAAGAAATGGGGAGTGCCATGAGAAATCAAGAGGGGGAGAAGAGACAGAATTATCAATGGAGGATTAAGGCAAACTTCACAGAGGAAATGAAGTTGGATCTAGGCCTTGAAGGATGGATATGATTTTAACAAGCCAATATAGCATGAAAAATCACACCAGTCAGCAGAGAGCACCATGAGCCCATATGGGGAATATATTCAGATTTGATCAAAGCATGATTTTAAATAGCAGTAATAAAGTAATGGGTTTATTAATTAATTAATATAATAATAAAATTATATCTTTCTTAACCATATACAACTTAACACTAGTAAACACACTGTAGATCAGAACCTATCAAAGACTCTAGAAAAGTAAGAATAAAACAAGGTTCTATATATACACAGGCTATTGTCTAGTAACTACAACAAAGTGTAGGAAATGGTATAGTAGAGGTATTTGTCAACTGCTAGATACTGTTTTCAGAACTACATTCTGTATAACATAGGAGTCCTGGGCTTTGTTCATAGGTACTAAGGGAAAAAAATAAAGTTTTCTCAGGTCGATAAGTATGGAAATTGCTGGTTTAAACAATTTCACTTAGTTTTTTTTCTGTGGGACTTTCCAGAGCCATTAATATATCATTCAGCATTTCTCCAGTTTCTTTGACCATGGTCTCCTGTTTTATATATTTCATTATTATTATTATTTATTTATATTTTAGAGCACCTATTAACATCTTCTTGACTGCTAATATTTCTGCTGAATGTAGTTTAGGAAACCATGTACTAGGAAACACAGTAGAGGAGTCAATCATCTTTTTTCTGGAGTAGGAAAAGAGTTATTTCATGGAAAGTAAAAGATAGGTAAATTAAGTTATATATCCATTTTAATGGTAGTATATAATTTCAATTTTTGATAAGTTTTATATCATTTAACAATATCATATATTATATCTGTTAAACATAAATTAGACTGGTCCCTGTAGAGTATCCTTTCTTTATATTAGGGTTGCTTTTAAGAATGAGAAAAAAAGTTCTCTTGACTGTAGTACAGCATCTAGTTTCTACCATCAAATGTGAGCATTCATTTCACCTAAAAGCAATATTCAGGAAGTCCTGTAGTCTTCATATTTATTTTAGCCTCTTTTATTTGCATGAGTGTCCTCAAATCTAGACTACCAAGTCAAAGGAAGATTATATTGGATATATTTTTTAAATTTTCATTAGATTATCCTATCATTATTAATTAAATGGTGATGCAAATGCTATATTTTCAAAGGTTTTTTATTTTGTTTTTTAAGTCCATGTGGATGAGAGTAATTATAAAATTGTTCTTTTAAACACTAACAGTACCTCCTCCTTCCTGGAATTCTCAATTGTTTATACCTTTTCTTTGTGGTTGTAGTTAATTTATGTCCCCACAAAATGACTACCCAAGGTGTGAAAACTTATATAAGCTAATATATAAGTTTCCTATTAGCCTCGTGGCTAAAGAGGATATGTTAATTTTGGTTGGTAGGACGATATTGCACAAATGGCATATGGCCCAGATTCAAGAGTTTCTGAAATGGATATTAATGTTGCAGTCCACAATAAATATTGTGAACAAAACCCAGACCATTTTGAAAGGTAAGTGATCAAGAAAAAGTCTGATTTCCTTTGAATTTGGAAGAATACTAAGATACTGTAGATTTTTTGAGCAGATTTTATTTCAGGCCAGAGAGATGAGGATATTGGCCCAAGTTTAAAAAATATGTTCTTGAAAGAGCCAGAACTCAAAGGCTAATTCCCTGTCCTCTGCTCTTTCTATTATGTCTTCTGTCATCTTTCCTAATACTTTGCCTTTAGACAGTTTATCAAATTTTGTTCTGTAAATTCTCTTAGGGCTGCACTATGCCAAAGTCTGAGTTGCTGTCATTTTCTTTCTCTGCTTACCTTGGTTACCAAAGAAAATAAAAAACAGTCAGTGTTTACTTAGCACCTACTTTGGACCCATCAGTGCTTGAGGCTAGAGTGGATATATAAGTCATATTCATGCCCACAGGTTTCTTCAGTGGTAGCACAAATACAGGTCACATAGTCTGGTTTCATCTTGAATATTATAAAACAAGTAATTATTTTTAAATTATTATGAAAGAATTCCAGTCTTATTTTCAGTTCCATTCATTTTGATGTTTTAAAAATCAGCAACATTAGTGGGCAAAATGGGTGAAGAGGATTAAAAAGCACAAACTTCCAGTTATAAAATAAATCATGGGGATGCAATGTACAGCACGGTGACTATACTTAATAATACTGTATTGCATATTTGAAAATTGCCAAGAGAGTAGATCTTAAAAGTTTTCATCACATGAAAACAATTTTTGTAACTATGTATGGTGATGGATGTTAACTAGATTTATTATGGTAATCATTTTGCAATATATACAAATATTGAATTATTACATTGTGTATCTGAAACTAATATAATGCTATATGTCAATTATATCTAAATAAAATCAGCACCATTCAATAATGTCCTCAAACTTGAACCTTGCCTTATATATCAAACTGTATGCTTGACATCATTACTTGGATTCTTAATAGGCATCACAAAATTAACCTGTCCAAAGCTCAAATCTTCATCAACTCGTCCATCTCCCAGTGGCCCTTACTACAGTAAATAATACCACCATTCATTCAGTTGCTCGGGCCAAAAATCTTGGAGTCATTCTTGATTCTTTTCTTTTTCTCATACTTTACATCCAAATCATCTCTGTTGGCTCTACTTTCAAAGTTTATTACTAATCTAACATCTTGTTATCCTCCTAGTTCATTGTGCATACGACTGTAATAGCATCCTAATTAGTCTCTGCTTCTCCTCTTTTGCTACCGTAACCTATTCTCCACATGGCAGCTACATTAAAACTAAAATTGGATCATTACATTCCTGTTCTCAAACATTTTCCCAACACACTCAGAATAAAATGCAAATTTCAAACAATTTTTCTTGGCCTATAATATCCTATAGGATCTTAACCCTCTGATCTGTTCTGGTCTCATTTCCTACTTGCTTGCTTACTTTTCTACCCACAGTGGTGCTCTGGCTGGAATCTGAACCTGCCCGGCATACTGATACCTCAAGGCCTTTGTCCTTGCTAGTCCCTCTGCTTGAGGTGATCTTGGGCCAAATATTTGTAGTACTTTCTCCTTTACTTTATTCTCTTATTTGTTCAATATCTGTTCTTTTGAAATAATTTCCCTGACCACCCTACCTGATATAATATTTTCTACATTCCCTAGCCACTTATCCTGCCTTAATTTTTTTTTTGTCTCTTAGTATAGCTTAACGTTAAAATATGTACTATATTGGTTATTGTCTGCCTCCCTCAGTTGAATGTTAGCTGCATAATTGCAGTCGTTTACTGCTTTATTTCAAGTGTCCAGTACAGCGCACGGCTCGTAGATGATGTTTTGCGATGTGAACAAAACCAGATACACACAAATACCAAACTGTAGTTCTATAAAGGACCCTTGACTGAGTCAAGGAGATCTGGAAAGTCTTCCCTGAGGAAGAGTATCTCTGAGCCTAGATCTAAAGGGGGCAATGAAAATTAACTAGGTGAAGAGAGGAATGGAAGTCTTCTGAGTAGTGCAAGGGCATGCCATGCCTTCATCTGAAGCAAGAAGGCCTTGTTGCTGGGGCAGAGAAAGCAGAAGTGGGCATGGACAGAGGAGTGTTGATACAAAGAGAAATGGAGAGGTACATAGGAGCTTGATCGTGCAAGCCTTTGTTGTCTGTGTTGATCATGTGCTGTTTTTTATCTTAACAACAACAGAAAGCCTTTTTGGTATTTTAAGCAGGGTGGTGTTATGTCAGATATACGTTTTTAAAAGGTGTATGTAATTATAGTGTGAAGTTCGAAGTAGGGACAAGTGGTGATTGAAATAGTCCAGGAGAGAGATTCTCAATAATTTACCAAGGGAGGAGTTGGTGGAAGCTGTGTTTTCCTTAGGTCTGGGTAATAAAGGGATGCATTATCTGTAGAGAATTTTAAAGGAAAATGTAACCAACTAAAATACCATTTTTTATTATCATTATGTGCCAGTAATTCTAAACAATGTCGCTGATTAAAATAGTCTATTCACTTGATATACCATTGGAGAGGATAAATAATAACTTGGACCAGAGATTCAGCCATTTCTTCATTCAGAAATATTATCGAGTACCATTTATGTGTCAGGTGCTGTTATAGACATGGGAATGCATCAGTGAACAGTGGGATAAAACATCAGTGGGATAAAACATCCCACCCACAAAGCCTACATTTTTGCAAGGAAGAGATTGACATTATTAAATACATATTTAGCATCGCAGGTAGTGGTAAGTTCTCTTGATATGCCCAAGAGGAAATGTTAATTAAGCAGTTGGTGCTAAGGGCCAGGAGCTCAGAGGAAATAGCTGGGCATAAGATATATAAGATATAAAATATAAGGTATTTTGAAGGTCACCTGTTGGTAGATAGCTCTGTAATCATGAGTACACAAAGAAGGAGCTTAGAAAGAGAGTATGAAGTGAGAAAAGAACCAGTCTAGATCCTAGCACTGAAATGCCCCAATATTTAATTTCCAGGTAGAGAAAAATGATCCTTTATAGGAGACAGAAGAAACAGTTAATTAGGCATAAGAGCATATCAAGGACTGTTATAGACATTATAAGATGATTAAAAGATCAATAGCTCAAAGAAAGTTGGTCATAGCACCGGTGTTATAAGGATGTTCTGCTTCTTACTTAGAAAATTTTGAAATAGCCTGTATTGATTATTTATATTTTCCCATTAAAAAGATGGACAGGACTCTAGGATAGCTAGGGTAATGTCCCCAATACAGAATTTTTCTCTCACTCTCTTGCTAAAACATCCTTCAATGACTTCTTTCTCATGAAATGGAGAAGAAACTTCAAAGGCCTGTGCTCCATGATTTGGTCTCAACTTTTCAGCTGTAACCTCATCTAGGAGCTGAACCTAGATGAACCCTCTGCCTCCCTACATGAACCTTCTGCTCCCAGCCATCTCACCATTTAAGGGTCCCTTCAAAAGTCTGGAAAATTCATATTTTTTTCTTTGCTTATAGCATTTTATTTTTCTGGAATGCCTTCCTCATTCAATCAATGTTAGACCAATTCTTGTCATGTCTCTTCTAGAAAGTCTTCCCATTTTTACTCTGTGAGTCATAGAATAATTTATCAGTCCTCTACTATGATGAAGGATGGAGGCTGCTTATTATGTGTTTGTGTTCCCTACAACATCTGTCTCACATCTCTGTTTGTTCAATATTAAATGATTATTGAATGGCTGTTATGAGCCAGACACTGGAAGAAGCCGAACAAATTGCTGGCTGAACAATTGTAGTTGCTTCTCTTTTAAGTGCTAGAATGAGCCTATTTGACGAGCACAGAGCTCAGGTATTCAAGGTGGTGTGCAAAGGCAGAGAGAGTACCTAAGCATCTATGGCTAATCTCATGCTTTTTTTGTTTCTTACGTGGCTCACATTAGTTTCCACAGTATCACTGTTTGAAAGAAAAGAACAATTCATTCTTTCCTTTGAAAATGATGAAACCTTAATATTCAAAAGCCTCTCTGTGCAAGCTGTTGGTATGAAGTATCACAACATCACATCTGATGGTTCAATTTAAATATTAATGAAAACCTTAAGCTTTATCTGGAATAGTTAATTTGGAATTTCAATTCTTATTCACAGCCTTGTGCAAAAAAAGGAGAGAGAAGAAAGGGGGAGCCGGAATGTTTTAAAGGATTTCCGAATAAGTTTCTCCAGCAGACGCACTGTTTGCAGACAAAGCAGCACAGATGTTACTTGTCTGTCACAGGGAATGCCAGCCTATAATGAGGCTCACTTGACTTGGTGTGCGTGTGTGTACGTGTGTGCGAGCATGAACGTGAGTATGACAAAGCTAACTCGCTGCAGACCCTAATAATAAATGCCAGCCAATCTGCCATATACCTACGGGGTTCTGTAGAATACCGGAGACAGAGAAAGCAAGAAAATTAGGCTCTGGTCTGTGAAATCCAGTTTAAAATGGGGCAAAACAAGTGTGGATTTAAGATTATCTGGAATCTTTGAATCTATTTTCTGATTGATAAATGACATCAGAGTTTAATTATATGACATAAAATAGTAAACATGTAGTATAATTTTATGTAATACGTAAAAAAAATTCTTAGCTAAATGGCCATTTGGAAAATGTGTTTCTGTGTCCCTGTGGATTCAGGGCATAGGAACAGCCTGCTGCTTTTCAATCTTTTTGTGAATGCCCCCAAGAAAATATTCTTGAATTTAGCTCATTGTGTTGTATGAATGGTGATTGCTCTTGTCAGGAGAAAGCCAACCACACTTAGCCCCCTTGCAAAGCAAACAGCACGGCCAATATCTTAGTCAAGTTCTCTTTGCCTCTGCTTCAGCTGTCAAAGTCACTGGTGCAATGCAGCATTCCAGGTAACTTCCATTGAGTGGTGAAAGCTGTTTTCTTCAATTTCTTGCCTTCTTTGTCTTTTTACTTGCCCCCTATCCATCTCATACCATTCCCTTGTCATTGGCACACTTATACATTTGCCTCACCTCGCTGATTTCTCCCCACCTGCGTGACATGCCTAGAGCCCCAGTGCTGCTGACGCATTATCCATCCGGGGCTTTGTTGCATGGTGACATTCCAGAGCAGAGCTCAGCCCACAGGCATCTGCCAATGTGTAGGAAGTCTCCTCTCCGGCAATTATTCGGTTTGATTACACACGATGATAAGCTATTAAGAGGCACTCATACATGGCCCTTTATTTACCAACAGTTGAAATCTCCCCATTTGCTTTCACTGTGTAAGAAACTAATTCTAGTGAAGTAAACAGAAGGGATGGGTAAGTCATCTCTGGTGGGAACAGTGCTGCAAGGTAGTACATTTAAGTCTCCCAAAGAGAAATGATGTCAACAGACCTGTTGGATCCATTTCCCAAACTAACACCTGTTAAGTAGAGCACCTGGAGAAGAAAGATATCTAGTGGTTATGACCACATAATCTAGGTTTTAGAACTCCTGTTTCTGTTTTTAATTCATTTATATATACATTCTCTTAGGCCATCAACAAAATGCAGATTAGGATTTCGAAGAATGTCTAAAAACAGTTCTTTGTGAGAACTATAACAACAGCTATCCAAAATTCCATGATTCCATTTATAGTTTGTAGACTGCTGCTTTATTTATTAGGTTACAAGTGTATTTTCTGTGTAATAATTCACAGCAAATAGCTTTGAGTAGAAATTCCTATATTACTGTCATTCTCTAACCCTTACAAAAGTGACTAATAGAAGACTTGTGTGTTGAGTGCATATAAATACCAGTTGTTTGTGAGTCTTTTTGCACTGTTAGATCTAAACAAGAAGTTGTAAAACAACAGAGTCTTTCATTCTGAAAAGAAAAATATCTGTAACAAGGCATCTTTAATTCCCTCACATGCAGTCACCTTAAATAATCACCCACATCCAGTCTAGCTAGAGAGCTCCACCTTGCCTCTAATGTCCTTTTCTTCTCCTTTCCACAATTCCATTGCCCCTATCCCTAGCACAGGCATTTTGGAGTCTGAAGCAAGAAAGACGAAATTCATTTGTTTATCAGGTAGTGTCGGAGAGTAAATGGCTTTCCTTTGAGGGTTTCTTTCCTTCTCACTGCATTGAATTTAAAGCCCTTCCGCCTGTACTTTTTTACCCACTTGTTAATGCATGCCTCCTCCCAGGGCAACATCAATAAAGAGACCTGGAGATCTTGTTTTCAGTTTGTTTACTGTCAGCCACAACTGGGAATATGATTTCTAGCAGTATACAATGAAATCTTAGTGTTGCAGGGGGAAAAAAGGAGATGAAAACTGTAATGCCCTGTGGAGTTCTCAGCAATAAGAATGGACTGCACCCATGTTAATATATACTACACCTATTTATGTATTTATAAACTAGTCTCTTATGTCCATATGGGTAGTTGGTTCAATAGTATGCACAGTCCATGCATTGTATGTAAGGATAACTGTAGGGATGACAATACTAGTATATTTTCATACATACCCACATTTTGCACATAGGTGCTAAGCTGGCAAGTCTATTTTCTTTCATGCTTATGTTTTCCAGTGATTCATCTCTGAAAGTCACCAAGTGAGATACATGTTTTAGATACAGATACAACTAACTCCTAGAAGCCCAGTTAGAACTCTGGAAAAAAAATTCTCTAAACACACTATCTTCTCTAAGTAAGATCATCAAATCACAACTATTTTTGAGTGGATACAAAAGATAAGAAATCTAGTTAGTATGTACCGAATGTTTGATGTGCCTACGTGATGTTTTTATTCTGAATTATCTACCTCCACAAACAGGTATCCAGACTATCTAAACATTTCTCAGAGAATTATAGTTAAATTATTATTTTGGGAATGCAAACATTATGAAGTTAGAAAATCATTTCTGAAAACTTATAAAACATTAAAATATGGGTATTGCAAACTTTCATACTTGGAAATCTTTTTGGAAACTTAAGAAATATCAAAAATTATCCTTATGTTTCAAATTTCTATGATGATAAATTAGTTACTGCTTATTTTTTGATTGCTTCTAAACCAAGATAAGGAAAATATTCCACTGTCCAAATTCCCCCCTTTCTCAATCTGGTTGCAGTGTCACGTGTTCATAAATATTACTCACAGAGGCTGAAATTTCTGATCTCTAAATGTTTTATTTATTTTTTCATTTAAAAAATGAGCCCAAATTCATTTTAAAATGCTTTTAAAATTACTCAGAATAAATATAGCTTTAAAATGAAATTAGCAACTTTATTTAAATATTATAAGAAAAAGTATAAGTTCACAAGTCTTATATTAAATAAAAATCACAGAAACAAGTCAACCAAGATACTCTCCAGGTAATTTTTAAAAAGATGCCAATATTCAGAGATATAAATCTACATATATAAAGATAAAGCAGTGCTTTTGTGTTGGATTTCTTGTGAGAACTCCAATTTCTTCAGCTTCTGAATCATAAAATATTAAGTTTTATTCAAAACAGAAATTTCCCTTGATGGTGGCATTTGATAAAAACCAACTGCCTTCTCTCAGTCTAATTGACTTATACTTTCTGAGTCCTAAAGCGGACAATCTTTCCAAGTTCCAAGGAGCTCATAATATACTGGAAATCTTAACTTGTTTGGTATTCGAGGCTATTACAGTTTTCCAAGATACATAATCAGAGGGAATATTCTCTTATGGTTTTGCGTGTAGATCACTCCAAAGCAGCTAAAACCAGAGGAGGATAGTAAGTTCTACTATGTCAAAAAGCCACTGGCGTAGGTGTTGGTATCACCCTCCTTATTACAATGACTACTCTACTAATACTCTTCTATGCTGAAAACATTTAGTATTGTGGTGAATGGGATAATTATCAGCCATAAAAAGTACGGAAGAAAATTTGGAAATGATTTTCTCCAATTTATCCTTTGGATTTTGTTATAACAATTTTTGTTTATTTCATGACTGTCACACTTATTTTTAAATACATCCAGTAAAGAGAGCCTGCCTTTTCCTGTGTGGTTTCTTTTTCCAATAATGCTCTTCCTCTGTTGGTGCACTTGACAAAACCTACCCATTCTTCAAGAAGACCCAGCTCCTAGTGGGCTACTGCATACAACAATTTTCTCTCTATGCCAATTAGCCCTCTTCCTCTCTTGTGCTTCCATAGACCTTTGTCCCCAGTTCCTGTAGAGCCCTGACTCTGTTGTGTAGGGACATCTCTGTCTTATTCTGTGTTCCTGACTGGAATATGTGTTTTGTGAGAGAAGGGATTATGTCTTCTTAGCCACAGAGCCTCAAACCATATCTGATATATGATAAAACACTGCAGGGAGATATAGGCAAAGTGCTAAGGAAGTTTTTACATAAATGTACACAACACAAAGAATTTACTGCTGTACTTTCTTCTCACTGCTTTCAAGCTTTTGTTTTGTTTGTTTGGAGGCTGGTGGTGGTTTCCGGGGTTGAGTGCGGGGAGGAGGGATTGGGAGAAGTTGCTAGCATCTGCAGGACAGGGACTTTGCCTTATTTGTGTCTTCTCAGAGCCCCCTCAGAGCATTCTCTGTAGTGAGCAGGCAGTGAGTATTGTAACGAGTCATTCATCTTTAAAGCAGGTCATGGTCTCAACTGAAAATAACTCAGGCTTGTCAATTGTAAGTGTCATAATAAAGGTACTCTTTATAAGTAAATTCACTGATGTTAGAAAAATAAACATTATTGAAAGAGCTTTTGTTCTAGATAATCCATAACTAAAGCAAAGCAGATACATATGCTAACAAAAGCATTGTCTTTTTATTGTCTTCAAGGCATTCACTTATTCATTCGTACATCCATTAATTTATTTTCTTATTCATTCAATAATTATTTATTATTTATAGGTTACCTATTGTGTGTACACAGTGCTAGTTTTCATGTGATTTGCAGTGTGGTATGAAGACAAATGTTAAAGAGATAAAAACACAAATAATGATAAAAATACAACTGAAAAAATTTCTGGTTGCTACTACAGGAAGTGTAAGGGAACCCTAATTTTGTCAAGCATTGGGCGGGCGGAGGGGGGGCTGAGGTGTTGGGATGGACCAAGGCAAAAATCATTGAGGAAATGTCATTTAAGCTGAGTCCAGAAGCAGAAGGAAAAATTGGCAGGCAAAGAACTGAAGGGAAGGAAGAGACAATAGGTGAGCCTTTGAGGTAGAGGGGATGATAATGTAATGTTCTAGTCATGAAGGTTCATGTTACATGAGGCAAGAACAAGGTGAGTGGGGTGTGACAGAGGAGGAGCCAGGAGATATAAATTGAGAATTGGATAGCAGTCAAAGGAAATAAATGACATTCACGAAGTTGCCAATTTTTCTTTTTTTTTTAACGTCTTTATTGGAGTATAATTGCTTTACAATGGTGTGTTAGTTTCTGCTGTATCACAAAGTGAATCAGCTATAGATATACATATATCCCCATATCTCCTCCCTCTTGTGTCTCCCTCCCACCCTCCCTATCCCACCCCTCTAGGTGGTCACAAAGCACCAGTTTTTCTTCTAAATCAACAGTTATATTTTTAGTATTCTGAAAATATTTTAGGCAAGTATCAAGAAATTTCTAATTTTCAGCCTTAAAATCTTTAAATTTTTTGTTAATTATTTTATCCTTTATTTATATGGATTGCCAACAACTTATTTTTAAGGGATTAGGAACTGTGAAATCTGGGATCTGATTATGGGAGTTTGTGACTATTAGAGTAGGTCTGGTTCTCATGAATGGGAAAAGGAGATTGGGTGTGATGAAAATTTAAGGAGGTAGAACCAGGCTTAAGCCGTGATTACCCCCAGTGCACTCAGTTTTCCAGACAAAAAACAAAACAAAACAAAAAAACATGTTTTAGATTCACTGTTAAAAAAAATAAAAAACAAAATAAAAGAATGGTTCAACAGGCTCTGGGTAAGTGGTGATGAGGAACTGACCCTACCAGAAGAACTGAATAGTAGGGCATACAAACTAGGAGCTTTACCAATAAATTCCTGTCCCTGACCTCTCTATATTAATCACATAGGTGAAAAGCTGCTGTCTTTTGCTTTAGAAAAATGTACAGCCTATGTGCATCAACAGAGTCTAAAGCAAGATACATCACCATGACAACCATAACTCCAGTCTCGAGCCAGAAAATGGACATTCTATGATGTACAGAATTTGATGGAGGTGGTGGTCTTGTGCAATTCCCAGGGATCTGGTGGCAGAGACAGGGCAGGAGTAGGAAGTTATTGTATACTGTTTACAGTACTGTTATGTAGGTTAGTAGTCAACATCTCTACACAGCTCATTTCCTCTACCATATCCTGCCATTATTCAGAGATTGTTATCTGTCTGATAAGTATGGCTTTGGCATTGTGGGGGGAGGAGGCTGGCTACTGACAAATGTTTCCTCATGGTTTTGACTATTATCCTGAATTGACTGTAGGTGGTTTTTTAGATTGCTAGGCATTATCATGTATTTTCTTTTCAGTGTTATTCTTGGAACACTTCAGGTAAGAAATAAATACCAGATTTTCATCTGTTCATGTTCATGTATATATTAGTTTATAAGTAATACACTATAGGAGATTTAAAATACCTAGAAGCCCATTAGCATATCCACATGCCATATTAATGCATTTGCTCTGTTTGATGGATTAATATGGAGATGATCAATATAGGATTAATATTTGTAAGTGATATGTTACTAGGGATCTTATGGAAAAACAAAGAATTAGGAGCTACACTGCTAATTACACAGCCTTCTAATTTTTTTCCATATCTTTTGTCAAGTTTAAACAAAAAAATTGTGAAAAAGGAATTTTTCACTTTGAATTAGTGTATTATGAGATTCACAACTAGGAAAACAATATTATTTTAAAGTTTTTTTACATTAATAGAAAATATAAAATCTTTTCTATAGAAGAGCTTCAAGTTAAAATATGACAGTTTTATATATTCATGAAAACTAGTAATTCATTATTTAAAATCTGGAAGTTCTACTCAAGCATATGAAATAGTAAGTGAGGATATTAACGTCTTTTATATTCACAGCAATTTGAGCATACACAGTTTTGTTTCTTTTTCTTTTCACATATGCATAGATATAACACATCTTCAATAGCAATGATTTAATCTCTCAACAGGTCTGTTGAGGGGAGAAAGGAAGGTGGACATGAGCAAATGAATTCTGAGTGAAAGATCAGGAAAGAAAAATCACTTTCAAATATTTTTCATGACTAGAAGGCCCCCCTTTTGTTTACATTCAGTTTGCACTTGACTCCTCATTAACATATGCCCTTATTCATCCTTTCATTAGCAGGGATTCGTAGCAACCTAGGAATAGACAGACAGACATTGTAAGCTTTCTTGCACAATAGGGCGGAGGACAAAGTTGTCTTGTTTGTATAACTTTGGCCTTTTTGATATTACTAGGGAGTAATAGAGCACCCTCACAGAGAGCAACCCTGATTATAGACATGGGGATGATGAATGAGCAATTCATCCAAAGCTTCCTCTGGATAGGCAAACAGTATTAGACCTGTGTGTGCACTACTCTCCAGGCAGCTGGGGAATAGGTCAAGTCAATGTCATTCTGTCCCTGAAAGTACTTTCTGTTCTAGGCATAGGGTCTTTTCAAGGAAGCAAGAAGTATCACACAGATGACTCAGCGTCACGCACAGGTGCTGGTTGGATTCAGTCCTCGGACCTGGGATTATAGCCTATTCAAATCATCAGTGAGATGTTAAAGAATTCCAGTCCAGGATCAAAAACAAAGCAAGCATTCTCCTTCTCTTTTTCAGATTTCCATGATCCTTTCAAAGTAAAAATTCTCTGTTTGTTTTCCTAACATTTATAGTCAAATTAAACTTAGACCAAATTGCCTTAGATCCTGAGTTATTAACTTTTCATTTCTCTTTGTGATATTACTAAACCGTCTTTTTTTAAGCTTTACTCACTTCACCTTCAAAAATGGGGATAAGATCATCTGATTCACAGTGATATTTCAGGGATTAAAGAGATAACACATGGAAAACTATTGCAAAATCTTTGGGACATAAGAAGTCAGTCCTCTTCCAAACACATAAATCAGAGATTTAGTTCTCCTGAGCATTTTGTTCTCATTCTTCAACTGTTTCTGGTAGATGAACTATTAAAGATAAAAATGTAAAATCTGAACTTAACTAATATGTCTCTATGAAAAACTAGAACTCCATTAAGGAATTTGAGGATTTTATGGTCTGCTCTGGCAGTTTCCTAGTTCTAGATTTATGGGCCTGCCTTAGATTGGTAAGGGATGTACATTTCCACAATAATACAACAGAAATTGGAGAAGTTAGAGACAAAATGAAATCTCCAATTCTTTATCATTAGGGAACTTACCTATTGGAGTCTCTCGCTATCCCTGTGGGGTTAAACTAGATTGTCCTGATTCCCTTTGAGTTATTAAAGGGAAACAATAATTGGAAGTTGAAGCAGTACTTACAAATTTCTTCATGGTGATGGGTAATCATTTAAAGGTGGAACCAAGTGCTTTTCCATGTGTAAACTCAGCTTGTTTTAGAAATCAGTAGGAAAAAACCATAAAATAAATATTCTGATTATATAAAAGTTGGAGTGTATTTAATATCTTAAAGGATTTTTTTGCATAATTAGACATTTTTAAGACAATCAGACCCGTGTAACATGATGCAGAGTGTGGTCAAAAGTCTTTATCTCAAAAATTATCTTGACGAAATATAGCTAGAAATGTGATTTTTAAGGGAAGGATAATCCCTTGACTGCTATTATTACTATTATTATTTTTATTTTTTTTTGCGGTAAGCGGGCCTCTCACTGCTGTGGCATCTCCCGTTGCGGAGCACAGGCTCCGGACGCGCAGGCTCAGCGGCCATGGCTCACGGGCCCAGCCACTCTGCGGCATGTGGGATCTTCCCGGACCGGGGCACGAACCCGTGTACCCTGCACTGGCAGGTGGACTCTCAACCACTGCGCCACCAGGGAAGCCTGACTGCTATTATTATATAAGCTTAATGCTTGCTAAAATTCTACAATATCAGAAAACCCAGAATAATTTTATTTTCTCTTAAAGGTTGCTGGGGATCTTGTGCCACTAAATGAAATGTCATCTGTAAATATCTTATTGTAATAAAGACTGTAACAACATAATTTTGGTCATCATCATTTCAGAATCTGGTTTAACATATCCAAATTGAAGGAGCTAATAAATATACCTAATCAAAGTATCACAGACTTATATAGTAAGAGATTGTAGAAACAAATCTAGTATTCGTATCCTAATGATTACCCAAATGTACTTATGAGTCAAGTTCTAATTTTGTAGTAAATCTTAAAGCTTTTGTTACAATTAGTTTTTAAGTTACTGCCAAGGTTGACTATGGTCATAAAACTATAAATCTTGGAGACAGTATTCCGGTACTTTACCAAGCATTGCAATGAAACAAAGCATTTTAATAATTTCCAAGAATACACCATTATTTTTATTTCCTCTTTAATAATATTCTTAGTTCCTGAGTACATGTTCTGGAGGGATAACTTTAGAGTGTATACTCTAAGACCTACTTTGGGGTTGGTTTAGGGAGGAAGCTGATTGAAATTTAATTGCTTCAACTTCTCATAACATACAAAGACAAAGAAAGTGATAATTGGGAAAACAATCTGAAAATAAAGTCTTACTTATTGACCTCTTATAATGTCTTCCAAACTTTTAACTGTCAAGGAATAACTAGCCAATGAAATGAATATGACATTAGCTAGATGTTTCATTAATGTGTAGGTTACTATCTTAGTAAGTTATTTATTATTCATTCAACAAACATTCACTGAGCATTATAAGATGCACAGTATCTTTGTTAAATATTGAACCATTTGAAATAACATAGTTTAATAGAGCAGGGATAACCTCAAAACTTAGGTAGAAATGTATATAAACTATCAATAATTCAAATCAAAATATTTGATAACGACACAGGAGTTCAGCGAGAGGGGAAAGCAATTTATGAGGGAAAGCCAATTAAAGATGTGCCATATAAGCAAGAGTTGAGGAGGATAGGCATGATTTGTACAGATAGACAGAGGGAGAAGATAAGCATTCTGAAATAAAGGTTAACATAAATAGTAGTCTGAGATCAAGAAAGAGTGTGTTGTTTTTGAGAGTCAGGAAACTATAATGGTCTCAATGGATTATTTATAGTAGTATGAAATGTGAGTTTTGAAAGCCAAGCTGAGGTTATAGAATTTATACAATGAGCGCTAAGAAATTATGAGACGTTTTAAAGGAACCCTACCCTGCTGGTACTAGTGAAAACTGGTTCAGTATTTCTGAAAATTTTCTTATCCTTTGACCCAAAATTGCTACTTCTAGGAATTTATCCTGAGAGGGAAAAATTAGAGGTGATTTTAAAATGAGTATTTTGCAATACTATTAATTATATTTAGAAACTGAATTTTGCCTAAATGTTCAAATAAAAGGGATACAGTTAAATGAATTAGGATATCTCTTGGAACATGAAATGCTCATTAAACCCCATGTTTTAAAAGAATTGTTTATGACACAAAAATGTAATGCTATTTAATAAATTAAACAGTTTAAAAACAGATACTGGTGGTATAGAAAAATACACAAAAATATTAGCACTGTTTATCAATGGATGAGGAATACTCTGGGTGATTATTTTCTTTTGTCCTTTTCAGGACAGACTTTGTACGTGGAATATCTATCATTCTATAGTACATAATACTTTTCAAAAAATAAATAACCATATAAAATTTGTGACAAGATATTGATATAAAGACTTCTATATTTTTAGAAGACCAATATGTGAGAAAGTAGAAATGAGATATAGGGAGGGAGGAGGTATATACAGCTGTATATATTTGACAGCATGATTGGAACGCAAAGGATAGGTGAAAGAAACATGATCAGGATTTTATATTTGGTTGGATATAAAGTATGAAGGAGAAATATTGTCAAAATTTCAAGCCTAAAAATTGAAATGAAAATCTGTACTTTCAGTGATGAAATCAATGATGATTTGGTGTTGAATTATTAGATTTTACGACTATGATAGGTACCCAAAATATGGAAATGTGAAAAAGAAGCAGCTGAAAATATGTATTTAAGGATCAAGTAGTATTTTAAGCTGCTAGAGATGATTAGTTAGAAAATGAAAAGAGAGCAGAAAGAACAGAGGCCCAAACCTGAGCCTTGGAGGATAATTAAAATCCAGAAATGGAGGAGGATAAGATAGCAAATAACCCAGAGAAAAATGGTCAATGATAGGAGGTTGGAGAAAGAAGTAATCCACCATGTCACTGAAAAACAAAAAATAAGGGAGTGTTTCAATGTGACAGTTGTTAGTGTTGTCAGATAGTGTAGTGTTCTGAAAAAATGCATGGCAAAATAAAACCATCAAAGTAGAACATTAATAAAGGGCATAAAATAGAAAATAGAACATTAATAATAGACATAGCAGAAATTCATGTGCATCCTTATTAACTGCAGACTTCAAGTTGGATTAGAAACTGTTATTTAGAAATTTGATTCAGCACGGAGAAGCCGTGAATATTTGAAAATTGTCTCTTGCTACCTACCTATAGTCCATGTGCACAGTGACATCCGTGGATGAACTGCATAATGCTTTCTCTGTTAGTTTTATTTCAAGCAAATAACTTAGATATAATCAAGAATTTCACAAAATAAAATTATTTGGGGAAATACTGAGATATACAAAGTTAAAGAGGTTTCTTTAAAGAAAGACTTCATGTAACTTTTACTATTTTTATATGCACTGTGGATTTCCAAAGGGGGCCTTTAGAACAAAATTATTTCAAAAATTAATTGAGCATAGAACTCATTTTCATGGAGCACCTCCTAGACTAGTTTTCCGTGGACTTCACAGTGGGAAATGATGACAGATAGCAAGGTGTTGGCCCTGCCCACCCCATAAGGATACCCTGCTCTACAACTTCACTTTTCATCCCTTTAAGCTCAGCCCAACAGAGATCCTAATTTACTGTACATTTATGGGATATCCTTCTCATCCCTCTTCACAGTTTTTATTTGGAACTACCTAGCAAAATATTCTTCAGAAGGTAACTGCAGCTGATATAAGACCGAATAGATGCTGCTTTAAAACAAAAAAATAAAACATGACTTTCGCTCTTTGTCTATATTTAGCATTTCAATGCTTTCCTTTAAGAAGAGCTATCATTTGACTATAGTAAATATTTTAGCAATAATTTGAGGAAAATTAATTTTAAGACTCAATTATTAACCTCATATTCAATATTCCCTTTCTAATTATCCCACAAATATGGGCTGTTTTTCAGTAATATACCTGAATTGGATGAACTTTCTCCTTTCTCTCCACTTACTAACTCTTGTTCCATAAGCATAATTTCATCAAAAAGACTTCTAGAACTTCTAGGCTGAAAATTCCCATAGTACTCTGTGCCTACTGCTATCAGATTATTTATCAGTCTTCATTGTAGTTGCCTGCTCTCTGGTCTTTCTTTTAACTGAATGTGCTTTGAACCATTAAATGCATAGTGCCTAGGATCTAGTCATTGCTTAATAATTGTTGAATAAATGAGTGAATTAATGAATGGGTCTTTTATGCATTTTGAATTTTAAAGTTTCATATAAAGTGGCTAAAAGAGGTTATAGAAAGATGAAATGATTCAGAAATACAATATGCATTTTTTACTTCTTGAACCGTTTCCTCTGGAATTTTCTCTAACTAGTAAGTGTTCCAGAATTCAAGGGTTTTTATTTAAAGGTTTTTTTTTTTTAACATCTTTATTGGAGTATAATTGCTTTACAATGGTGTGTTAGTTTCTGCTTTATAACAAAGTAAATCAGTTATACATATACATATGTTCCCATATCTCTTCCCTCTTGCGTCTCCCTCCCTCCCACCCTCCCTATCCCACCCCTCTAGGTGGTCACAAACCACCTTATTTAAAGGTTTAATTTACAAATATGAAACAAGAAATTTCTCCCAGTTCTTCATCTCCCTTCATCCTTCTTTTTCCTAATTACTTTCTTTTCCTTCATCCCTTCAAATGAACAGACAGGCTGCTCCAAAGTTTTTGCACATCTACTCATTGAACATTCTTACAGGCTAAGCAGCAATTGGAAATGAAATCCGACAGTTGTTTTTACTGCTCTCTCATCAACTGGAGCAATAAAATGATTCCACGGGAGCATTTCTGCCACTAGAAATTGTGATAGTGTCGTTTTCCATTTCCTTTTACTTTCATAAATGATAACAGATGATTTCTTGTTTTTCTCTCTCCTCTTTCTTGTCTTATTCTACATATGCCAATGATGTCAAACTCCTTTAGCTGCAGAAACTTTCTTTAAAAGTATCTTATGTGTGTTTCTAGTCAAAGAAAAGTAGAACTACTCTGGATGGCAACTGGGGAAGTGTAGTAGAAGGTGAACTCCCCTACCTTCTTGTTTTAAGCCTCCACAGTGGCCTCTGCGAGGTATCCATGGAAGAATATTGCAAAACTACTGGGCTGAAAGTTTGCAGGACTGAAAGAATGGAGGACTCGATAGGTGACATTTTAATTTAAAGTCTCCTCTTCTATAGAAGGGCTTTCTGGGTCCCATAGTTATGACTAATTCTTCAATAGTAATAATCAGGTGATATAGTTTTTAAAGTCATTCAGTAAACTGAAAACACAGAATCACACTTCAGCTTGTTTGCTTGTTTTCTGAAGGATCTATAAGCTGTATTTTTTTCTGAAAATATATATCTTTAGAAAAGGAAGTAATAGAGGTCTAGATGATTTAGAGCATTAATACAAATGAGACATAAATAAGTAAACCTCTAGTATAGTAATCTGAAACTTTCCCAGAACAATAACAACTAAAAATTGTCAACCTCTGACAGCTGTTTAATAGTTGATAGAAAATGTGGTAGGACTCCATCGACTTCACATTATGCAGGTGTCCACATTAAAAAAAAAATCATAATTGGCACTAATTAAGACCACTGTTGGCAGCTTCAACAAAAAGGCCAGACACTGAGTGGGCAGGAAGATCCACCTGGCCTCTCAGCCCCACACTTCCCAGCAGGTCACTGCTGAATTGCATTAACAAAGCTAAGTTATTCTTGCTCTTCTAATTCTATAGAAACAGAAACTCAGTTTGCTATTACTAGCAATATAAGCAATTCCAGTACATTTATTACATATATTGGAAGTTTTGGGCTCAGGATTATCTTTGATAATAAAAACGGCTACAAATATTATGCATCCTGTTTGTGTCCCCTATGAGAAGACAATGTAGCTGATCACTGGCACAAGTTCTGCACAGTTAACATCCACACAATTGACAGGAGAGGTCATTCTTATTAAGTGTGTGATGGACCTATATCAACTGATAACCATGAATTTTGTTTTTAGGACTTGATGCAAATACTTGTCTTATGGCCTTTATATTTCAATGTAATGTGTGAGTAATATTCGCCACCAGATCCAACTGTGATTTTTATCTTGTTTGCACATGCAAATAAAGTTGACAATTAAACTTACTGTCTTGGAATTCCCATTCTGAAGAGTATTTTTGTATTTTCCGTGATGATAAAATTGTAAGCAAGGAAGATTCTCCTCTGTTGGGGAAGAGAGAAAGAGTGTGCCTATGTAGGTCAATCAATGTGAAAAAAAGGTGCTTGGGGTTGGTTTCCAGTAAGCGTACTTACAAATTATTCAGTCTTACAGACCCACATTCAGTTTTGCATTCAGATGCAGGCCTGGGTTGAGGATGGGAGGAAAATAAAGCTCTGAAGTGGGGTACCTAATCATATGAAGGTTTGCAATTTTGTTAGGAATAATAGAGAAGCAATATTGAGAGAGCTGTGGGGTTAATGAACACGGATGTGGCTTTCATGTGCAAATTTCTTTTGATTAGATGAAACAACAATTCCCAGAGTTGGGACTGGTGTCCACACACCCAGGCCTGCATCTGCATGTAAATGGCTTCATTAGAGGCCAGATCTGTGTGGACTGATGAACTGTACAAGGCACTCAAAGAGTCTCCGCTTCATGGGCTGCTTTCTTGCTGCGTTTGTTTCCTGTTCAGAAAATAAGTGGTATAGTTCTCCTTTCTGCCAAGCTGTTTGAAAAAGAGATAGTTTGAGAACACAAAGGGGTGAGGGCAGCTGACTATTAACATATCTGTCCTCTTTGTCTTATTCTTACAGACTGCAGATTGGAAACATATCCTTTTATATTTCCAAGTAAAATTAAACTTGCTCAAATTTACCTGGCAGTTATCAAGGTTAATATTTTTGTAGTTTGCCATTTATTCAGTGCTGACAGGAGAATGGCCCTTATGTTGGACAGGATATCACTGAATATACAAAGAACTTGCCTATCTGCTCATTCTACCTAGGTTGAACCAGACCTCTAAAACTCCCTGTGTTTTTACTTTATGATTCAGGACTTACCGCTAACTAGAAGTATCCTTTGTGAGAGAAAAGGATGCAAGATGTTCTCAATATTTGATTAATGAAATCGTGAAGCATCATTAGTTTGGAATATTTCTAGGGAATTTTTATCAATAGTTAATTTATTAATTGAATTAATTTGCTTTCAGCTATAATCCATTTATTTTAGATGGAGGTCATAGGTGCCTGGTTTTGGGCAGTGCTAACTTTGTGAGCTCTGACGTAATAAGGGCTGATATCATGTAATAGAAATAGTTGCCATGTTATTTCTATTCAAAAAATTTTAGTGGACCAATTTTAATAACTTTATTGAGGTTTAATTTACAAACTATAAAATGAATGTATTTTAAGCGCAGTGAAGAATTTTGCCAAATCTGTACACAATAATCAAGGTATAGAACATCCTATAACCCCAACAGATTTCCGTGTGCCCCTTCCTACTCAACCTTCCCTCATCCCCCACCTTGATGACCATTGATGTGCTTTTGATCAATATATTAGATTTGTCTTTCCTGTAGTTTTAAATAAATGGCATCACATATATTTTATATCTGACTTTTTTTCTCAGCATAATGTTTTAAATATTCGCCCACATTACTGTGTTTGTAGGATGTTGCTTTTTATTGCTGAGTTATATTCACATGGATAAACTACAATTTGTTTATTCATCTACCTGTTGATGTTCTTTGGGGCTGTTTCGAGTTCTGGTTATAATGAATACAGCTGCTATAAACATTTATGTACAAAGCTTTGTTTGGACTTTTATTTCTTTTGAGTAAATACCTGAAGGTGTAACTGCTGGTTCATATGGTAAGATTATGCTAAACTTAATTAGAAACTTCCGAACTGTTTGTTAATGTAACTGTACCATTTTGCATTCTCACTAACAATGTTTAAGAAGTCCATTCTTCCACATCCTAGCCAATATTTGATTTTAACAATCCTTTTAATTTTAGCTCTTCTAATGGTGGTGAAGTGATATTTCAATGTAATTTAAATTTGCATTTCCCTGAGGATTAATGGTGTTGAGTATCTTTTCCTGTGTACATTGGCCATTAGTATACCTTCTTTTGTGAAGTTTGTTTCTATTTTTAATAGTTTTTCCTACTTTAAATATTTTTGTATTCTTCTTATTGATACATATGAGTTCTTTAAATATTCTGGTTACAAGCTAATTTTCAGATATACATATCATAAATATTTTTCCTAGTTAGTTTTATGCCTTTTAATTTTCCTAATCATGTCTTTCAAAGAGAATTCTTTTTAATTTCACAGAGCTCAATTTATTGTTTCTTTCATGTTATTGCTTTTTGTGAACTCTCTAGTAAATATTTGTTTTCCCCAAGATCACAAAGATTTTCTTCTAGAAATTTTAAAGTTTTAACTTTTATGTTTAGGTCTAGATCCATTTCATTTTTGTGTGTAAAGTAAGATTTGAGTTTATTTTTCCTATAATGATATTTATTCTATCACTACTTTTTTTTGAAAAACGCTATCTTTTCACCATTGAATTGCCTTAGCAACATCAAAAATCAAGGAAATACATATTTGTTGACTTATTTCTGTACTCTTTCTTCTGTTCCATTGATCTGTATCTCTGTCTTTAAGTCAGTATCACATTGTCTTGATTATTGTACCTTTAGAGTAAGTCTTGAAATCAAGCAATTTACTTCTTTCACTTTTGTTCTTCTTTATCAAAATTTAAAAATTACTCTTGATTCTTTAAATTTTCTTATAAATTTTAGAGTCAGCTTATTAACTTCTACCCAAAAAAACCTGCTCAAATTTTGATTATAATTGTATAGAATCTAGAGTTTACTTTTGGGATAATTAATATTTTGACCATATTGAATATTCTTTCTGATATATCAACATGATGTATCTCTCCACTTATTTAGATCTTAAATTTTTCTCAGCAATCCTTTATAGTTTTCAGTGTGCAAGTCTTACAAAATCTTTGCTAATTTACCCATAATATTTTATGGGTTTTGGATGCTGTTGTAGATGTTAGTTTTTAAATTTTGATTTCTGTTTTTTTCTAGGATATAGAAATATAATCATTTTTGTATATTGATCTACTCTTCTGAAAACTGACTAAATTCATTTATTGGTTCTTTTTTTATTGAAAGCGTTTTGAGTATTTTATTCTATTGTATGATTTTCGAATGGTTATCCTATGCCAGATGCTGTGCTAATAAGCAAGAAACAAACATTCTTCATTCAATACTTAGAACAATTCTTGAGATAGGTTCTGTTATTGTTTTTAACAGCTTTATTGAGGTATAATTGATATACAAAGAAATGCACATATTTAATGTGTACAATTTGATGAGTTTGGACATATGCAAACACTTGTGATACCATCTGCACAATCGAGGTAATAAACACACCTAATACTTCTCAGAGTTTCCTGGTATGTCATATTTTTAAACAAATTTTGAAGTGCACAATATTGTATTGTTAACTCCAGACATTACTACATGGTACTGCTGGTCTCTAGAACTGATTTATCTGGCATAACTGAAACTTCATACCCATTGAATAACACCTCCCTGTTTCTCTCATCCCCAGACCCTGGCACCACTATTGTTTTCTCTGCTTCTATGACTTTCACTGTTTTAGGTACCTCATAGAGGTAGAATTGTGCAGTATTCATCCTTCTGTGACTGGTTTATTTCACTTAGCATAGGAAACGTTAGTGAGGTTGTATAGAAATTGGAACTTTCGTGTACTGTTGGTGGGAATGTAAAATGGTGCAGCAACTATGGAAAACAGTATGGAGGTTCTTCAAAAAATTAAAAATAGAACTACCATATGTTCCAGCAATTCCTCTCTGGGTATATATCCAAAATAATTGAAATCAGGATCTCGAAGAGATACCTGTGCTCTCATGTTCATTGTCTCACTATTCACAATAGCCAAGATATGGAAACAACCCAAGTGTCTGTCAACAGGTAAGTGGATAAAGAAAATGTGGTATATACATAAAATGGAATATTAATCACTGTTGAAAAAGAGGAAAATTCTGCCATTTGCAACATCATTTAGTAGTTCTTAAATGATGTTTTTACTCGTAAATCAAACTTACATTCTTGAAATAAACCTCATGATGTAATAATATCCTTTTTACACATTGCTGGTTTTCATTTGCTTGTGTTTTGTGAAGGTTTTTTTTGCATCTATATCTGTGAAGGTGTTGAAGTTTTATTCTCTTATAATGTCTTTGATTTTGGTAGCAGGGTCATAATTTCCTTATAGAATTCACTGAGTTTTTTTCTTTCTCCTCAGTTATCTCGTAGAGTTTGTGGAAGAGTAATTCTTTCTTAAATATTTGATGAAATTGATAGTACAGACAACTTGGCCTTGTCTTTTCTTTGTGGGAAAGTTTTTAACCAAAATTCAGTCTCTTTACTAGATAAAGGAATACTCAGATTTTCAATTTCTTTCTGAATCACTTTGGTAATAAGCCTTTTAAGGAATTATTCAATTCCATTTGAGGTTTTAAATTTACTGACATAGATTTTGCATAATTTGTATTATCTTTTTAATACCTGTAAGATGTGTAAAATCCTATCTTTCTTTTCCAATATTGCTGTCTTCTCTCTTTCTCTTTCTTTGTCTTCTCTCTTCCTTTTTTTTTTTGGATAACTCTAGCAAGAGATTTGCCAATGCTATTGGCCTTTTCAAGGTTTCATTGTTTTTTTCCATTCTTTGTCTATTTTCTCTTATATTTGTTTCCTCTTATATCTTCAATATTTTCTACCTTTTGGTTACTATGTGTTTGATTTGCTCTTTCTTTTTAGTTTATTCATGTGAAAACTTAGATCACTGATCTGAGACCCTTTTTTTCTAACCTAAGCATTTAAAATTAAGATGACATTTTTCCTATATACACTGCTTTAGCATCATCTCACACATTTTGAGATACTGTGTTTTCATCTTCATTCAGTACAAAATATTTTCTAATTTTTTTTTGCAATTTCTTCTTTGAACCATGAGTTATTTAGACTTGTGTTTTAAAATATTCAGATACTAGGGGATTTTCTATATATTTTTCTGTTATTGAGTTCGTTTTAATTTCAGTTTGGTCAGAAAATATGCTCTTTTATTTTCAATCTTTTTAAATTTATTGAGACTTGTTTATGGTCTATCTTTATGAATGTTTCATATGTCCTTGGAACTAATGTGTATTCTGGTGATGTAAAGTGGAATATTCTATAATGTCAATTAGACTAAGTTGTAGACTGTGTTGTTCAGGCCCTCTATATGGCTCCTTATCTTCTGTCAAGAGTGTTATGGTCTCCAACTGCAATGCAGATGTTTATTTCTCCTTTTAGTTCTGTTATATTTTGCTTCAAGTATTTTGAAGATTTGTTACTGAGTACATGTACTCTTAGAACTTTTACATTGTCTTAATGAGTTGACCCTTTAATCCTTATGAGTTATCCCTTTTTATCCCTCGTAATTTCCCTTGATTTGAAGTCTACTTTGCCTGATATTTACAGAATGCTTCCAACTTTCTTATGATTAATGTTTTCAAGATCTATCTCTTTTCCAGATTTTACTTTTAAACTATTTCTTTGTATTAAAAATGGCTTTCTCATAGAGAGCAAATAGGTCTTGCTTTTTTATCCAGTGTGTCAATCTCTCCCTTTAATTGGGGCATACAGATCATTTACATTTAATGTAAATGTCAAATTTTTTAGATTCATATCTATGATGAGCTATGTGTTTAAAAAATTTTCCCTTCTGTTCTTTTACTTTGTTTCCTGTCCTATTTTGCATGAATTGAGGAATTCTTATTTTGCATTAATTGAGTAATTTTTGGTTTTCCCATTTGAACTCATTGATTGGTTTATTTACTATATCTCTTTTCAAAATTTTTTTAGGAGTTGCTCTACATTTTACAATATATGCACTTTAACTTACAACAGTCTACTTTCAAACAATATTATACCACTTTACATATAAGAACAGTTTTCTTTTATAATTTAAGCAAGTGAATTGACATTCTCATAAGAAAGGTTTAATAGAAGGTGACATTCAGGTTTTGTGTGACAGGTCCAGAATATTGGATTTGAAATCCATATCTCAACGTATTGCTGCTTGCTTGCATGTTTTTCGTAGAAAGCACATTACTGCCATCCTGAAGATATATGCTTTTGGTCTCAAGGGTACTGGGATAAGAAAGCAAGGATGTAATGACAGACTTTTCAAGGAACATAAGACAATTAGATGATAAGGTTAAGAACATGGGGGGTGCGTTTTTTATATCCATGCTTCTACAGAGCACAGCACAGGGTCACATCAGGTTCATTTATAGTTCTGAAAATATATTTGGTTGAAAGATGAATATCTGACTTAAAGGATGGTTTGCATAACACCATTACGTTGTCCGGAGTGACTTTGCTACATCTTTTTGGGCAGGGTCATCAGACTTATTATAATTTCGTGTATCTGAAAATATTTTTGTGAGGAGGGAGGTTAAACTTCTTGGGCAAAGGGTTTTAAAATCTTTTCATACAAGGCTATCATATATACTCCTTTGAATTTAGATTATTTATTCTTCTATGATGCCAGAAGGCACCATGAGCCTGAGTGATTTTTGGAAGGCGTAAAAGGTTGGAGTGGTCTCTGTCTCTTTTTTTGCTTTTTCCTGAGGCCCTTGGAAAGCCATGACTAATGAGTAGGGATGGAGTATTAGGAAAATTTTTGGAAGTAGGAGAAATCTCAAAGGCAAGAAGATGAATTAGAATATCGTAAAGAAAATTTCTTTTACTGTATGTCTATTTATTTTCTTATCCAAGATGTTACTTTTTTTTCTAAAATTAGATGCTATTTTTAATACAGCTTTGTGAAACCTGCCTTGTTCTATTTTTGATTCGTTTTCGTTAAATTTAATGTTAAACTTTTTACTTTTTTGAGAAAGCAAGTGGAAAAAAAACACATTTCCAAGACTTGTATTTGTTAACTTTCACAAATTGTGAATTAAGATATTATGTCCAAGAGTTGTGATCATCAGTTATTTCTTCTGTTAGAAGAAGAAAGGTGACATATATTTATTACATATCTAAATAATTATTTTTATATTCAGTTCTCTGTTACAGAAGTAAAACTATCTGTTTTCATCTTTCTTTAAAGATTATATGTCCTTATCAATTTATTTTTAATTCAATACATGTGCTTTAATAAATGCCATTATTTTTGTTTCTTTTAAAATGGAATTATCATAAGGAGAATTTCTTTTTAACATTTTAAGAAATAAATTTAACTCCTAGAAGTATTTATTTTCAGGGCCTCATTGATGGTTGTTTTCAATACCAGTTCTTCAGAGTATTTATTCACTCCAGAGGAGTTCTTTTGAGAAAATAGACCAAGTCACATAGAAATTTTCTTCCTTCTCTGACTGTAAGCTGCCAGTGACCCTTCAGAACTCTTGGTCTCAGCGAATCATCACTTGAGAGATAGGTAAACTTTCTTCTGGAACTTCATTAAGGCATATTAATTTCATTTGGAGTTTTTATCAGAAATTTGAATCTACTACATTCTTTGATTTTCATATCTTATAATTTAGTAAATCATTCAATTTATTGAAAATCTATAATGAACAAGGTCCCAGGGTGATAAAAGGATGAAAGAAACATGGCTTCTGCCCAATTCAGGCTTAATTTGAATAGGGGAGCTACTATAGACTGAATGTGTGTCCCCCCAAATTCATATGTTGAAATCTTAATCCCCATTATGATGGTATTTGGAGATGGGACCTTTGGGATGCAATTAAGTCATGATGGTAGATTCCTCAAAATGGGATTAGTGCCCTTATAAGAAGAGACATGTGAGAGCTCTTTCTCTCTTTCTCTTTTGACCATGTGAGGATACAATGAGAAAGTGGCCATCTACAAGCCAGGAAGTGGGCTCTCACCAGACACCAAGTCTGCTAGTGCCTTTATCTTAGATTGCCCAGCCTCCAGAACTGTGAGAAATAAATGTTTGTTGTTTAAACCACCCAATCTGTGGTATTTATTATAGTAGCCCAAAATGACTACGACAGGAGCTAAGACATAAATATGGAGAATGCAGTGTTTTTTGTAGAGATATGGAAACAGCAGAAAGAAGCTTTGGATGGTAGATTGAGCAGAATCCTAATGACAGCAGGGTTTTGATTGACACTTTGGCTGGAAGAACAGTTTGTGAGTTATGGCATTATGAATACAAGCATGCTGGTAGAAATACAGCTCATATTCTAGCAATGGCTCGCAGTTTAGTTCATTTTGGTGATATTAGATGTCTGAAGTAGAGAAGCAGGGGTTAAAGCTGAAAAGCTGTTCTCACAAGATATTGGTTTCAGAAGGTGATTGCAAGATTATGTAGTCTAACCTAATTTTATAAATGAGGAAAATGAGGGACACAATTGTTTGGTGTCCAGCGTGTAGCTCACATTTTCTTGAATTCCATTTTGCCTCTTCAGAGAGTGCTATCTAGGGGTCATTCTCCAGAGAGCCCTAATCACTTTGCCATGTGTTCACATTTGATTGGGTAAAAAGTGGTAATCACTAAAGATTTTTGAGGAGGAAAGTAACATGATCAGAGTCGTGCTGAGGAAAATTCCTCTGACAGCTCTCCGGAAGATGGATTAGGGTGGAGAGAGCCTGAGGGTGGGAAATAAGTTATGAGTTGATTTAACAGCCCAGAAGAGTGAAAAGAGTCTACACTATAATGATAACAGTAATACAAAAGATGGGAATATATATTTATACAGATACATTCTTTGCTTAGTGTTACCAATTGAATTTTGTATCCCACTAAAATGAATGTATTGGAACCCGAATCCCTAATGTGATGGTATTTGGAGGTGGGGCCTTTGGAAGATAATTAGGTCACAAAGGTGGAGTCCTCATGAATGAGGTCAGTTACCTTATATGAATAGACATGAGAGAGATTTTCTTTCTCTACTATGTGAGGTTACAGCAAGAAGACTGATCTCTGCAAATCAGGAAGAGGGCCCTCACTAGACACCAGATTTGCAGGCACCGTGATCTTGGACTTCCCAGTTTCCAGAAGTGTTAGAAATAAATGTTTGTTGTTTAAGCCACCCAGTCTATAGTAATTAATTGTAGCAGCCCAAGCTGACTGAGACACTTAGGGTAGAGTTGCTGGATTTATTGTCTCACTGAGTATGGGATACCAGAGTGAAGGACCAGTGCACGATGAATCAGAAATTTGGAGTCATTTTGATTTTAACTAAGCCAGCACTATTAACATCAATAGGCCAATTCACTGACCTAATAAGAATTATGCATACACACACACACACACACACACACACACACACACACACACACACACACACACACAGGCAAACACAAAATCACTCCAAAAAGCTTTATTTCTATTATGGAGAAAGCATCTCTCAAAAAGCTGGATCAAGTAGACAAGCTAGAAATTGTGACATGGAAACATTTCCTCTGGAGCCATCACCCATGAGGACTAGCTATGTTGTAGAGATAGACAGTAGGTCAGGCACTCAGAGGTTGAAAGCTTGTCTCTCTCTTCCAGGGTGTAGCACATAACAAAAGGAATGAGTAAAAAAGAACCTAGGATGTATTCCAATCTGCTGGATTATAATTATTTTTTAAAAATTAGAGCTAAAAATACCCATAGCCAAACCTCCTATTTTATATAATGGAAAGCAAAACAAACATATATATTTTATGTAAAATGACTGAATTTGATAAGTTGGTCTATAGGGTGAAAAAACTTGTTCTACAACCTGTGTATCCTGATTCTCTGCCCAATTATCTTTTTATTGTTTTAGGGATTTTGGCTAGAAACACACCAAAGGCAAAATTGTAAAGAAAAATTTTATGAAATGTTAAAAACACATGAAAAGTCTAGGATAGGATTGAGAAGTTATGTTAGCTACTTGGGCACTAATTTCTCAAGCTACATTGTGAAACATGTAACACCCATTTCTATGGTTCAAGCGACTGTTCTAATTTACTCATTCTAGTAGCCTCTAGTTATTTTTGCTAAACTTCCTATTCTGCTGCTTTAAAGGGAGAAAATAAGCCGTCTCTATAGTCAAAGCAGCTGTGTGTTCTCCTCACCCTTCCTACCTGGGAGGCCAAAACTTACAAAGGCTGGTTTTGCAGAAGGCTTTTCACTTCCTAGTTGTATAACCTTAGGCAAGTTACTTGACACTCGCTGCCCTATTTTCTTCAGTTATAAAACTGATATGGTAATAATAAGACCAAATTATGGGGTTGCTTTAAGGCTAAAATGAGTAATACATTTAAAGTACTTAGAGGAATACCTGGCATATAATGTGTTCATTTTTTTCCTCAAAGTTAGCAAGCGTTCTGACTAGAACAAGGCATAGTTCTCATAATGAACTATAGGCTATTTATTTATAGCTTTATGCATTATGTAGTTTCTTCCTGAAACACTTTTACTACTTTTATGCACACACTGTCATCATTTTTCTGCTCATAGCCAAGACTATCTGATAGAAAACAGATGCAAAAAAAGAGGGAGTGAAACCATATTTGCCATACTTACTTATGTCCCTTTTTAAGGTTTTGTAAATGACTGAGTGAGGAAGCAGGTAAATTGAAAATATTCCAGAGGCATGTTGTTGCATATTGGTGTGTATCACTCAAGATAATTAAGACACATATTCTTACTTTTCTTTTCTTTTTCCATGGACTTTTCAGCCCAGATCATTGAGACCTGGGTAAATATTCACTGTTCCAAATTATAATAAAAATTGGATGCCTGATGTAATTGTAAAAAGAACTGGAGAGCTAGACCTATCCTGTGATTCATAATGCAAACTATGCAGTGAATCAGGACTGATGCTTCTTGCGCGACTTCCCGAGAATTTATTTATATGATAGCTACTTAATGGGGATGTGCCAGATGTAATGATGAATGAATGGTACCTCCATTGAAGAAAGCTGCAATAGTCTCCATTCACTATATGCAGTGGTATACTGTATATACCACTGTATGTACCATCTAAGCCTGCATGTGTTTTACGTCTAATTCCGTATTACTGAGGCAAAGCCTAGTAAACCAGATAAGGGGGCTTAGTGGTGGATTAATTGTATAGGGGAAGCAAACTAGGAAGTTATGTCTTTTTTGTGTCCTTGAGTTCTTTGTGAAGAACTGTGAGAGAATAATGAACATGCGGACTTAAATTCCCTAGTGGTATCTTGACCATAGCCATGAAACATAACCTGTGGCAAGAAATAATTGAAAATGATGAAAAAAAATCAAACATAAAGAAAAGTGAAATTTCTGGCTCCTGGATTAGGACTATGGAGGCATAGGGGCAGAACCAGGCAGATTATGCTGTTTGATTTTCAAAAACCCATGTTTTGGGCTTCCCTGGTGGCGCAGTGGTTGAGAGTCCGCCTGCCAATGCAGGGGACACGGGTTCGTGCCCCGGTCCGGGAAGATCCCACATGCCGCGGAGCGGCTGGGCCCGTGAGCCGTGGCCGCTGAGCCTGCGCATCCGGAGCCTGTGCTCCACAACGGGAGAGGCCACGACAGTGAGAGGCCCGCGTAGCGCAAAAAAAAAAAAAAAAAAAAAAATGTTTGGATGGGTTTAACTATTCAGGAGAGAAAAAAAAATGATGGTTTATGAGAAGAGCAAGCTATACAGATAGAAGCTACTTTTTGTAGGGGGAAAGTTTACCAACAGGTGTGCCCTTTGGAGGTAGATTTGGGCAGAACTAGGAGTTTCTATGTATTTTGGCCTTGGGCAGCTGAGCAGAAGTTTAACTGTTGGTAATACACACACACACACACACACACACACTCTGCATACCTATGTCAAAAAGAAACAAATGAACAAAAAACAAACCTGTTAAAAAGAACCTGCGTTTTTGTACCTTTTATCTTTCTTAGCACATCTTCCCTCCTACCCTTCCTCCTTCCCTCTCTCCCTTCCTTCCTTCCTTCCTTCCTTCCTTCCTTCCTTCCTTCCTTCCTTCCCTTCCCTTTCCTTCCGTTCCCTTCCTTCCCTTCCTTCCCTTTCTTTCCTTCCTTCCTTGCATTTTCATAATCAGGTTGGAAACTACTCTTGTCTAGACCGAAAAACTTTGACTACTGCAATCATTCCACATGCATCGCCTCAGTTCATTAGTTTTAGACCATCTGCTGCCCTCTTGTGGCCATGTAATCCACCTACCTATGCCCCAGCTCTAAGCACTTAATGGTTTTTGTCAGTTGAAGGAAACGGTTTTGTCAGGCAGAAGAAACTGACATCTCAAACTATAACTAACTTCCTTTTTTTCTGCCCCGTATTGCATCATTGTCTTCTAATGCAATTTGGCTCTAAAACACGTAAAACTTATACGTCAGTGATCATTTTAAAGACAACGTACAGTAAATACATCATGAAGTGAATTGTCTTCTGAGGAAATTCGCAAGTAATGCTTTTCAGCTTTTCATGTTGTGTCTTGGATAAGCCATTTTATATTAGCAGATAATGTCCAAATATAGAAATAAAAATCACTTACTGTATAGCAAAATATATAAAGTTGTAAAAATACTTTAAGAAGACCTTCAGGTAAATTCCTGACCAAAGAGATTTGATTAAACCATATCTTTATATAATACTTATAACAATTATAGCAAAAAGGAATTGTTTCAGGTAGAATTATTAATTATGTCTTTGTAATAAGTTTTGGAAATTTGGTTTTCTAAGAGATTCTTAATTTCAATACCAAGTAATACATGAACCAATACATTCATCTCTGAAGTCATTACACTTTATTTTATAGCCTTCTCTTTTATATCAAGATTCCAATGTTCTTTTTGGGTCAAAAGAATAAAGCCAAAGCTAAAACAAGGATAAAGAATCCTTTTATTAAATTTGATGTGCATGTCCCTGATATTCCTCATTGCACTTTTATTTTCAGCTTCTCATTATCATTACCATTTTAAATTAGGAGCAGAGATATTTAACTTATTCAATATAATGATTTAATGAAAACTAAAGAGCTGATTCAGAGTAGCGCCTTATACTCAGATACTCTGAATGCTCAGCAAAGCTGACAATTCCATTTAAGGGGAACATTTTTTTTTTCTTTATTTGGACTGTTGTTTAAAGACTATATTAGGTAGGGCTTCCCTGGTGGCGCAGTGGTTGAGAGTCCGCCTGCCGATGCAGGGGACGTGGGTTCGTGCCCCGGTCCGGGAAGATCCCACATGCCACAGAGCGGCTGGGCCCGTGAGCCGTGGCCGCTGAGCCTGCGCGTCCGGAGCCTGTGCTCCACAACGGGAGAGGCCACAACAGTGAGAGGCCCGCGTACCGCAAAAAAAAAAAAAAAAAAAGACTATATTAGGTAATTCAAATGTTACTATTAAAATGATTCCTAATTAAAATATTCAAGACGATGGGGAAAAGGAAACAAAGATTGAATGTTAAAATCTGGTGCTACTGCAGTGTTGGCAAGTGAGACATTGTCACTCTGAAACACCCAAGAGGCAGGTCAAGGTTGTGTTTAGAGACCAGCAAACAAGAACAACAAATCTTCTTTGAAAATAATATTAAACATGATTTTAAAAAAATCAATATCTCTGTGGGAAAAATCAAAAACTTTGCAATTCCTAATACTTATTATATGGTTTAGTACTGGTTGTGGTTTGACTGTGTGTTGGATGCATTCTCTTTATAAAATTTAGGGTCTCTAAAGGTCTTAAACCAGCTCTTAGCATCATCATACCATATGATTAAACTGATTCTCTGGAGACAGAGAAAATGGAATAATGATTGAATGAGCAAAATATGGGCTATTGCAAATATTTCTAAGCTAACGGCTGTGATGTACTTAAACATGAATTACCAGTTATTGATCACTGCATACAACTCTTTACCAAAGATATGTGCCCTTTCTCTATAAGCCTATCATCAGCTCTGGAATGGGAAAGATAACTGTGATAGTATCTGAAAGTATGATTTTATACATATATGTAAATGTAAAGGTTTCCTGCAGAACTGAGTGAAGAGAGGAGACATTTTTCATCTGGATTAAACTTGACTATTCACTTACCATTTTAAAGTCTCCTGTGACTTCTCTTCTTTACCATCAGAGCATAATCTAACCCAGACAATAGAGCCAAAGGGATTGTCTTAGGTTGTTTTAGAGAAAAGAGTAACTTTCCTAGTTATATACTTTAAACACAGAGCATTCCTCTTTATTAAATATATGTGTTAAGTCTAACCTTATGTATGCAAAAAATAAATTTTTCCCATCTGAAATATGGTTAGTCTGTGCATAGTATATAAAATCTGCTGCAATTGTTTAAACAAAATAAACATGAGATATCTATTTCTTTCTATAAGATCATACTAACCTATTACTTTAACATTCAGTTTCACTAACAGAAACTAAATCCATCCCTAACCTAAAAGAAAATATTTTCTTTGCAAAGTATGTGTCTTGAAGAAACAAGCAAACAAACAAAAAGACACTAAGCAGGAAAAATTCTGGCCTGCAAACTCCATTCTTCACTCAGTAGGCACCCCCGGTTCAAATATGCGCATGATACCAAAGAATCAAGCTAGACCTGTTCTGTGATTCACAATCCAAACTCTGCACTGAATCAGAGTTGATGCTTCTTGTGTGACTTCCCAAGGATTTGTATTTATAAAATGAGCTATCGCTATTTTCCTCCACTACAAAGAAAAGATGTTATTTCTTACTGCCTTTCCTCAGGGCTTTATGGGACAAGAAAACAAGCAATTAAAAGCAACACATGTGTAAAGTAGCATGTTATTTGACTTGTCTCAAAGGTAAAGCAAGAAACTAAATCACTGAAAGTTGGAATGTGCTTGCATTATAAAATTAGAACTTCCGAACCCATTGTGTTTCTCAGTTTTCAAATTCATAAAATAAGAAGGATACTTGGCTTTCATTACAAATTTAGTGTGATTATTTGGAAATAAAAAATTTGAATTATGAATCACATGAAATCCTTCAAATGCAGATATTTCAAAATAGCAATATTGTCGGGCACTTTATGAGGCAAATTAGAAAGATAATGTCTCAAAGCCAAGATTTTGAAAAAAGCAATTAATTTGTATTAATTAGAGATATATACCAGTAAAAATATTGTTTATTATTCAGTATGTGTTGGAGGTTAGTTATTATTAGATTTTTATTAAGCATGTATTTATTAAGCAATAATATATATTTTTTCAACCTATGCTATTTTCTATGAACAAACCATGATTTGTTATCTGAAAGATACCGCTGTAACTGTGCTATTTTAGGAAAATAAATAAGATCACTTCCCTGTGTCCCCCCCTCCTCCTTTCCTCTCTCCCTCCTTCCCTTTCTTTCTTACTGCTTCCCTCCTTTTCTGTCTTCTTTTCTTCTCTCATCTCATCTCTATCCTTTTCTTTTCCTTTCCTTTCTCTATCCCACGAATTGCCCATGAGCACGGGCATGATGAATGCCTCATCCTGTGAATAAGCAGCGTTGATCTACAGCTGTATGCAGACTGCATCTTTCTTCTAAAGCTGCAAGGCACACATTTAAACTCAAATCTCAGAGACTGCAGCACCTAGATTGCAGTACAAATTGGTATGACCAACCAGACCCAGCAACCATCGATCTTCATTCATCCTGCCACCCTGTAAACTGAAACCTTTTGTAGCAAGAGGTAACTAAAATTCTGAAGTCGACTTGCAATAAAGGAAAGCAGCAACTTTAAGATTGGACTGAAATATCTGACAGCTCTCTGAAACAAAACAAAAACAAAATGTACCCAGGTTTCAGTTACGCTCTATTTGGTTTCTTGTTAAATAAGTGCTGGCATATAACTCATTAGACACCTTATGGGCAGCGCCACAAAGATGTGGGCAGTACAATTTAGAGTAAATGGGAGGTGTATAATTCAGCATTTACGCTTCTGGATAAATCAGGTTTCAGCATTTGGGATATTTGCCATATACTTCAAATATTCTTATTTCCCTAGCTGCTGGCTCAAATTTGAATTTAAACAGGCACATAAACAATACATGGGGAAAAAATCCCAAGTTTTTCTATAACAATTTCCATTAATAATGAAACCTTGTTTGAGGCAGGAAGTAAAGTAAAACTAGAGAACTTGTTTCCCTGCTTAATTCCTTTACTTTGGATGTGGACAGGAGAACTGCATCCAGGAGGCTCAAACCAGAAGATCACCCATTTAGTCCATTCCCAGGTGATTCTAAAATATTTTTACTTACTCTTGGAGACATTAAGTGTTACTCAGAGACTGCATTTTTTTTTTTGCGGTACGCGGTCCTCTCACTGTTGTGGCCTCTCCCGTTGCGGAGCACAGGCTCCGGACGCGCAGGCTCAGCGGCCATGGCTCACGGGCCCAGCCGCTCCGCGGCATGTGGGATCTTCCCGGACCGGGGCACGAACCCGTGTCCCCTGCATCGGCAGGTGGACCCTCAACCACTGTGCCACCAGGGAAGCCCGAGACTGCATTTTTAATAGAGAGGGCTTCAGCAGATTCTCTTTACTTGGTATCTCATCATTTCTGACCTGCGGATGGCCTTTCCTAACACGATGTGCCCAAACCCAGTGATCACATGTCTCCAAGAGTAAATTGACCTAAGTCTCTTAAATGAACAGGCAGGGGAATCGAGGTGGCTGCAAATTTTTCTTCTATCAAGAAAAACAAAAACAAACAAACAGAAACTAAAGTGTCTCTTATTTGAGAATCACTTCTTCTCCCTCTAAGTCAATCAGAATGTTGCAGAATGTGATTTCCATCCGTAGTTATCAAAATGAGGTTCAAAATTAAGTATCAACAAGCAAAATAAAACAACTATCATTTGCCAACTAAACTGCCAAAGATTTAGAAATGAATAACTAATTTACTCAGTGCTAGTAATGTTATGATGGTACTAACATTGCTACCTGTAGTGGAATATTGGCAAAAGATAGTAGGAGCCATTCTCCTACCTGAATATATACCCCTGGCAACGTGACTTTGCAACTCCTCTCATCAAGAGGTGAAGTATATTGGCCCTCCTCTTGAATCTGGGCTGGGCTTGTGACTTGCTTTGACCAACAGAATATGGTAGAAGTGATGTTTGTGTCAAACGTAAACTTATTTTTATGTCCGCATAGAAAATCCTGGAAGGCTTTCTCTCTCTTTCTGCCCTTGGCGTGGTAGAGAATCACCTGTCACTGCTCCTTCAGATTGCTCGTCATTACCTTACTGAGTGATGGAGCCTGTTATTAAACCCATTCTCATCCTTCTGATCCAGGTTAAAAATATTGGTTTCTCCTATTTTCTCTCTGAGAGGCCGATTTCTATTGCTTCATTCCAGGTATAGCTTACTTTTTCAATAAACATTTTAACCAAACCCTATAATTTGTGCAGGGCCAGACTAGGATGGGGTAAGTAAGGCAAGTGAGGCCCTTATCTCAGCTGCAAAATGTAAGGAGGCATCGAAAACACATTTATCCAAAAAAGTTACCGTTTAATGCAGTACTTCAAAAAACTGAAATTAATGCAAAAATTGAACAAAATAGCAAAATTTTAGGTAAAGACAGTACGAGTGCGAGACCACATAGCATACTCTTTGGACTAAGTACGTCTAAATTCCATGTCTTAATTTTGCCACTTTTTACTGTAAGACCTTGGAGGATTTATTTACCTTCTCCAAATGTGTTTTCTCATCTATATAATGTAGCTACTACTTTCATTGGGTCATTTAAAAAATTAAGTAAGATGAGCCATCCAAGTGCTTAGCATGTCCATATCACATTACTACTCAGTAAATGTACTGATTTCTCACTCTTTTTTCTAGGTGTGTATTTTTTCCTTTTGAAGCTTATCATTCACTGAACAAATCTTTTTTGAGTACCTGTCAATGTTCTTGGGATTGCTCTTAGCAGGTTTTTGAAATTATGCTATAATGGTAAGCAAAAACAGGCATTGGCCTTGAGATCAACGAGCTTACATTCCCATGGAAAAGATAGACATTAATCCAATAATCGCAAACTCACATTTAAATACACAGTGTGATAAGTATATAATGGAGGGATTATACGTAATTAGGCAATACTTCCTGCGTAAGTGCCAATCTGAGATATGTACACTAATAATGGAGAGAAAAGTAGCATTCCTAGATAGAGAATGGTCCTTTGCAAATTGTTGAATAAAGGAGTGCTTGAAGACATTGGGAGAGGTCAGCAATGTCAGTTGCTCTAAGAATGTCCATTTTATTGGTCACCTTAGGGAGAGCTATGACTCTATGTTTGACTTAAGTGAAGAAAGAAAGGGAGATGACAAATGGACCTATGAAACAGCAGTACTTCTATTACAGAGAGCAGTTTATTTTGTTGTTGTAGTTGTTTTTCCCCCCCCACCGGGGTTCTAGACAGAGATAGGATAGGAAACAGAAGGAAAGTTTTTCTTTTGTTGATTGTTTGCTGAGGAAAGAGACTTGGTAATGTTTAAAAATCACAGCAGGAAGTTTTCATACCAGAGGGAGGGATTAAATACACAATGGAGAGGAAAAGTAATCAATTCAGTCAAATGCTTATGAGGGAAGAAGGGAATAAGTTTCAAATCACCATCTGTAGACAGGTGGAGAGGTAATAAATCCCCAGTTACGATGCAGAGAAGGGTAGGATGGTTGCAGATATAGGTGATTTGTGGTGGGTTGTGCAGAGACAGAGAACAGATTTGCATCATAAAATCAGAGGTGTCCTTTTCTCATTATCACTCTCCTGTGATCATGTAGTGAATTCAGTTTCAGATCCAAGTACAAGAATGCGATCTTCTGTATACCATTCTGCCAGGTGACCAGGGGCTTCCCTTGGTCTTCTAGTCATCCAGTGTGGAACTGGGAAGGAGACTCCCCATGAAGTAGTCATGGTGGCAAAGGAAAAATTCCTGGCATTTGTAATTGTATTCATTTTCTATTGCTGCTATAATAATTGACTACAAATTTAGTGGCTTAAATAAGACAAATGTATTATTTTACTGTTCTGTAGATTAGAAGACTAACACAGATCTCACTAGGCTAAGATCAGAATGTTGGTGGGTTGCATTCCTTTCTGGAGGCTCTAGGGAAGAATTTATTTCCTTGCCTTTTCCAGCTTCTAGAGGCTGCCTGCTCTACTTGCCTGATGATTCCCTTTCTCTATCTTCAAAAACCAGCAATATTGGCCAGGATCCTTCTAACACTGCCATCTCTCTGGCTCTTTCTTTTAATCGTCTTATCTACTTTTAAGGACTCTTGTGATTGCTTTGGGCCCACCTGACTAACTCAGGATAGTCTCCCTATTTTAAAGTCAGTTGATGAGGAACTTTAATTGTTTCTGAACCTTAATTCCCCTATTCTCATGGATCATAACTTATTCACAGGTTCTGGGGATTAATGTTTGAACAGCTTTTTATTCATTTTTTTTTTGAAGGGGTGGTTATTCTACTTATCACAGTAACGTAATGGTAGATTGTCTGAGACTTTGGGTTCAAACTGTGCAATATTTTTTTTCTTTTTTTTACAGTCAATAAGAAATTTACTTGTTTTTTAAAAAAAAAATCCAAATGCTGGCATTGTCCAGAAAAATTTAACAGGTTTGTTTATAATTGTTATAAAGTTGAACTGCTGAAACTTGTTCACTGAAACATTTTGACTTGCATTAATGCTTTATGTCCCTGCATTTATATTAAAAATTCACACACAAATGAAAATGGAAAAACTGCCAATACCTGATTTCTGTCCCCTATTTTTCCACCTGCAATCATATACTTAGGTACCTTTTGACCCCACGGCGGGGGGGGGGGGGGGGGGGGGGGGCGGGCGGAATCTAACGTTCAGAACTACCAATAATAGGAAGATAAATTTTTTTAAAGAATGAAGTTTCCCGTCGTAGTGGATTCTTAAGCACGTTCTCCACGTATGCGGCGTGCTAGCTGTATGTCTTTTGGCATAATTGTTACACGTTTGGTATGGATAGCACACAGGTTGGTGTCTTCAAAAAGGTCAACCAGATCGGCCTCACTTGCCTCCTGCAAAGCACCAATAGCTGCAGTCTGGAAGCACAGATCTGTTTTGAAGTCCTGAGCAATTTCCCGCACCAGAGGCTGGAAGGGAAGTTTGCCAATCAGAAGTTCCGTGGACTTCTGATAACGTCTAATTTCAAGGAGTGCCACGGTGCCAGGCCTGTAACGATGAGGTTTCTTCACCCCTCCAGTAGAGGGCGCACTCTTGCGAGCGGCTTTTGTAGCCAATTGCTTCCTCGGTGCTTTACCACCGGTCGATTTGCGGGCAGTCTGCTTTGTACGAGCCCTGGTATAGGGACCTCCTTACTTACCCCCCTTCTCCTTCAGCTGGAGCTCAGCGAGCTAGAGGCGGCGCTGGCGACAGAGAGCGACAGCGGCACCGCGGCGGCAGGGAACACAGTTGAAAGATGGCTGACACCGAGTCTATCCCTCAGCACAACTTTTTCTTTCATGAGGTCTCTTGACGCAAGTGCTGAGAAGGCAGGCTGGTCAGCTATCACAAACTCAGATCCAATATTTCCAGGCATTTAAATGGCAACAGTGGCAGGGTCTTTAGGATCACTTATCTAGCACTTCTGAGTAGCAAACCCCTTCTCAATCAACTCTCCTGACTTGAGATCCTAGTCGTCTTCTCCACTACTTTCAGAACTTGCAGCCCCTCTATATTACTCCACAAGAACCCTTTGCCTTCTCTGGCAGTCTCCATAGATTACAAATCAGACTAAATGGTACTTAAATGATTAGAAAAACTGTCTTCCTCTTTCTTGAAACCTGTGAGAGCTCTGTCATTTGAAACCCAGTGATTTGGCTGTCCACAACTTACAAAGGAATAAATAGGGATAGGACATTGGCATTCTGATTCTGTCCTGGGGAAGTCATCATCCCTCACACCTATATCCAGAATGGGTTGAACAGAATGGGTTGAATGACTTCTTCTGAAACAGCAAAAAAAAAAAAAAAAAAAAAAAAAAAACCCACAAAAAACCAAAAACCCAAATGTAATCTGATCCATCTTTTGTTAAGGGTCTTTCTTCTCTTTCTGACATATAATGTAAAGGATTTTGGGGGAAAGATTACAGATACCAGGAGGCTACTCAAAGTCATATTCAGGCTAAAATTGTCTATTTTTTTAATATCAAAGACTAATTATAGTAATTGATGCAATGCTGTGCTCTAAACTTACAATTTTCTTTTAGGAAACAGAATTATTGGCAAATACTCTAACCTCTCATGGAGTGTTAGACTAAATTATCCTTAGAAATCATTGATACAGTACATTGGGGGAGAAGGGACATTTGCTCATCTACCTTTATTAAGCCTCAGGCCTTGGAATAATGTCCCCTGCATCCTGTGAAGCAGGACAGAAGACTTGATATGCTTGACTTTTAAATTAAAGAGACTCTTTAAAAGGAGAGGGAGGGTGGGAGAGAGATGCAAGAGGGAGGAGATATGGGTGTATATGTATATGTGTAGCTGATTCACTTTGTTATAAAGCAGAAACTAACACACCATTGTAAAGCAATTAGACTCCGATAAGGATGTTAAAAAAAAAAACAACACATTTCGGAGGACTAAATAAATATACTTCTGGTTAAATGTAAAAAAAAAAAAAAAAAGGAGAGAATATGTAATGGAAAGCAGTTAGAGTTGAGAATAGGCCATAAAGATGAGGTGTTGGCTTCTGGAAGCAACATCTAGAGACTGTCAGTACTCAGGATTTGTATATGCTTCTGTTTAGAGTTTGAGAGGCAAACGTGGCCGGCAGAAATCTTTGGTGGGACTGCTACCCAGAGCCAAAAGACAAGGTTTATTTATCGCTCTAATGTATTAAACATTAATTTTTAATATCTAAGAAATAATTATTCATTCAAAACATTTTTTTAGGTTCCTATCTTGATTCAGGCTTTGTGGCAAGTGCCTAGAGATACGAAAAGGACTGAAACGTGTTTGAAGGTTAAGAACTTTGAAGGATAAATGTAGAAATCTAAAACATCATTGTAGTGAGATGTGTTTTGATGAGTTTTAAAAAACACCAGGAGACATTTGTCAGGCACATAAATGGGGATAGAGATGATCCCTCCACCCATGACTGGAGGGGTTAATTCCAAGCAAAGTAACTGACATTGGGAAAAGCCGGGGGGGGGGTGCAGTACACCCGTGTGCAATGAATTATAACAATGGCTGTTACATAAGATTCACGTGGAAGTAGGGACAGTAAGTATTGAAAATGAAAAGATGGCAACTACCAGCATATAGAGGGTATTCTAAGACTTGTGACAGAGTTTTGAAATAAATCATTTGTGAATCAATTTTACAACTTGAACTTATATACGTAGTCCATGGACTGTTTGCTTTGATACTTTCTTTAAGGCAACCCAGCTTTTCAATTGTATAAACTTATTTCAAAAATCTTGTATTAGTCCCATAAATAGAAAATTAGTACCTCTTGCTGTAAATTATAAATGGGAAGTAAGGTCTCAAAACTTCTTAAAATATCATCATTAAAGGCTAATCAGACACAATTATCTGCCAAGTAGAGTCTTAGGATTGATTGTTGGTGTCATTCATGGTATTAGCTTAGGATGGTAAGAGAAACCAATATTGAGAAGATAATGAAGTCAACGTTTCATGTGATGCTTTTGAAAGGCCAGTGTTTGGGCACTTAAAAAGAAGTTCAGCATCAAAGACAGGACTAGAAGTTTAGCTCAGGGTCACAACAAGTTACAGGAGGAAGCTGACGTTCCAAGAGTGGAGGACCATAAAGTTTTGTGAAGTTATAAATAGTCATTGGGCAGATTCATCTAAGTAATCAGTATTACCTAGACTAGAAGAGACTAAGAATATTGGTTTTTCTTTTTTGCTTTCCTTCTTTTTTTTCCCCTTGTTTCCAGTTCAGAGTTAACCAAAATTATCATCCATCACCCAAGGCAGAATTGATAAGAAAGATAAATTTTTTCTTTGGGTCATACCCTTCTAATGTCACACTTCTGCTTCATGGTGATAACTTTCTTTTCTCCCTTCCTTTCTTCCTTGGTGTCCCAATTTCCATGGCTGGATTCTGTCTGACCTGGGACTGTCATCTGCCTTACCTGTATGTTGAAGTTGCCCTACATGTTCGGTTCCTACTCCCACAGATTCCTGTAGGAACTGCCTCATATCACGTTAGAAATAATGTTTGCCTGTATTACATATCTTTAAGGCCTCACTCCCTCTAATAATAAGTTAATCCTAGATGGAATAAGTATTTGAGAGTCATGGTAATATGATCATATATTAGTGTAAAAGGCATATCTTACATAAGCAAAAGCAAGAATATTTTAATGATGACTTTCTGGAGGCAGTATTTTTACTCTTCTGATCCAACCTATCATTGACATTAAATGCCAGTGAATTTCAAAACAAATGTTTTGCAAGAGGTCATGTTCTGCTCTTTCAGTCTGTGGTGTCAGAGAATTTCAGCCCAATTTGATACTCATTTGAGTTGTAAGGTTTTCCTCTTTGACTAAGATAGTGGTTAGTGAGTATGCTGGATCTGCTTCTGATACCATCAACAATTTGGGACTTGCAACAAAACAATGACAATGGAAAGAACGCTTGCTAGATTGAGGAGGACAAATCAGGGGATGAATTTTCCAGGCTAAAGTCAAGATTGTCAAGTAATGTAGAAGCAGTAGTCCAGAGGGCTTACAGCACGGTACAACATGTAACACGCAACAGTATCTAATAAAACAGACAACTCTTACGCTAATAGAAGAGCTTGAGGCTGGTGGGATTAGGCCAGATAAGAGTGCAATAGTATGTGAACTCGCCTATATACTGTGTCCCTTCTATATCCCACACTATTTTAATTTTGCATTTGATTTGCCCTCATTTATAGGTTGCATTGTAAGTGTTCCAAAACTTTTCCTCTTTGGAATATCTTTACCTCACATTCTAAGATACTCTTTCCAAAGGCACAGCAAAAGTACCTTTTTTGCTATTTCCCCTGCAGCATTTGGCCCAGTGCTTTGCACATAGACTATACCCCATAAATTATGGTAGTTGGATGATTTAAGTACTTTTCTTTGTAAAATACTAAAAAGTCTTACCCAACACGCTAAGTAGAGATATAGACGTGAGGGAATCAGTTTGACAATAGCCAAAGCCTGTAATAGACAATGCATTTTAAAAAACGTGATGCTATTGAATTTAGAATAAATTGGGAGAAATAATTCACTTTTATGGTGGATTAAGACAGTTCTACTAATGAGACATACAAATGTTGATGATGTTCTTCTAAAGTGTGATTGGATAAAAGTAATAGAGTTGGCAATAAATCAGTTTTGAACAAGGAAAAAGAGCCATAAAAATTTAGTACAGCATAAATATATCTGTTACTGAAAAAGATTAGTTCTGAGATTATGATAATATAGTCAAATTTGATTTCAGGTTTGTTTTTTTATCTCTTGTTCTGAGATTAGCCAATGAATTTAATAAAATTTTATATTTTTATAAACATATTAAAAATTTTTTATAGTTTTTATCCCAAGCAATGAAACTGCAACATGATGCGAGATTAAAAATGCAGAGTCAGAGTTAAGAAAAATAATGAGAATCTCCAAAGACAGGAGACCCAGAAGCTAGTTTCCCCTCTATTATAAAGTACTGTGAGCTTTGAGGCAAACCATCTTTGGTCCAGGGGGTTTTGGATCTGTCTTCAGTAATAATGCAAAAAGATTTATTGACCTCCAAATTTATTCCAGGCAGTTTTGAGGCAGGTAGCCATTAACTTGAAATATTCTTAGCTTTAAAAGTTCCTTTCCGTATCTAGATTTTTATTATTTTACTACCTATAACTGTGGTTTATAATATTCTAACCTACTAAAGCTGTGTTTCGAAAGAAATGTGACACAGAATCACAATATATAAACCAGATCAAAGCAGTGAGTCAGGCGTAGGACTTATTCTCCATCTGTCTGATAATCCCTTCCAAACTTCCTCCTATACTAGTCTCAAAGAACTCTATGGTATAGTCAACTACAATCTAATATGAATTTGATTGACCTAGACTACACTCATCAATATTAGTTTAACAGAGAAAAAAAGAGTAAATAAAGTAGATGTAATAATATGCAAATCCTTTGCTCCAAATCTACCAATGTTTTCACTTTGACCAAATCTATTCTCATCTTCTTTTTCTGGCCTTCAAGGTAGTCCAGAATTTGGCCTTACTTTCCCTGGGTTAACTGAATTTACTACTAATCCCCAGCCCTATGCTGAAATATTACGATCTGTTTCCTCTGCCTTAAAATGTAGGCACTGATTCCTGCTACAATACATCTGGTCAGATGAATCCATTGTTTTATGAATACCATCTCCGTTCTCTTCCTAATTCTTTTTCAGGATCAAGTATCAGTCCCTTCTTGCCTGACTTCTTCCAACTCTACTGTATTTAAAGTTTTAATAAATTAAGTACTAAATCGTATATTGCTTTGTGTTACTTGCCATTATTTCATGTATAGCTCTTTTGACTCCTGGACTATTCTCTTGATGGCCATGTATAATCAACTGAGAAAACCTCTTAATTTTTTTCTATCCTTTTAAAATAAATTTGCCTGCATAATCAAAACCCTTTAGAACGGCTAGAGTTTACATAGTGCTTGAGGTTTGCTGGTGCCTCCAGTTTTGAATAATGTTGCTTTTCAAGGGTTTTCCAACTGACCCCCAAATTGTGAAGATCATGACATGACTTAGAAGCGTCTGCTTCGGCACTGTTTACATTATCTTCTGCCTTCAATGCCGTATTCTTTATTCTTTCTGGAATATGGACTAAGACATAGGAATCCCTATGTCTATAGGGATAATCCAGTTTTCTTCACACTTTGCACACATCGTATACCACATTTTAGAGAAAATCTGGGTCTCCAAATCATGTTTGATTGAAGATAGTGTTAACATCCAAGAGAATCAGACTTGATGCACGGGTCCTAAGAATGGAAATTTCTAGTTGATGCAAATGCACTGAAATCAGCAAGAGAGAAGATGGGGACAAAGGTACCTACAAAGTTTGGAGAAGTTGGTTGAGACTTTAAGAATTGGAAGCTGGCAAGGGGCAGGCAAATGTCTAGGTCTCTAAACACTAGCAAGGTTTTAACCTCCAAAGAAGGGCTTGAGTCAAAACCAGTAATGAGGGCAGGAATTTATATATTTGGAGTAGGCAAGGGAAACAGAGATGTAGAAGGACCTGTGGGTCTAGGGGCAAAAAGAAATCCAGGACTCAGACCCAGGACCTTCAAGGCTGAGTTTATAGTGGAATAACTAATTTAAATCACCAGGAACAGTATCTTCTTTATATAGATCCTGCATAATAATCAGAGCTTCTCTGAGCATTAGTAAGCTCTTGATGATTGATGATATGTGTTTGCATTTTTAGAACCTTAAATTAAACCAGCCAATATTATTTTTAATTTTTATCATTTCTGTTATGTTTATCTTTTAGTAGGATATTTGTATTTTCATCTTAAACATAGAAAATAGCATAATTATTTTATTTATTCTCCCAAAAAGCACATTTTTTTTCATTCTGTGTTTAGCAAATAATATGAATAATAATTTCAGCACATTTTTTATCCATGAAAGCCTAGGTACTGAATGTAATAGAATAAAATCCTATAGGCAATGGAGTGAATTTATTTATTATATATGCAAGGAACACTGATGCTAAAATAAGTCTAGAATAAGAGCTTCAGCAATAGATGTGTCCCATTTAAATTTATTAAGAAAGAGATCTTCAGGTAGTGAGCAGTGACTCTGCAGCAAATTTAAGTAATAATATTTTAATCTTCCAGTGTCTGATTTATTTTGAAAAATGTGTGACTTATTACTGAAAACACATATTATGTAGGAAATAAGTGATTTTGTAAAGCAGCAGAACTTGGTTGTTTGGTTGTTTAATACTTGAATATATTTACAATGCCTACATCATTTACAAGTCACCCTCAGATATAAAAATAATAAAATTATTATACACAATATAAAAAATATTTAGAATTGTTCTTGGGAGAGCGCATACCTATACATCATGGACAATCAACAACTAAATGCCAAAGAAATTAATGTTAGATAGAAAATTCCTAAGTTGAGCTACAAATACAAATTCAAGGGACAATTTTAAATTCCTAACCTGAGACATAAGGTAAAACATTCTAAATAAATGCCTTGAATGTTGTAATGGACACAGTGGTTCTACACCTCCAGGGATGATTTAAAATGCATTCACATCTTGCTGAGATATTATCTATCATATATAAGAAATTTAAGCCAAAATACCTTACTTACCAAAAAACACCTTTTATGACAAATGTGAAACCGATGTGAAAATTCAAGGTGTCAGGAAGATTTTGCTCAGTAATGAGATAGTTTGATACCAACTATTGAAATAAATTAAAAAGATAGGAAAAGAAACTGCCTTAGGGTTTGAAGTCTGATGTTATTCAGAAAAAAATATGTAAGCTGGGCAAAACTTCTGTTAATTGTAGTACTGAGCTGAGAGTCAACATTATAATTTTAATATTATTGACAACAAAAATTACCTTTCTTGTATATTGGTTTTGACATAGATATGGTACTCAGGTTGAAAGTTTAACATGATGAAACATAGTTTTTTATTTTATATAAGAAGCAACTGTAAATATAAAGCAAAATCTTGTACAGTTACAAAAAACGGTGATGGTCCTGCGCGTAATTCTGACCCTGTTTAGGACTATCAGAGAAAAATCTGTGGACTAAACACAAGCAATGAACAAAGAAAGATTATAAACAATATGGAGAGATAGACCTTATGTTTTTATTCAATCTTCTTGATCAGATTATGGAAAGTGAATCTTTTTGTGAACTGTGTAAATGAAGAGTGTTGGCAAGGAACTGTGATGACTTGATTATAGCTCTTGGGACCTTTCTTTGTTCATCTGATAAATAAAGGTAACACATCATAAGATTGTCCTATCTGAAACGCGAGGCTGAAAAGAAAAGGCAGAAAAGAATTGACAGGGCTTGATCTGCTTCTTTTGTTGACTCTCTTACCCAATCATAAATTCCTTCGTAGAAACATATAAAGGCATTTGAAAACTGGTAAGAGCTAAAACTAAGACGTGATTATTGCTATTGACGTTAGATGGGCAATGAATGCAAAATGTCTGAGTGTCTTTAAACAACAGCGTTTAGGATCACTAGATGGCAGATGCTTGGGTTCCTTATTGTCCTCAGGAAACTAACAGTGTTTGGATCTTGTTTCAACTCATTTTTTTTTTTTTTTTTTTTTTTTTTTTTTTTTTTTTTTCGGTACGCGGGCCTCTCACTGTTGTGGCCTCTCCCGTTGCGGAGCACAGGCTCCGGATGCGCAGGCTCAGCGGCCATGGCTCACGGGCCCAGCCGCTCCGCGGCATGTGGGATCTTCCCGGACCGGGGCACGAACCTGTGTCCCCTGCATCGGCAGGCGGACTCTCAACCACTGCGCCACCAGGGAAGCCCCTCAACTCATATTTTCTGATGATTAATTATTAAAAGTTATGTTTGTTACTAATGCAAGATGTTAAAAATAGAGAAAACTGTGTTTAGGGAATATAGGAACTCTCTGTACTATCTTTTCCATTCTTTTTTGAATCTAAAACTTTTCTATAAAATAAAGTCTACCATAAAAAAGTGATGATAAAATGTATTTTTAATAGCAAAAGATCTGAATAGATACCTCATCAAAGAAGATACACAGGTGACAAATAAGAATATGAAAAGATGATCATCATAATTTCACATCAGGGGATTGAAAAGTAAAACAACAATGAGATGCCACTACACACTTATTAAAATGAGTAAAATCCCAAACACTGACAATACAAATGCTGACAAGATGCAGAACAATAGACACTCTTATTTTTTACTAGTAGAATTCAAGATAGTACAGCCTCTTGGTATTTACCCGAAGGAGTTGACAACTTAGGTCTACACAAAAATCTGCAGACAAATGTTTATAGCAGCTTTATTCATAATTGCCAACATTTGGAAACATTCAATAGGTGAATGGACAAACTGTGACACCTTCATAGAGTGAAATATTCTTCAGCAATAAAAGAAATGAGCTATTAAGCCACAGAAAGATATGCAGGGACCTTAAATGCATACTGCTAAGCGAGTTTTTTTTTTAAACACTACATACTGTATGACTCTAACTATGTAGTATTCTACATAGTATTCCAGTATTCTGGAAAAAGCAAAGCTATGGAGACAGTAAAAAGATCAGCAGTTGCCAGGAGTTTATGGAGAGGGAGGGAGAAATGAAAAGCACAGGGGATTTTTAAAGCAGTGAAATTACTCTGTATGATACTATAATAGTGGATACATGTCATTATATGTAAGTCAAAACCCATAGATTATACATAAATAGTCCCAATGTAAACTATGGACTTTAATAATAATGTATCAATATTATCTCATCAAATGTAACAAATATATCACTCTAATGCAAGCAAGTGTCAGTAAGAGGGGAAACTGAAACTGTATGTGTGTAAGGGCAGGGGGTATTGGGGAACCCTGAACTGTCCAATTTTTCTATAACCCTAAACTTTCTCTAAAAAAGTCTATTAACTTAAAAAAAGTGATGTTTATTATTAATAATTTTTCCCACTATCAGTTTCCTCTTTAAGTGTCATTGAATTCACAGTTGTACACTGAACCACTCATCTGAGAGCTATTATCAGGTCTTAAGTGGAAGCTTTGGCTGGATGTATTAAATATAACCTTAGGATATGAATGCTGCAAAAAATATTCTAAGTTATGAAGAAATATTTTTTTAATTAACAAAAGTTAAAGGAATTTTATTTCTCCCTTTTACACATCTCTCAAAATTATCAATTTCAGGGAAAAACGTAACAATGTAAATGTAGTATTTTTAGCATACTGGCTTTTAAATCATGCCTATCTTATGTGAAGGTGAAGAGATCTTTGCTATATACCTAGAAATCATACAGTATGCACTGTTGGTATTTTTATGTGTAACCATGTTGATGAAACCATTTGTACTTCTATCTAATTACAATCTTGACTCTACAAATAAGCCTAATTCCCTCTATACCTAATTAGAAATTTCATACATTAGTATGAAACTGCTTTATATGTTATAGATTATTTCAATATAAGCAGATTTTATATTTATAAGAATACATAAGAATGAAAACACCCAGCTAACAAATGCAATATACACAAATATATCTATGACATGACAATTTACTATCTTGAAAATTTTCAAAAGCTTGAAAGTGTAGTATAGAGCATGAGGTTTTTAGGAATTTAGACTAATGACTATTTGTTGAAGCTTAAGGTTTTTCAGTATAGACTTCATAGAAAAAGCAGCTGTCCAGCAAGATCCTGACATATAAACAATAATGATGCAAAATAAAGTTAAAAACAAAATAGTAGTATTAAAGTAGTAGTTACCATTCATTGTTCACTTTCCAGCGTTTCAGCTAAACACTTCACATGCATTATCTTTCTGAATTGTCCCACAATGGTAGGAAGCAGGTAATAGTCACCTTGTTCTACAGGTGAGGACATAGGCAAGATGTGAAGTTTCAGGCACAGACAAGAGATTATTTGCTCAAGACCCTATAGTTAGTAAGTGAGGGCCCCAGAGCTGGTACCCTGGAGCATCCTAACTGCTGTGTTTTCAGAGGAGGGATGAGCCATTCACCCAGAGTGCATGGGAAGAACTTATAGGAATGAGCTTACAGTTTCAATAAAGTAGATGCAAAGGACTGAGCGTGCTCCTGTTTAAGAGTAGAGATAAGAATTGTTTTGAAGGAAGCAAGTCTAACTTAAATGAGCATTAGAAGACAGTGTTAGCAACTGAAAGCTCTGACCCCTTCAACATTCCCCTTAGGCCTCTTCAGCCTAGTTAGCACGTGTGTTATATTTTCTTCTTTCTTCTTCAGCTCTTGGGAGTGTAGCAAATGAAAAGAGAGATAGACAGGATTTCTTAAAAGCCTTTCTAAACTCCTTCTCTTCCCTCATAGATTCCTTCTTTACCTCTGTCCTGAACTCTGTTCAGATCTACATTCAAATGCATTGATGCTTGTTTCTTAGATGACATCATTTCTTCTGACCTTTTTTGAATGATCTAGGAAGCGCATCCGTGCTCAAAGAATAAGAGTGTTAGAGTCACACCTTAGTAGAATAAGTTAACATTTTTTGAATTTACTAGAACTTCTGAGGTTTTTACATGAATAATTTTATTTAATTCTCTTACCTTTCATTATCCTTCATTTACTATTTGAAGTAAATAAGGTACAGAATGGTCTATTCTCTTGCTGAAGTCACACAGCCAGTAAGTCAAACTAGGATTCAAACCTAGGTAGCTTAACTCAGTAATTCACATACTTAACAGATAAATGAAACTGCCCCATGCTAGCATTGTATTTTGTTTTTTGTTTTCCTTTTTTTTTTTTTACCTCTTCTATTCCACTTGTCTGCAAAAGCCTGCTCCATTATGCCTGCCAGTGCTGAATCAGTTAAACTAGTGTTAGCAAGTCTCCTAACTATGAATGTAGAAGAAAAATCTTAGGAGAGAACCTGCATTAGTTTTATCGATCTGCTTTTGCAGAATTGAAAACAAAAAGCCATCTTGAAGCACATCAATAGAATTATGGTTTCCCCTGTGAGAATTTACTGCATTGGTGTTCTGATTTGTTCTCTTCTAAAGAAGGAGCACAGAAAAAATTATTAGGTGCTAAAATAGGCTGGCCCTGATGAATTATTGACAGCTCCACATATCTTTCTAGTGTTTTGTTTTCCTCAAGTCATGCTATCATTACTCATCCTGCACTTTAACAAATTATAAAAGGTTTATTCAAATTTACTTTTTTTTTTTTTCTTCAAAGATTGAGGCCCTAGGACATCAAAGGAGTATACAAATTACAAATCATTAAGTGAGGTTCTGGGATTAATATATATTTTAGGGTATAGCTTTTCTTTTATTTTTCTCCTCTACCTTAAATCTATCTCTGTTCATGGGAACACTGGCTATGACTATTATATATCCTAGTTATGCATTGACAACACTGAGTCTGTAATGGTGAAACACTACTGTTTTAAGAAAGACTTTCTGTGATTAAAATTACGTATATTAATGTGTATACTTAATATACACACGTGTAATATGTGTGGATTAAACATATAATTCATATACATGTGATATGTGTATGCACAAATATACACACAGATTGACACACACACACATAAACAAGCATGTACATACACAGGCACGCAAGATTTCAGAACCTAATCTCATGCCTGCCACAAGTCAAATGTCTTTGCACAAATCTGTTTTAGTCACTTTTTTCTTGAGAAACGAGTCTTAGGAAAGGTAACAATTACAGTTTCCACATGTTGTAATCAATCAGATCATCTCTAAAATATACTGTTTTTAAAAAGATCTGAAGAAGAAATAGCCCCTATATTAAAAGCAACAATAGCAACAACAAAAATGCTGTATCCTAAGTGTTGTGCTCTATTGTGGTCGACTCTATCCAGGACATCTTGCAGTTTGTTACACTGCTTTGAGGAAGAAAAGTTAGAAGGCTTGTTTGCAGACAGCATGGTGCCTGTTAAATCACTTGGGTTCAATGATTTCCTCCTTACATGCTCATCTACACAGCTTGTCCGGCACTCACTGCTTCTTTGGGGCATTGTTTTCCTAGTTAGATTCTGGAAGTTATCATTTCTATTGGGAACAAAATATTAGGCTGAGGGACAATGCAACCACTGACTGAGGACCCCAGACATTCAACAAGAAAAGAGTGCCCCTCTTCCCATTTGATGATGCAGAATATGCCAAAGAGAAGTGAAAGGAACACTGTTGCTTGATTAGAAAGTATTGAGAGGACATGAGGTTTGGGAAGTTTTGTAACAGAATTTCTTTAAAGTTTTGGCTTTCTATATGAAATATATTTAATCCTTGATGTCAAGTCAACCACTCCATTTTAAGCATTAGAATACAATTGGAAATCTTCCATTGTTTAACATTTTCTGTATTAAAAAGAGCCTTATTGACTACAGTCAGAGCCTATTTTTGAGAAGAGACTGTGAAACTACAAGTCCTTCTGAGTTGACCTTTTTGGTGAAGCAGTGATCTGATGCCACTGGCTGAGAGTAAAACGGTTATGCTTTGTGCTTTGAAAATGGGTTGTAAACGAAATGGGGTTGGTTTTATTAAATTACCTTTTCTTTTTTAACAAACACCATCTGTTTGGGCTTGGCAAGTCTCCCACAGGAAAAAGAGGAAAAAAAACAAACAAACAAAAACTAATGATATCCTGAAATACAAAAGAGAGTATAATTTTTCCTTCATAATTGACCCTTGTAATTTACTGAGGTTAGGTTTCTGGTTCAGAAACACAGCTGGTAAATTCACAGTGCTAATTTAATTATTCGTGCAAATGTTTGCACAGGTTTTTAAAAATTATTTGAAAAGCCATTTTATGTCTATAATCTTACTTAATTTTCCCAGCAGAGATGAAGAACAATGACTTTAACATTCTGTCCTCCCATTTTATAGGTTAGGAAATAGAGGCAGAAATGTTGCAGCTTTTTAAAAGGTGATATGGTGAGCTAACGATAGAGCTAAGTCTCAAATGCAAATTTTCGGGCTACCAATCCCATATTATGTCCACTCCACTCCAGTCTCTAGACAAGCAAACATGACATGAGCCTCACTGGACATCATAAAGATGAGACCTTGGGTAATCTGGAGTGCAGAGTTGGAGTAAGAAGCATCAACTGCTCCACAAGTGTGGGCCGTGCATCACTTTTCCACTTCCCTCTGGGAAGGTAGGAAAGGTGAAGGGATAATGGCTAAGCAGGCTGCCTCCAAATAGAGATTTGCTGAGGCTACTTGATGGAAATAGCCTAGCCATTTTGGAATGTTTGACCAGTAGCCTGGATAATGGGAGGCACGAGAGTCAGCAAATGTAAAAATCACAGCTGCTCAGGATTTTGATGAGATGACTTCTTTCAGCATCATCAATTATTGGGGATAATCAGACTTCAACTCTGGGAGAAATGAGGCTGAAACCAAGTGAAAATAAGAGCAGACAGAACAACAGTTCAGATGAGAAGATCAGTCCATGGTGCTGTCAAGATCTTGGTGACTGCTTGCTGAATGTATTATTATTTTTCTTTAACTTTGTGAGCAGCGTCGCCTAATTGTCAGTGGCTCTGCCTGAGGTGCTTAAACAACAGAGTTATTCATGAGCAGAGTTCAAAATTGCTGACATGGATGGTTTCTGTCTCTGGGTTTGAAACAGCTGATGGAGGCACGGTGAGGGCAGCCTCAGGCCAGGGGTTCTTTACTTGTGTGGGACTACTGGAGCTCTCCTTTGCCTTGAGAATAGGACTAGAGAATTCAAAGATCCATTGGCACCCAAGCTGACATTGTACTGATTCCTAATCTCTCTAAATTAAAAATGTGACAATATTTGAAATTAAATTCTCCTTTGCCTTTCTGAGTGCTACTCCTGGAAAATTTCAAACATGACAAAGATTGAAGTCCTGGGTGACCAGGGTGTGGAGCATTCTCAGGGAAGATGCATTTTGTCTGGGTCTGCTGGACATCCTCAGCTGGCTATGGTTCTAATTCTCTAGAGCATCCGTAAAGTAATCTTTCTTTAAGTCCTTTGCTCCTCTTTCTAAATTCTTTAATGAGCAACACAGAACTCGGTAATAGTGCTTGAAATAGCTCCGGAGGAAGTAAAATGGTTTATAGGAGTGCAACCTCAACTTCAAGGACAAAAGTATATTAATTAATAGGAACGTATTTCAAAGTTCACTTCCAAAGCTTGCCATTTCATTACTGCCTTGGCCAAAGTACAAAGTGATGATGGTCTTTATTATTTAACTCCAACGGAGCTGCCATAAAGTGTTTCTGATGTTCTTCTTAAGAAAAGAAGTAGATTATCCTGCAGTTTTTTTCAATCCACTCCTTTGAAAGACAAAGTGCTACCCTTCTTTTCTGCTGTTCATTCTCTGGTCCTTTTTCTCTATCCCCCTTCTCCCTCCTTATTTTTCTCCCTCAGTCTCTTCACCCTTCCCCACTCCAGTTTCTCTCCCTTAGACCTTTCTTTTCTTCTTTATATCTTTGTGATATCCACCATGCATCATTTAGGATCGAGTAAAGGAAATGCCATGTTTTTAAATAATTACAATATGAACTGGAAAATAGAGAGTCACAAAAGGAAAGCACATAGAATGCAATATGTTCAGAGAAGAGAGCAATTCCCTTTAGCTTGGTAATGGGGAAAGGAAAGATCAGTAAAATTTGATGGATAGAGGTTCTCTGAGTTGAGTCTTAAAGCATGGGTAGAATTTGGCCATGTGGTCATGTCAAGGCAAGTGAGCTGTATGAACAAAGGCACAGAGGTGGGAAAAGATTCAGTAGTTGCAGTACTTCAGTATGTTTAGCTGAATATTAAATAAATGGGAAGAATGGGATATGAGGATGTATGTCAGAATTAGATAATGAATAATTTTAAATGCTACGTTGAGTAATTCAAAATTTATTAAGTAAGGGAAACAAATTTTCTTTTTTGAGAAGATCAGTTCTGTGGCACATGAAGATTAATATGGTAGTGATGTGTAGGATGGTTTGAAAGTTGACTGTTGTAATAGCTCTTGTTAGATTAACATGATCCTCTTTTCTATTTAATGGTTGTTGCATGTTGGGTCTCCTGGAAAACACAGAGAGGTTTATTAGGGAGTGCTCTTGGGATCAACACCTGTGGAAGGAAAGGGAAGGGAGTACAGTTGAATCAAGAGAGAAGTTTCCCAAAACACCAAGGGGAGCTCTAAAGCTGTCATGGCTCTTTACAGTTAGGCCAGGCATAGAATATGGGCTGCCCTGGGAAGGGGCCATGGCCTCAGGCAAGGTGACTGGGCAGTGTAGGTAATTCCTGAAAAAGCTTGAGAGCTGAGTGCTGTCTGAACAGTACTTGCCATAGCTGAAGGAATAATTAGCTGAAGGAATAAATCCTGTTGGGAAACCTGGACGGCACATCACAGAATTTACTACAATTGACTCGTTTCTCTCTTAATGTCTAAGGTTTGTCCCAACAGAATTTTGAATATTCTTTTCTCAGCACACTTATCACATTCAATATTTATTACAGGCTTAGTTATTCATCTTTGCAACTAGAAGGTAATCTTTGTGTGGACAAGAATTGTGTTCTTTATATCTGTGTATTCACAGCATCCGGGATTACAGGAAATAGTTGTTCAAGATATCATTTCTGAACGAAAGAATCAAAGAATTAACTGCTTCCTGGTCTGTTAAATTAAAAAGATAATTCTTTCATGATTTTTAATCTTTTTAGGGGAAGTCTTGGTTTAGTCAGGCTACTTTGAAATCTACACTGGTATCTATCATGCACTTTCTAATCTCTGAAACTGGTACTCATTTCTAAAGTTGTTAACCATTGCTGCCAATGGATATTCACTTTTGTTCTAAGATACTGCTACATATTAAAGCTAATCGAATGAATCAGCAAAGTGCAAGAAGGATCCCATGCTGGAAATTATTTGAAGACACAAATGAGGCAAGGAATGATTCCTGTACTCTTGAGTTTATGATATTCTTGATAACTCTTGTAAAGTTTAATTGACTCAGGAATAACCGCAAAGCCATGTACAATGAGTACTAAGTAATGCTGAATAATTAAGGGAGAAGGAAGCATAGAAAGAAACAATAATAAAAATGAAGATAGTTTTGGGAGAAAAGATATGGCATTTGAAAACAGAGCCTCAACATTCTTTAACTCTTCTTGCAAAGAAAGATGGAGTCTGTGTCTCCTCCCCTTGAACCTGGACAGGTCTGTGACTACTTTGACCCAAGAAAGTATAGCTAAAGCAACCATTATGTGACTTCTGAGGCTAGGTCAGAAAAGTTTTTACAACTTCCACCTGGTTCTCTTGAAACACTAGCTCTACAGAGGTTCTGTTTCAGGAAACTGTCAAAACTCAGCTCTCATGCTGTCAAAGAGTCCAAACCACATGGAGAGGCCATGTTTCAGTGCTCCAGTCAACAGTCCCAGCTGAGGCACACTTATGAATGAAGGAGACATCTTGGAAGTTGTACCTCCAGACAGCTGTCACAGCCTCCCATCTTTTGACTCTTTCCAGCTGAGTCCCCAGAGGTTGTCAAGCAATAAGAGTTCATTCTGTTGTACTTTTCCGGATTTGTAACCTACTGATTTTGTAAGGTTAAGTAGATGGCTGTTGTTTTATGCCATTAACTTCGGGGTGACTTGTGAAACAGTAAAGATAAAGGTAACAAAAGGCTTTCTGAGGAATTGTATTTTTTAAAAAGTTGTCTATTCTCATTGTGTTCTCAGACACTGTTGAAGCTGCTCTACCACTTTTGGATACGCCATACATTTTTAAATTTCTATTGTTCAGAGGAGTAGGTGATTGCAGTGGGTTGACTTGCTCAGCAAAACTTCCTCATATTAGTAGACAACAAAGGTGACAATTATTATAATTCATCATAAATGTAATGATATATTTGGAGAGTTTCCTTTGTGTCAGGTATTATGTAGGTACATTATGTAAATTATTAATTTAATTTCGATCCCTATCTTATCCCTCCAAGGTAGGAACTATTATTATATTTTATACATGAATACAATGAGGTTTAAATACCACATAAGTAATTAGCCTGAGGACTCTCATTCTTCCCATTCAGAGAGACCTGGGAAGTGAATCTAGGTTGGGTTGACAAAATCCAAACAAAATCCAAAGTCTTAACTGCAATGAAATAGGGCTTTTATCCTTGAAATAAAGTAGAAAAATATACAAGAGGAAGATAGTGTGAAATGGCTTTTGCTAGTACTGCCCCGGTATGGGAAAATAATGATTGTGTCATAATATCTTAGTAACTTTTTATACACTGATGTGAAATATGGTGCAAAAAACTCTGGCTTGATTTCTCCACAATATTTAGAGTAAAAGGAGCATCTTGAATTACTATATGTGCTGCATAAATTCAAGAAGATGATCTGAAAAGAATTCAGCCAAGCAGTGGCCCTTGAAAATAAAGATTTCTCATAAAGTAAAATGAATTATTGTACTTGCCCATTGCACTAAAACTCTAATACGACAGTAACCAGAAAGCTGAGGGAAAAATATCATTTCAAGGAGGCCCTGTTTTGTGGCTCTGGACCCACGGATTGATTTTATATGCAGGTTTAACACTTGGCAGCTGCCAAAAGGCATCAGTGCAGTAGCCCATTCAGAGAAAAACAAAATTTGAAAAGAGGACAGCCAGCAAGGACATGCTGTAAAAGGCAAAGGACAAATATGAAAAAGATCTCCTGGCCCGTGCTCTCAATCTGGACATTTACAATATTTAAAGATAGAAGAGAAGACAGAGGAAAGGCTAATATCAAATTTAAACATGAAATAGAGACCAGCAGCTCATTAAATCTTACGCATTTCCACGAGAACAGGAGCTGAAGAGAAGTAGCTGAAATTATACCATTTAAAGTGCAGATGATGTGATTCTAGGAACTAAATATATATGAGAAGTGATGAGATCCCACAATGATTTGAACAAAGCCCTGTTTTAGAGATGGCTTGAGTCTGTAGGAGGGAAGCAGTAGATGACTGAGATGATCACTCTGGATAATTTTAATGCCTTTGTCTTATGTTAAGATGTTATAAGGTTATGGTGTTTAGGTGTTCAAGAATTATGAAGTACCAGTATTGAGCGGATGCTGTGATCTTACCTTGGAATCTAACGGAGCTTTCACAATGTGAATCATGAAATTCAGCATTCATGTATGAATTTATGTCTCCTAACTTCTCGACGTAACTCTGTATATAGCTTCAGGAAAGGACTACCTTTCTTTTAAAATGGAATCTGCCATGAGATAAATTTAGATTTAGATGCAAGACTTTGGAAGTAATAGAAAATTGAATACATAATTATTCACACTTCTGTTTCTATAATTCAGAAGGAGTATCCCCATTTTTGTTGTTAGTTTTATTTAACAAGGTATCAGCAATAGCTTTAAGAAGAACTAATTCAAAGCAACTGAAGCTCAAGATAATAGAGGACTTAGTGTGTGACTGGGCAGAGTGTTAGTGCACTGACCAGGGCCATGTGCTGGAGCAGGGACCACTTTCTGTGACAGGTCTGATGTTCACAATATGGCATCCTGGTGGTATACTAAAGTGACATTAGGAAAGGGACTGTGGAACCTCTGGTATGGCTTGGATCCCACCGTGCTCCACAGGTTTCAGTAAAGCTTGACAAAACATGCTGTCTGCATGCAGGTTCAGATGTGCTTAAAGGTCTAAGTGTTCTGAGCTCTTCAGTGACTCCGGAGCAAGGTGAAGTGGGAATTACAGATTTTCTTTTAGTGATTTCTTGTTTGGAATTTTTTTTATAATATCTATATACTTGCTGCCAATCAGTTCAAAATTAGCTTAGAAGGCCAAAAAGGTGTCTCAATATTTGAATCGATACAGCATATTTATTGAAAAATTACAGTACTTTCCAAAGAAGGTGAGCAACATGGATTTTGGGTGGTAAATAAAAAATGGTACTAACTTCAAACATTAGACTATATTTGCTGGGTGGTGGTAGGGGAAGCCTCCAGCAGAAATACTGAGTTCAACACATCTCTTTTTTTATTGCAATCCTAGATCAAGGCAAGAGAAAACTCTGATAGCAGAACAATGCATTCTAAGACTGAGTTTATCAAATATGTGCCTGTCTGGCTACTAGTAATGGCCCTTTTAAACATATGACCACAGGTGAAATTTCCAGGTGGATTTCCCCCCAGAGCTTTCTTAATTTTAGTTAGCAATAAGCAAAGCAAAAATATTCTTGTCCAGTGTCTGGCAACTCTGTAAAGTGATAAACTGAATAATTTAGAGGACCTTCATGAGTGGCATTTTATTCTTGTCTTTATTAATACTACAAATAATTGGTATGTTAGTCCCTATTCTACTGAATTTAATCTGTTTCAATTTATTATAACACTATGCACGGTATTTCAGCTGATTTTAGCATTCAAGAAAGCTCTGTTGTACAAACTGGACAGGGAAACCATTTTTAACACCCTTATAGATTTCATATGGAAAGGGTTGAGTTCATAGGGAATTCACTTCAAGTAGCCACTGCAATCACCCCTTGTTTGTAGTCAGTGCTTTGGAAACAGGGCTTAATAACATTTCCTTAAAAATTCAAGAGTTCATGATTTATGTTAGTAATCTTTCCTCTGTGTTAAAATTCTGATAGGCAGGATACTTTTTCTAAAAATCTTTGCCTTCAATTTTAGTCCTGTTCTCTTTTTTCTTTCTATCCTGAGAAATAGAGAAAAAATTGTTCACCACCACTTACACAAAATCTCAAACTCTACCTGAAAAGAGAATACACTTTGGAGGCTATAGAAGCTGAGATTGACCTCTGTCCTAAAACTATTTCTCAACCCATATACACTCCTGCTTCCTATATATTCATTTCCATGCTTGTATTATTAGACTCTTGACAAAATAGAGCCCACTTAAAGGCTCAATCAATATTGAAGAATGTGTTTAGACAATACATCTTATTTATTCACATTTGTATCCTTAAATGAAAAATACTACAAAAATCTCAGTCTTGAAGACAGCTATATGCTGACTAGAATTATGTTCCAGAAATTCTGAGATGACATGGGCGAGGATCCTCAGCTCAAACTTCAGGAATGTCTGTACACTCAGCAACTGCACAGTTATGTTCCTTCTCACTATGTGTCTTCACTCATGTTATTCTTACCTACAACTTTCTCACCATTTTCTTTTTGTCTACACAAATCCCACCCAGTCCAAAGGGCCTGTCTCTAGTTCATCTCCTCCTAGAGTTCTTTTCTAATTTGCAAAGTATCTGTTAACTTTCTCCTCCCCTGAAATTTTGCCAGTAAGCCCTTAATTATGCAAGGTGTTACGTTGTTCCCTTAAGGTGTTTCTTTCATATGAATCTCCAAATAAACTCTGAAACTCTTTGAGAGTTAAGACGATGTCTTAAATGTCTCTTGTATATTCACAGCAATTAGCATAATGTTAAGCACATTATAATAGGTTCTTATGAACGCTTGTTGATCGAGTCACACAATCAACTGCTTTCCTGAGTCCCACAGTTGATTTTTGCAGTTAAATATTGTGAGACAGAGGGCACTACCGTCACTTGGTGTTTCAGAAACTCCTAGGCAGAATTCAGATTCTAGGACTCCTTAAGACCAAGTTGCAGTTAGGATTTGGAGGATAGATACTATTAACCTCAATTTGTAGCTCTGTTTTTAACAAGCAAACAAAAAAACAAACAAAAAGTATCACTGTCTTTTCAGACTTTCATACCCAAATTTTGACTGTAAAATGTTAGCAGCCCAAACTTTCTAAACAATCCGATAGACTGATCTTAAAATTTCCATCATTATATTAGCATCGGTAATCTTTGAGAATTATATTCTTTTCAATATGATAATACTGTTAACCTCCAAATTCTTTTGTATCTCGTAATCGAAAGGTTCTAAAGACCCATATTACTAGTTAAAAATCCTGGTGCCAAGAGAGTTCATGTAAAATAATTTCTTTCATTCCATTTTTTTATTGCAATTAGTTGGTATCTGAAGAGAGCTAAAGTACTCAATAAAGGCTGTCCCATCCAATTTTATAAACACTAGATTAGAAATTTTTGACAATTCATGTTTTCATAACTGAATGTAAACTTCAGAAGGGCAGGGCTCTCAGGTTTTATACTGACCTATCTCCAGGGCTTACTCAGTCCCAGAAATAACACAAACATTTGTTTCATAAATGTTTACTTATATTTCTTTGAGATTCCAATTATATTCTCACTTTGTGATTTTGTTAGGCAAAGACAAAGTCAGTAAATCTTGGGAGACAATGACCACGTATTCCCTCCTGCCTTAAGATGATTTCAACTACATTTGTTACTTCTGTTCTCTGCCAATCTTGGATGTTGCCTTTGAACAACTAATAGTTTTTAAAATAATGTAATTTTGAGATTACTTCAAATCTTACGCAAACCTGATTTTACGTTTCATATTAAAAGTTAAAGGTTTTTTTTTTTTTTGAGTTACCTGCATTGCAGCATGTAATCTTCCACCAATTTTACTTTCTTTTTCAACACCTGTGCTATAAACTGATGCCAATAAAGGCCAACATATTGTCTAATGAAGGCCAACATATTCCAAGTATTATTCGGCAATGAAACCACAGCAATTAACAAATGCTTTCAATATTCTTTATAGAACTGCATAGAACTTAGTAAGCTGCCTTTTAACTTGTTCCTCTTCAGAATTAATGACTTTGGTTTTTAAAGGCAATACATATATTTTCCTCTGCTTTAAATTCTTATTTGAGTAGGAAACTCATCACACCCAGGAAGATAATTGCACAGTGTCAATGGAGGAGTATCAACACTCCCCATATTCTCTCTTACCCACTATACCCAAGACATGTCAAATAAAAAAATGTACTCTAAATAAAAAGAGTACACTTACCATACAACTATAGTTTCAAACACACTTTCTAGAACTTCTCTTACATGTAGATTTCTCTGCCTAAGTTCTTATTTAGAAATGCTAGAGTTTCCAGCGGGAACTATGTACAAGGATTGTGCAGTCATTGATTTGTAATAATAATAATAATAAATACTTAACTTGTGCTAAGCATTATGCAAAGCAGCTGGCACATATAATCACATTTTAAATTTTACAGTGACCTTTAGGTATTACTTTTAACTGTGTAAACTGAGACTTAGAACGGTAAAGTGTAACTTGCCTTAGGTCATAGAATTATTGTGTTATAACTAGTGGTTGGAATTGGAAGCCAGTCTGTCTTACAATAAATCTGTGCATCTTGTTAAGCAATACTATATTGCCTCTCTCTGTTCTGGGCAGTTGTTTTACACATCACCAAAAAGGGGATGTGGAAAATACATGTTGCTCGATTACTCAATTGGAAAAAGAAATTGGATAGACAAATATTGTTAAAAGAGAAGAGATATTTAATAGTTTTATCTCTCAGAAAAGAAGTATCATCCAACATATAATTAAAGGTGATTTAAATAGTAGCATAGATTTAAGAGATTTTAGAGATTGGAAAATGATAATAGTTATTTATTCATTCAATCAGTAGGTAGTTTGAGTGTCTCTTAGGTGCAACCACTGAAACAAAGCACTGGACATACAGTAGGATATGCTCAAAGCAGAGATTTCTTTAGTAAAAATTATAAAGAAGTCATAAAAAGCAGCACATCACATATTTACGTATAGGGACTGATGGAAATACTGCATTAAAGCTTTCATTGCAGTTTTACACATTATGGAATTATGTATTGCTAAGGAGGGGCAACACATCGAATGTATCATATAATGTCACTGACTGTATTGTGCCTCACAATGTAATAGCAATATGTAATTTGTTACATGTATTTATGTGTGTTTTTGGATTTTATGGCCCATCTCCATGTTCAAAAATTTTGCTCAATCCACTTATTAATTCTAATAATTTGAATGTAGATCCTTTTGATTTGTAAAGTATACGTGATGTTTTCTGATATAATGACAGTTTTAAGTCTTACATTAGAAAACTTGTATCTTTTATTCTTGTACTTCTGCAGTGACTAGAACATTCAGTACAATGTCCGATGAAAGGGATAACAGCAGACATTGTTGGCTCATTATTGATCTCATAAGCAGAGATTTTTTTTTTTTTTTTTTTTTTTTTTGGTGGTACGTGGGCCTCTCACTGCTGTGGCCTCTCCCGTTGCGGAGCACAGGCTCCGGACGCGCAGGCTCAGCGGCAATGGCTCACGGGCCCAGCCGCTCCAAGGCCTGTGGGATCTTCCCGAACCGGGGCATGAACCCGTATACCCTGCATCGGCAGGCGGACTCTCAACCACTGCGCCACCAGGGAATCCCAAGCAGAACATTTCACTATTAACTAAAACATTTGCTGTGGGGTATTTGTAGATACCACTTACCAGATGAAGAAAAAGTTCCTCACTATTCCTAGTTTGCTGAGTTTTAATCATGGACCATTTTTAATTTTATCACTTTTATCATTTTCTGTCTGTTACATCGATTGTATTCTTGTTCTCTACTTTATTAATGTAAATGATCAGCAATCAGTTTTACATACTTGAAACACACTGGACTGTTTTTGTGGCTTAAATTCTTGTTAATTTTCTGGGATTCAGTTTGCTAATATTCAATTCACTTAAAACATTAATTGACATATTTAACATATAATATTGTGTAAAATTAAGGTGTACAGCATAGTGATTTAATACATTTATAGATTTATAATATGAATGCTAGTGTAGTGATAATTAGCACCTCTATCACAGCACATAATTATCATTTCTTTTTAGTGGTTGTGATAATTAAGATCTGCTGTCTCAGCAAGTTTGATGATTATAATATGATATTATCGCCTATATTCACTATACTGTGCATTATATATATAGGACTTATTTACTATGCACTGCAAGTCTGTACCCTTCAACAACTCTCTTCTATCTCCCCACCCCTCACAGACCCTGGTAACCACCATTTTACTATGTTTTTACAAGTTTGACTTCTTTTAGCATCCATATATCAGTGCTGTCATACAGTATTTGTCTTTCTCTGACTTACCTCACTCAGCATAATGTCCTCAAGGTCAGTCCATGTTGTTGCAAATAGCAGGTTGTCCTTCTTTCTCATGAATAATATTCCACCACATATATATATATTCATCTGCAGACAGATTGTTTTCCATATCTTGGCTATTGTGAATAATGCTGCAGTAAACATTAGTGTGCATATATCTCTTCAATATTATGTTTTCATTTCCTTTGGGTATATACTCAGAAGTGGAATTGCTAGATCATATGGTGTTTCTAGTTTCAATTTTTTGAGGAAGCTCCAAGTTTACATTTCTACCAACAGTATACAAGGTTCCCTTTTCTCAATATTCTTGCCAACAAGAATGTCTTGTCTTTTTGATGATATATATAGCCATTCCAATAGGTGTACGGTGGTATTTCATTGTAGTTTGGGTTTGCATTTCCCTGATGATTAGTGATGTTGAGCATCTTTTCACGTACCTGTTGGCCAGTTGTGGAAATTCAATCACAATGATCAGAGCAGAAATAAATGAAATAGAAACTAAAAAATATTAGAAAATAATAATAGACTAAAAGATAATTGATGAAACTCTGTAAGTTTTTCGAACAGATAAACAAAATAGACAAACATTTATCTAGAGACTTACCAAGGGAAAACAAAAGTACTTCAATAAATAAAATTAGAAATGTAAGAGGAAACATTACAGCTGATACCACAGATATACAAAGGATTGTAAGAGACTACTATGAACACTTCTATGCCAACAAAATGGACAACCTAGAAGAAATAGAAAAAATCCTAGAAACATACAACCTATCAATACTGAGTCATGAAGAAATAGAAAATCTGAACAGAACAGTTCCTAGTAAGGAGATTGAATCAGTAATCAAAATGTTTCAACAAAGAAAACTCTAGGACCAGATGGCTTCACAGGCAAATTCTGCCAAACATTTAAAGAACTAATACAAATCCTTTTCAAACGGTTCCAAAGAAGAGGAAGGAACACTTCCAAACTCATTTTATGAGGCCAGAATTACCCTGATACCAAAACCAGAAAAGGCCAGTATTGCTAATAACGATAGATGCAAATATCCTCAACAAAATATTAGGAAATCAAATTCAACAATACTTTAAAAGGATTATACACCATGTTGGAGAGGAATTTATTCCAGGGATGCAAGAATATTTCTGTATCTGCAAATCAAGCAGTGTAATACAACACGTTAACAAAATGAAGGATAAAAATCTTATGATCATCTCAATAGATGCAGAAAAGGCATTTGACAAAATTCAACATCCAGTTTTGAGAAAACCTCTCAACAAATTGGGTATAGAGAGAACATATCTCAACTTAATAAAGGCCATGTATAACAAGCCCACAGCTACCATCATACTCAAAGGTGAAAAGCTGAAAGCTTTTTCTCTAAGATCTGGAGCACGAAAAGAATGCCCACTCTTACCATTTATATTCAGCATAGTAGTAGAAGACCTAGCCAGAGCAATTAGGCAAAAAAAGGAAATAAAATGCACCCAAATCACATAAGAAGTATAATTCTCTCTATTTGCATCTGACATGATATTATGTGTAGAAAATCCCAAAAGTTCCAGGAAAAAAAAAAAAACTGTTAAAACTGATAAACAAATTCAATAAGTTGCAGGATACAAATTTTGTCAATAGACAAAAATAAGTTCTGTTTCAATACACCAACAATGATCTATCAGAAAGACAAATTAAGAAAATGGACCCATTTACATTACATCAAAAAGAATACAATACCTAGGAATAAATGTAACCAAGAAGGTTAAGATCTGTTCACTAAAGACTATAATCAATGAAATAAATTAAAGAAGGCCCAAATAAATGGAAAGATATCTTATGTTCATGGATTGAATGTATTAGTAATATTAAAATCTACTGAATCTGAAACTACAGATTCAGTGCTACCTCTATCAAAATTTCTATGACAATTTTTTCACAGAAATAGAAAAGAAAAAAAAATAATGCTAAAACTTGTATGGAAGCACAAAAGACCTTGAATAACCAAAGCCATCTTGAGAAAGAAGAACAAAGCTGGAAGCATCACACTTCCTGATTTCAAACTATATTACAAAACTGTAATAACCAAACAGTATAGTATTGGAATAGAGACAGACACATAGATCAGTGAAACAGAATAGGGAGCCAAGAAATAAACCCATGCATATATAGTGAGTTAATTTAAGACAAAGGAAACAAGAATATACAATGGGGAAAGGACAGTCTCTTCACTAAATGGTGTTGAGGAAACTGGACAGCCACATGCAAGAGAATGAAACAGGACCCCCATCTTATACCAGGCACAAATATCAGCTCAATTTAGATTAAAAACTTGAACTTAAAACCTGAAAACTTAAAAATCCTAGAAGAAAACATAGGTATAAACTTCTTGGCATCAGTCTTGGAAATAATTTTTTTGTATTTGAAAACAAAAACAATGGCAACAAAAGCAAAAATAAGCAAGTGGCACTACATCAAATAAAAAGCTTCTTCAGAGGACTTCTCTGGTGGTCCAGCAGTTAAGACCCTGTGCCTCCAGTGCAGGGAGTGTGGGTTCCATCCCTGATTGGGAAACTAATATCCCACATGCCATGCAGCACGGCCTCACCCCACCCACCCCCCCCCCAAAAAAGAAAAAGAAGTTTCTGCACAGGAAACCATCAGCAGTATGAAAGGACATCCTACAGAATGGGAGTAAATATTTGCTAGTCATATATCTGGCAAAGGATTAATATCCAAAATATATGAAAAACTCATATAACTCAATAGCAAAAAAAAATTTTTCATGAGCAAAAGAACTGAATAGACCATACAAATGGCCAACAGGTACATGAAAGGGTGCTCAACATCACTAATCATCAGCCAAACTCAAATCAAAACCACAATGAGATATTATCTCACACTTGTTAGAATAGCTATCATCAAAAAGAGAGGAGATAAGTGCTGGCAAAGATGTGGATTATAGGGAACTCTTTTGCACTGTTGGTGGGAATGTAAATTGATGCAGCCACTATGGAAAACAGCATGGAGGTTCCTGAAAAGGTAAAATATAGTTACAATATTATCAAGAAATCCCACTTCTGGTATATATCCAAAGGAAATTAAAACAGGACCTCAAAGAGATATCTGCAGTCCCATGTTCATTGCAGCATTATTCACAATAGCCAAGATATGGAAACAACCTAAATGTCCACCAATGGAGGAATGGATCAAGAAGATGTAATATATATTACATATATTATACATGTGTATATATATACACACATGTATATATATGTATATATACATGTATATATACATATATATGTATATATATGTAGTGGAATAATATTCAGCCAGAAGAAAGAAATCATCCTGCTGTAAAGATTATATACATAAAGACTATATAAGATAGATTAAGAATCATAAATTAAGGATGAATTTATAATAGTAACCAAAATCATTAAATGTCTAGGGAAAAATACAGGAAAATAAGTTCCAGAGTTTGACACTGGAAGCCTCAAAGCTAATTAAGGGAAACTTTCAAAGATTTAAATAATGGAAGAGACATTCTATGTTCATACATTGGACAACTCAATTTTATAAAGATGTTAATTTTTCTGAAATTTGTATATACTTTCACTATAATTCCACTCACATACATTTATCAACCCTACATTTTAAATGCATCTAGAATTTGCCTTCTTATCACTACCTGCTTTACTAGTACATCTTAGTTGAGTCCACCATCATATTTTGCTTGGACTGTTGCATTGACCCCTCAGCTGGTCTTGTTGCTTCTGCTCTTGTTCCTCTACAGTATCGTCTCATCACAGGATCTACAGTGACATGTCTCTCCCTGTACAAAACACTCCAATGTTTGCCAAATTGTTCAGAGTAAACACCAGTACTTATAAGGACCCTCAATGACTTTCCTGATCTACCCCTATCCCTGCTACCTCAGATCTCATGTCCTACGACCCTCTCCCTATCTCACTGCAGCAGCCCAAATGGTTCTTCCTCTGTATCTTGAACATTCTTGGCACACTCCATATCAAGATCTTTGCTGTTGCAAAGTGCTTTACCCCTTGCCTAGATGGTTTTTCCCCAGTTAGCCACAGCTTGCACCTTACTTCCTTCAGGCACTTAGTGATTTCAGGCCCACCTGATAACAGCATTTAAAAATGCAACTATCAACAGCAGGATCTAGAACAGGGCCTGACACACAGTAGCATTCATTCATTAATGTATTCAGTAAATGATTGTTAACATATCTGATATACCTGTACTATGGCTTGAGGATGCCAGCATTGAAAAGATTCAATCTTTGCTTCAAAGAAAGTGTCAAGTAGGGATATAAACATAACAACTAACATTTATATAGGAGCTGCAATTTACAAAATATCTACAATTTACATACTTCTTACATTTGAGCCTCCCAAACAACACTGTGTTGTGGAGAGAGCAGGTGTTTCACAGATATAAAATTGGAGAGGTTAAATAATTTGCCCAAGTGGGAGAGCCATGTCTCAAAGCCTGGCTTTCTGACTTTGAAACTCTTTTTTTCCTTTGGTCACACAAGACTGAATTATCTTTGGACTTTGGGGAATACAATAGAAGAGTAAATAAAGTCTATGCCTGTAATAAAATTGAAATCTTTGTGGGTCATAGCTGTGGCATGAGAAACAAAATGAATCCCATGACACTGAAATATCCTCAGGTTAGTTTATAATCTATAAAATGGGAGTCACGAATACACAATTACCTTAGGTGACATTGAGAAGATTAATGAGGCTATGTTTATGAAAAATCTTTAAATTATAAAGGGAAAAGCATTATCTTCAGAAAAGGAACTATTAATAATCCATATTTTTCTTATATACAAGCTTAGCATATGGTTTTGTGAAAGGAAATCCATGACTGTTTAATTCTAACTTTGAAACTTACCATTATTTAAAAAGTAGTGTGTGATTTGATTTCTAAATATTGCTTAAGTTCTTTAATAGAAAAGGAAAGACAAACATATTTTCCAATGGAGTTCAAATTTGTAGACCATCCACCCTACTATTAAGAGACGAAAACAATTAAGAACCTCTAAATTTTTAAACTCTGCGTGGCAGCTGAACTTTTGAAAAAAAGAATGAGAATGGTATAAGGAAGAAAAATTAAAACAACATGGAACAAAATTAAAAGAGCTATTTTATTTCTAATCTCAACTGGAGAAATTCTAAGGTTAAAAACGATTATTAATATATAGAAATGACATTTAGTTGATAAAAACTATAAAGTGACTAAGAAATTAGTCTCCTTAGGAACATTAATTTCATCATGACTATGCTTTTTTATAAGTAGATTTGTAAAAAAGTGATAAAAGCAGTATTTATATAAAAAAGAAAAATATTTTCTAAACTAGACACTGCATAAAGGACTAGGGAAGCATTTACTGAAGTAATGGTTAACAAAGTTTAAAATAATAGTAATTAGACAAGCATTGGCTTTTAAGCTTACTAAAATATAAAAATTGATTTAGGTACATATTTAAAATTGATACATCATATACAGCCACTACAATTTACTTTTGTAAGATGTATGGAAAATTAAGATAATGCAAAGAAGATTACAGATTAAATGTCAATGTTAAAAAAAATATTTTTTTTACAAATTTAAGTTACCATTTGAGGGCATTTTATAATATCAATAAATCAAAGTTAATTTACCTCTCCTACAGGAGTTTTGTCAGATTTTCTTTTTGGGAAATAATGCTGGTCATTTTTCACTTTGATGCATTTACTTAAAAAAAAGTTAATAATGATATTTAATATTCTAAAATAATCTTTTAGAAATTATAGTCATATATTCAGAATGCACATTTCCCCACATATTTCATATTACTTTATTTTTGTATGATAGATAACAGTACAATACTATTCCAATCAAATAGGTTTCTGGTTATTTGAAATGGCAAAGAAGGAAGTTGTGACAAAGCAAAATGGGAATGTTAAGTTTATGTGTCAACTTGGCTAGGCTGTGGTGCCCAGTTGTTTGGTCAAAGACCAGTCTAGATGTTGCTGTGAAGTCATTATTTAGACATGATTAATATTTAAATCAGTAGACTTTGAATAAAGTAGGTTACCCTCCATAATGTGGGTAGGCCTCATCCAGTCAAAGGACTTAAGAGAAAAGACTGAGGTCCCGCAGAAAGGAAGGAATTCTGGAGACAAACTCAAATTCTGCCTTCAAACTCAAGACTGAAACATCAACTCTTACCAGAATTTCTAGGTCATAGGCCTGCCCTGCAAATTTCAAACTTACCAGACTCACAATCACATGAGCCAATTCCTTAATCACATACACACCCACACATATTTATATACATGCATGCATACATCCTATTGGTTCTGTTTGGAGAACCCTGACTGATACAGGATTTATACCCATACCCCACCCCCCAAAATAACAAACACTAAATTCTATAGAAACCATTCTAGTATAAGAGCAAACAACAAAACTTCAGACAGAATTAAAGAAATAGTGGGGAAAGGCACATGGTTGGTCTCCTCCTGTATTTTTTTAACTGGAGTAAAAGCTTTGATATACTGTGCCTTGAAATTTTACTTGAAGAATTACTTGGATTTGGCTAGAATGAAAATAACCACATTATTAGTGCTAAAAACTGGCTTAAGACCATGACTTAAAGCATAAAAAAAAATCAAAATAGACTCTTAATGGATTAGACATAAAGAATTGGGAGAACATTTAGAACAGTAAAGAGATTGAAAGTCAGTAGTATTTTTATGAGTAAGATTTGATATTACCTCCCAGAAAAGAAGGTGATAAATCTTTTCAACATGATTTCAGAGATAGATGGTTGGAATTCTAGAAATATTTATGCAAGATGGAGGTGGTGTTCTAAGCAGAATGGATACGGACTGGATTTTACAACTTGATACTACTGTAAGAGAACAGCTTTGATTAACTAAATATTTCTTAATCCACCACACTAGGAGAAACATAAAAGTCTATAGACAGAGCACTTGAGAAATACTTAAAGGAGGATGAAACAAGTTGTCTAGGTTTCTGCCGTGGCATCTCAGTATGATTCTTTTTGTTCATTCTTGAAGATAACCACTCAAGAATGAACTTGAGGAATATTTTGCTTCTATAGCCAGTCAAATAAAATAATAAATAAGATCACCAAATGAACTTTACAACTGAAGTAATACTGTAAAAAGGATGGTGACCAGATCAGTGAACACTAGAAAATGTGATCAGACTATAAATAAAGAATTTTGTTTCATCATAAGCACAGACATTTTTCAGAACCATTTCTGCCTGTGAATGCGTTGGAACAGATAAGGGGTTGGACGGGAGTTCTTAACATTTTTATTTCTCATAATTCCTGTGCTGGTCATTTGCCTATTTGGTCACTAGTCTATTTTTCCAATTGCCTTGCTTTGCTTTGTATCACAGACCATCCTGTTTATAGACTTCTGGTTACATTCAGCAAGTTGTAGGCATTGGTGGGTGTGAGAAGGGGATAAATCAGGGTATTTCTCCCTCTCTTGCCTTACCTACAGTAACATTTCTAGCAGTGATTATGTGTCCATATTGGTTCCAGATTCTGATAGAAAGCCACTGTTCCATGGTTCCAGCTCCTGCCAACAAAGCAGTGGATTCTAATGCCCATTAGACAATCCTTCTTGCTCTAGTTATGCTACTTCCTCTTATTGTCCCTGTTGCTCTAGGGATAGTTGACGTCTTCGTGCTGTTGCTTCATGGTACTCAGTTTGGTTATTCAACCTTTTTATCACTTGCTTAATCAATTCTCTATGTTAAATTTTCTCAGTATGAAAGAACTAAATGGGTATCTTTTTCTTATCTCATATAGTTCTTAAAAGTGGTCACATGATTCTCTCCTAAGAGAACAGAATTTCTCCTAAGTCAATTTAAAAATTGAACTTTCTGACTTCTCAACATCTTTCCAAAAATTGTCATAACATGTTACACTCTGGGTTGTCAAGTGCAACCCAAAGAACTCATATTCTTATTGTTGTTCATGACATTTTGCATTCTATTGCTTCTAAAACAAATACTTTTAACATTACTCTCCCCACCCATACTTTTTTATTATTTCAGTTTTGAATAGGGAATTTAAAAATTATTGTTGACAAGGTGTAGTCACAACTGGGACCTTTCTATTTTTGTTATGGATCTTAGTGTTCTTGGTGTAACTAATTACTTTGGAAATATCCCTAGGCTGCGTGTAAATGCCAGTGTTTAGGAGAAAATTTATAAAGACATTGTATCTTCTAATTGAGTTCTATTAAACAATATTTCACTATAAACCAAGTGAATACCTCCAAGATTCCTTATTGCACTGCCCTTGAGATCTTTGCCATGGGCCCACCTTGAAGGTAAACTGGAAAACAATAACTACATTCTAACAATTAAGTCATCTGAATTATCACAGATTATTTTAATGGTTTACTTAGAGGACTTATCTACAGAAAGGCTCTCTGTGTGTGTATGAAGTTCCAGGATTTATTCTCTTGATCTGTATGTGGCTCTTTACCCATGTTTTAAACATTAGTGTAGCCCACAGTATCCTCAAAAGTGTCAGAAATCTGGCCACTGTGCTGAACTGGACTTGGAGTGTAACCCAGTTAGACCCTAGGGAGAGAATAAATATTAAAAGCAGCGTGCACTAAAAAAGAAGCCTGTTGGGAGAAGAGCAGCATTCTGTTCTGCTTGGATCTGAGCTCAGTGATCCAGATGCAGCAGAGTGACCTAAGAGCTCCCAAAACAATTCTCTAATTTCCAGAGTGAATGGCAGCTAGGACTTCAAACTCAGAAAATCATAGTTTACATGTGCAGAAAATGCTGAAACATTGGCAGATAACATAACGAATATATGTGTACTGAATGTACTTAAACATATGTTTGAAATTTTAAATTTAAAACACATTATAGTAAGAAAAGCAAGCAAGCATATATATGTATGTATATATGCATATATGTGTGTGTATATATATATATATATATATATATATATATCCTAAGGCATTCTTATCAATTTACTTTTGAGTTAATCTCAGTATATTCTCAATATTTAAGAGTTCTCTCAATCTGTTTTTTATGACATGTACTCAGATTCTACAACCGTATATAGCATGTGTCAGAAAGCTATAAGTTGATGCAATGTGAAATTCAGAGGAAATGAAAGATTCATTTTCATGTTTTTCTCCAAATGCTCAGAGTCCTTTTCTTACTTATTGACCCTTTATTCAGCACCAACATTCTTCTCAACAAAGTAGCAGAATCTCCAGACTTCTATAAAAAAAAAAGCCCTTCAGATATGATATTTATTTTATAACACAAAAAGAATCAATAAGAGCTCTTTAGGATTAGAAGATTCACCAAATACTGGAGGGATTTAAAGGAGAGATTTTTGTTCCATTCTGCTGCCAGAAGGTCAGATTCAGTTTGATGCCGTACTCTTGTTTTTGTTGTGGTGGTTATCTCAAAGCTTTTGCGTAGTTGTAACTCAGAAGTGGAATTCCAAACAGCAAAGGAATAGTGAAAAAAGAGAAAGTTTCAAAAGATTTCTAAAGGCTTCTACGAAGAAAGATTTCTCACAAAATAAAAATGAAAAATAAAAAGTGAAACTAGGGTAAGGAAGTCTTAGAGGAGTTTTGGCTTTTGAGATATAAGTACCACAGGAAAAACTACTTTGTCAATCTTGATCTAAATTTAACAGGCAATATGCAGGTGGTAGAGCATTTTATCAACTACCTGTGGGTAATGAGGCTTCTCTTGACTACATATGAGTTTTCAGATCTCTAATTACATGCCAGAAATTTCATACCTAAATTGGAACTAAAATCTGTTATTTTACTTGTTATCAGTGATAGCTCGGTAACTAAACCTTAAGGAGGAATTTACTTATATTTAAAAAAGTGAAATACGATTGTTAAAGTTTTTTTTTTTTTTTAGTTTATAAAAACCAGGTAGCATAGAATCGATAATTTGCTTGTTACAGGGTTTTATTTAGTGTTCTGTTGATCCCTTAGGAATTATATTTAGTATGACATGAAGAGATCTGAACAACACTGCTTAGGTTGGATGTTGTTTAAAACTATATTTTTGTAACAGCCATATGGCATGACTGTCCCTAGGGAGGTAATTCTCTTTCTAATTCCTTTATGAATTGCTATAGTTTCGTGATAATGAAATAATATTACAGTTCTCAGTACACTCAGCAAAAGTCAATATGTCCTATTGACTCAGACAACAATGTAGTGGGATCCAGATTTATTATCTGTCAGGGTCAACCTTGCTCTACACAGCAGCAATGTTCTGAGATCTTCCTGTAATGATAGCACAATGTACCAACAGAGTTATTCTGTTTCATTTGCCTATAATCTCACGTGTCCAAAATGAAAGTTGTTCTCTTTCTCTAAATAAATAGAGCACAGCGGCTGAGAACATAGCTCTAGAGCCACACTGTCTGAATTTGAATCCTGGCCTTGCCAATATCTAAACTGGTGACCTTGGGCGAATTACTTAGCCTCCTGCAGATTCAGATTCCTTATCAGTAAACCTGGAATAATGATACAAGCCACCCCCAGCATTGTTATGAAGATTAAATTAGTTGGTGTGTTCAAACCAGTATTACTACTCAGTGAATAACGGCAGCTGTTTCCACCTTGTCTTTCAAGCTAGGAATTTTAGGGTCATTCTATCTTCCTCCCTTATCTGACCATGATCACACTGTAACAGTTCTTTTCCTTTTTAATCTGTCAGAATTATCTGTTTCATTTCTTTCCCCATTGACCTTGAAATTGAGCTCTTACAATTGAGGTTTCTGTTCTATCTTTTGCATTCCATTAAAGTATTCATGGAATTTCCAAGCTTAAATCTGTTCACTGGTTTCCTGTTGATTGGTGCAGTGGTTGTCAGATTATTTGAAAAAGCTTTATATCTTTATTCAATGGAAAATTTTCGTGGGAGTCCAATATGTACAAAAAGATAAGCAATGAAATGCCCTAGTAGCAGTGGGAAGTGAGGGTGGGAATCTTCCCATTCACTCTGCATATTACCTCCTCTTGGTTTTTGCTGGCCTTCAGGCCTGATAATCTTTGCATCTCTTCACATCCCCATCGTCACTACTCTCCCTTTGTCAAATACTCTCCTTTGTGGACTCATTGAACTCATAGTTTTTGTATAATTTATTCTATTTTAAAAATTCTGATATTTTATAATATTTCTAGTATTATGTGACATTTACTCACTGCTATTTGTATTACTATTGTCTTTCTTTAACTGGAGTCTGCATTTTAAGAACATGCATTGAGTTTACCTTTCTTGTGGTTTTTAAAACTGCTAGCAAACAATTATGTATACAACAGATACTTACTAATATGCAAACAATAGATCAATTATGTTTCATATTTTCTGTTTTCTCCTTACTTAGGCCAAGAGTACGCTGTCTCTCTCTCTTTTTTTTTAATACATCTTTATTGGAGTATAATTGCTTCACAATACCGTGTTAGTTTCTGTTGCACAACAAAGCGAATCAGCCATATGCATACACATGTCCCCATATCCCCTCCCTCTTGAGCCTCCCTCCCACCCTCCCTATCCCACCCCTCTAGGTCATCACAAAGCACCGAGCCAATCTCCCAGTGCTATGCTGCTGCTTCCCATCAGCCAGCTACTTTACATTCGGTAGTGTATATACATCAATGCTATGCTCACTTCGCCCAGCTTCGCCCTCCCACCCCATGTCATCAAGTCCATTCTCTATGTCTACCTCTTTATTCCTGCCCTGCAACTAAGTTCATCAGTACCATTTTTTTTTTTAGATACCATGTATATGTGTTAGCATATGTTATTTGTTTTTCTCTTTCTGACTTATTTCACTCTGTATAACAGACTCTAGGTCCATCCACCTCACTACAAATAACTCAATTTCGTTACTTTTTATGGCTGAGTAATATTCCATTGTATATATGTGCCACATCTTCTTCATCCATCCTCAGTCAATGGACATCTAGGTTGGTTTCATGTCCTGGCTATTGTAAATAGTGCCGCAATGAACATTGTGGTGCATGTCTCTTTTTGAATTATGGTTTTCTCAGGGTATATGCCCAGCAGTGGGATAGCTGGGTCATATGGTAGTTCTATTTTTAGTTTTTTAAGGAACCTCCATACTGTTTTCCATAGTGGTTGTATCAACTTACATTCCCACCAACAGTGTAGAAGGGTTCCCTTTTCACCACACCCTTTCCAGTATTTATTGTTTCTAGCTTTTTTGATGATGGCCATTCTGACTGGCGTGAGGTGATACCTCATTGTAGTTTTGATTTGCATTTCTCTAATAATTAGTGATGTTGAGCATCTTTTCATGTGCCTCTTGGCCATCTGTATGTCTTCCTTGCTGAAATGTCTATTTAGGTCTTCCACCCATTTTTTAACTTGATGGTTTGTTTTTTTGATATTGAGCTCCATGAACTGTTTCTATATTTTGGAGATTAATCCTTTGTTGTTTCATTTACAAATATTTTCTCCCATTCTGAGGGTTGTCTTTTTGTCTTGTTTATGGTTTCCTTTGCTGTGCAGAAGCTTTTATATTTAATTAAGTCCCATTTGTTTATTTTTGTTTTTATTTCTTTTACTCTAGGAGGTGGGTCAAAAAAGATCTTGCTGTGGTTTATGTCAGAGTGTTTTTTCTATGTTTTCCTCTAAAGGTTTTATAGTGTCTGGTCTTACATTTAGGTCTTTAATCCATTTGTAGTTTACTTTTGTGTATGGTGTTAGGGAATGTTCTAATTTCATTCTTTTACATGTAGCTGTCCAGTTTTCTCAGCACCACTTATTGAAAGGCTGTCTTTTCTCCATTGTATATTCTTGCCTCCTTTGTCGTCAATTAGATACTCATATATGCATGGGTTTATCTCTGGGCATTCTATCCTGTACTATTGATCTATATTTCTGTTTTTGTGCCAGTACCATACTGTCTTATTCTTTGGGGGGGTGGGGGGTGAAGTAGAAAAGAACAGCTTTATTGCTTTGCCGGACAAAGGGGGCCACAGAGGGCTAATGCCCTCAAAACTGTGTGTCCCGACCTGGAGATGGTAGTGAAGAGTTTTTTTTTTTTTGAATTGTTGAATTTTATTTTACTTATTTTTTTATACAGCAGGTTCTTATTAGTCATCAATTTTATACACATCACTGTATACATGTCAATCCCAATCGCCCAATTCATCACACCCCCACCCCCACACCACTACCACTTCCCCCGCTTGGCGTCCATACGTTTGTTCTCTACATCTGTGTCTCAATTTCTGCTCTGCAAACTGGTTCATCTGTACCATTTTCTAGGTTCCACATATATGTGTTAATATACGATATTTGTTTTTCTCTTTCTGACTTACTTCACTCTCTATGACAGCATCTAGATCCATTCACGTCTCAACAAATGGCCCAATTTCATTCCTTTTAACGGCTGAGTAATATTCCATTGTATATATGTGCCACAGATTCTTAATCCATTCGTCTGTTTATGGGCATTTAGGTGGCTTCCATGAGATGGCTATTGTAAATAGTGCTGCAATGAGCATTGGGGTGCATGTGTCTTTTTTTTTGCGGTATGCAGGCCTCTCACTGTTGTGGCCTCTCTCGTCACAGAGCACAGGCTCTGGACACGCAGGCTCAGTGGCCATGGCTCATGGGCCCAGCCGCTCTGCGGCATGTGGGATCTTCCCAGACCGGGGCACGAACCCATGTCCCCTGCATTGGCAGGCAGACTCTCAAACACTGCGCCACCAGGAAAGCCCTCATGTGTCTTTTTGAATTGTGGTTTTCTCTGGGTATATGCCCAGTAGTGGGATTGCTGGATCATCTGGTAATTCTATTTTGAGTTTTTTAAGGAACCTCCATACTGTTCTCCATAGTGGCTGTATCAATTTACATTCCCACCAACAGTGCAAGAGGGTTCCCTTTTCTCCACACCATCTCCAGCATTCCTTGTTTGTAGATTTTCTGATTATGCCCATTCTTACTGGTGTGAGGTGATACCTCACTGTAGTTTTGATTTGCATTTCTCTAATAATTAGTGATGTTGAACAGCTTTTCATGTGCTTCTTGGCCATCTGTCTGACTTCTTTGGAGAAATGCCCATTTAGGTCTTATGCCTATTTTTTGATTGGGTTGCTTTGTTTTTGTAATATTGAGCTGCATGTGCTGTTTATATATTTTGGAGATTAATCCTTTGTCCGTTGATTCATTTGCAAATATTTTCTCCCATTCTGAGGGTTGTCTTATCGTCTTGATTATGGTTTCCTTTGCTGTGCAAAAGCTTTGAACTTTCATTAGGTCCCATTTGTTTACTTTTGTTTTTATTTCCATTACTCTAGGAGGTGGATCAAAAAAGATCTTGCTGTGATTTATGTCATAGAGTGTTCTGCCTATGTTTTCCTCTAAGAGTTTTATAGTGTCCAGTCTTACATTTAGGTCTCTAATCAATTTTGAGTTTATTTTTGTGTACAGTGTTAGGGAGTGTTCTAATTTCATTCTTTTACATGTAGCTGTCCAGTTTTCCCAGCACCAGTTATTGAAGAGACTGTCCTTTCTCCATTGTATATCCTTGCCTCCTTTGTCATAGATTAGTTGACCATAGGTATGTGGGTTTATCTCTGGGCTTTCTATCTTGTTCCATTGATCTATGTTTCTGTTTTTGTGCCAGTACCATATTGTTTTGATTACTGTAGCTTTGTAGCATAGTCTGAAGTCAGGGAGTCTGATTCCTCCAGCTCTGTTTTTTTCCTCAAGAGTGCTTTGGCTATTTAGGGTCTTTGGTGTCTCCATACAAATTTTAAGATTGTTTGGTTTACTTCTGTACAAAATACCATTAGTAATTTGATAGGGATTGCATTGAATCTTTGATCACTTTGGGTAGTAGAGTTATTTTCACAATATTGATTCTTCCAATCCAAGAACATGGTATATCTCTCCATCTGTTGATATCATCTTTAATTACTTTCATCAGTGCCTTATAGTTTTCTGCATACAGGTCTTTTGTCTCCCTAGGTAGGTTTATTCCTAGGTATTTTATTCTTTTTGTTGCAGTGGTAAGTGGGAGTGTTTCCTTAATTTCTGTTTCAGATTTTTCTTCTTTAGTGTATAGGAATGAAAGAGATATCTGTGCATTAATGTTGTATCCTGCAACTTTACCAAATTCATTGATTACGTCTAGTAGTTTTCTGGTGACATCTTTAGGATTTTCTGCATATAGTTTCATGTCATCCGCAAACAGTGACATTTTTACTTCTTCTTTTCCAATTTGTATTCCTTTTATTTCTTTTTCTTCTCTGATTGCTATGGCTAGGACTTCCAAAACTATGTTAAATAATAGTGGTGAAAGTGGACATGTATTTCTTTTTTCTGATCTTAGAGGAAATGCTTTCAATTTTTCACCATTCAGAATGATGTTTGCTGTGGGTCTGTGGTATATGGCCTTTATTATGTTGAGGTTGGTTCCCTCTATGCCCATTTTCTGGAGAGTTTCTATCATAAATGGGTGCTGAATTTTGTCAAAAGCTATTTCTGCATCTATTGAGATGACCATATGGTTTTTATTCTTCAATTTGTTAATATGGTATATCACATTGATTGATTTGCGTATATTGAAGAATCCTTGCACCCCTGGGGTTAATCGCACTGGAATATGGTGTATGAACTTTTAATGTGTTGTTGGATTCTGTTTGCTATTATTTTATTGAGGATTTTTGCATCCATATTAATCAGCGATATTGGTGTTTAATTTTCTTTTTTTATAGTATCTTTGTCTGGTTTCAGTATCAGGGTGATGGTGGCCTCATAGAATGAGTTTCAGAGTTTTCAGAGTTTCAGAGTTTCAGAATGTTCCCTCCTCTGCAATTTTTTGGAAGAGTTTGAGAAGGATGGGTGTTAGCTCTTATCTAAATGTTTGATAGAACTCACCTCTGAAGCCATCTTGTCCTAGCTTTTGTTTGTTGGAAGGTTTTTAATTACAGTTTCAATTTCATTACTTGTGATTGGTCTGTTCATATTTTCTATTTCTTCCTGGTTTAGTCTTGGAAGGTATACCTTTCTAATAATTTGTCCATTTCTTCCAGGTTGTCCATTTTATTGGCATAGAGTTGCTTGTGGTAGTCTCCTAGGATGCTTTGTATTTCTGCAGTGTCTGTTGAAACTTCTCCTTTTTCATTTCTAATTTTATTGATTTGAGTCCTCTCCATCTTTTTCTTGATGTGTCTGGCTAATGGTCTATCAATTTTGTTTATATTCTCAAAGAACCAACTTTTAGCTTTATTGATCTTTGCTATTGTTTTCTTTGCTTCTATTTCATTTATTTCTGCTCTGACCTTTACGATTTCTTTCCTTCTGCTAACTTTGGGTTTTGTTTTTTCTTCTTCCTCTAGTTCCTTTAGGTGTAACGTTAGATTGTTTATTTGAGATTTTTCCTGTTTCTTGAGGTAGGCTTGTATAGCTGTAAACTTACCTCTTAGAACTGCTTTTGTTGCATCCCATAGGTTTTGGATCATCGTGTTTTCATTGTCATTTGACTGTATGTATTTTTTGTTTTCCTCTTTGATTTCTTCAGTTATCTCTTGGTTATTTAGTAATGTACTGTTTAGCCTCCATGTATTTGTGTTTTTTACGTTTTTTTCCTTGAAATTCATTTCTAATCTCATAGCGTTGTGGTCAGAAAAGATGCTTGATATGATTTCAATTTTCTTAAATTTACTGAGGCTTGATTTGTGACCCAAGATATGATCTATCCTAGAGAATGTTCTGTGCACACCTGAGAAGAAAGTGTAATCTGCTGTTTTTGGATGGAATGTACTAAAAATATCAATTAAATCTATCTGGTCTATTGTGTCATTTAAAACTTCTGTTTCCTTACTTATTTTCATTTTGGATGATCTGTCCATGGGTGTAAGTGAGGTGTTAAAGTCCCCCACTATTATTGTGATACTGTCAATTTCCTCTTTTATAGCTGCTAGCAGTTGCCTTATGTATTGAGTTGCTCCTATGTTCGGTGCATGTATATTTATAATTGTTATATCTTCTTCTTGGATTGATCCCTTGATCATTATGTAGTGTCCTTCCTTGTCTCTTGTAACATTCTTTATTTTAAAGTCTATTTTATCTGATATGAGTATTGCTACTCCAGATTTCTTTTGATTTCCATTTGTATGGAATATCTTTTTCCATCCCCTCACTTTCAGTCTGTATGTGTCCCTAGGTCTGAAGTGGGTCTCTTGTAGACAGCATATATATGGGTCTTGTTTTTGTATCCATTCAGCAAGCCTGTATCTTTTGGATGGAGCACTTAATTCATTCACATTTAAGGTAATTATCGATATGTTTCTTCCTATGACCATTTTCCTAATTGTTTTGGGTTTGTTTTTGTAGGTCCTTTTCTTCTGTTGTGTTTCCCACTTAGAGAAGTTCCTTTAGCATTTGTTGTAGAGCTGGTTTGGTGGTGCTGAATTCTCTTAGCTTTTGCTTGTCTGTAAAGCTTTTGATATCTCCATCAAATCTTAATGAGATCCTTGCCGGGTAGGGAAATATTGGTTGTAGGTTCTTCCCTTTCATCACTTTAAGTATATCATGCCACTCCCTTCGGGCTTGTAGAGTTTCTGCTGAGATATCAGCTGTTAACGTTATGGGAGTTCCCTTTTATGTTATTTGTCGTTTCTCCCTTGCTGCTTTCAATAATTTTTCTTTGTCTTTAATTTTTGCTGATTTGATTACTATGTATATCAGTGTGTTTCTCCTTGGGTTTATCCTGTATGGGACTCTCTGTGCTTTCTGGACTTTGGTGGCTATTTCCTTTCCCATGTTAGGGAAGTTTTCAACTACAAAGTCTTCAAATATTTTCTCAGATCCTTTCTCTCTCTCTTCTCCTTCTGGGATCCTATAATGTGGGAGGTCTGTTAGGCCGTCTTCATTTCTTTTCATTCCTTTTCCTTTATTCTGTTCTGCAGCAGTGAATTCCTCCATTCTGTCTTCCAGGTCACTTATCCGTTCTTCTGCCTCATTTATTCTGCTATTGATTCCTTCTGATTTAGTTTTCATTTCAGTTATTGTATTGTTCATCTCTGTTTGTTCTTTAATTCTTCTCGGTGTTTGTTAAACATTTCTTGCATCTTCTCAATCTTTGCCTCCATTGTTTTTCCGAGGTCCTGGATCATCTTCACTATCATTATTCTGAATTCTTTTTCTGGAAGGTTCCCTATCTCCACTTCATTTAGTTGTTTTTCTGGGGTTTTATCTTGTTCCTTCATCTGGTCCATAGCCCTCTGCCTTTTCATCTTGTCTATCTTTCTGTGAATGTGGTTTTTGTTCCACAGGCTGCAGAATTGTAGTGCTTGTTGCTTCTGCTCTCTGCTTTCTGGTGAATTAGGCTATCTAAGAGGCTTGTGCAAGTTTTCTGATGGGACGGACTGGTGGTGGGTAGAGCTGGCTGTTGCTCTGGTGAGCAGAGCTCACTAAAACTTTAATCTGCTTGACTGCTGATGGGTGGGGCTGGGTTCCCTCCTTGTTGGTTGTTTGGCCTGAGGCAACCCAACACTGGAGTCTGGGATGGCTCACGCCAAGAAGTACTTCCCAGAACTTCTGTTGCCATTGTCCTTGTCCTCACGGTGAGCCACAGCCACCCCTCATCTCTGCAGGAAACCCTCTAACACTAGCAGGAAGTCTGATTCAGTCTCCTATGGGGTCACTGCTCCTTCCCCTGGTCCCAATGCACACACTACTTTGTGTGTGCCCTCCAAGAGTGGAGTCTCTGTTTCCCCCAGTTCTGTCAGAGTCCTGCAGTCAAATCCTGCTAGCCTTCAAAGTCTGATTCTCTAGGAATTCCTCCTCCTGTTGCTGGACCCCAGGTTGGGAAGCCTGACATGGGGCTCAGAAACTTCACTCCAGTGTGTGGCCTTCTGTTGTATAAGTGTTCTCCAGTTTGTGAGTCACCCACCCAGCAGTTATGGCATTGATTTTATTGTGATTGCGCCCCTCCTACCGTCTCATTGTGGCTTCTCCTTTGTCTTTGGGTGTAAGGTATCTTTTTTGGTGAGTTCCAGTGTCTTCCTGCCGATGATTGTTCAGCAGTTAGTTGTGATTCTGGTGCTCTCGCAAGAGAGAGTGAGCGCACGTCCTTCTACTCCGCCATCTTGAACCCAGTCCATACTGTCTTGATTACTGTAGCTTTGTGGTATAGTTTGAAGTCAGGGACCCTGATTCCTCCAATTCCATTTTTCTTTCTCAAGATTGCTTTGGCTATTTGGGTCTTTTGTGTTTCCATGCGAATTTGTAAGATTTTTTGTTCTAATTCTGTGATGAATGCCATTGGTAGTTTGATAAGGATTGTGTTGAATCTGTAGATTGCTTTAGGTAGTATAGTCATTTTCACAATATTGATTCTTCCAATCCAAGAACATGGTATATTTCCCCATGTGTTTATGTCATCTTTGATTTCTTTCATCAGTGTTTTATAGTTTTCTGAGTACAAGTGTTTCACCACCTTACATAGGTTTATTCCTAGGTATTTTATTTTGTTTGTTACAGTGGTAAATTGGAGTGTTTCCTTAATTTATTTTTCTTATTTTTCGTTGTTGGTGTATAGGAATGCCAGAGATTTCTGTGCAATAATTTTGTATCCTGCAACCTTACCAAATTCATTGATTAGTTCTAGTAGTTTTCTGGTGGCATCTTTAGGATTTCCTATGTATAGTATCATGCCATTGGCAAATAGTGACATTTTTACTTCTTCTTTTCCAATTTGTATTCCTTTTGTTTCTTTTTCTTCTCTGATTGCTGTGGGTAGGACTTCTAAAACTATGTTGAATAAAAGTGGTGAGACTGGACATCCTTGTCTTGTTCCCGATCCTAGTGGAAATGCTTTCAGTTTTTCACCATTGAGTGTGATGCTTGCTGTGGGTTTGTCATATATGGCATATGTCATATTATGTTGAGGTAAGTTCCCTCTATGCCCATTTTCTGGAGAGTTTTTATCATAAATGGGTGCTGAATTTTGTCAAAAGATTTTTCTGCATCTATTGAGATGATCATATGGTTTTTATTCCTTAATTTGTTAATGTGGTGTATCACATTGATTGATTTGCATACATTGAAGAATCCTTGCATCCCTGGGAAAATCCCACTTGATCATGGTGTATGATCCTTTTAATGTGTTGTTGGGTTCTGTTTGCTAGTATTTTGTTCAGGATTTTTGTATCTCTGTTCATCAGTGATATTGGTCTATAATTTTCTTTTCTTGTGTTATCTTTTTCTGGTTTTGGTATCAGGGTGATGGTGCCTTCATAGAATGAATTTGGGAGTGTTTCTCTCTCTGCAATTTTTTGGAAAAGTTTGAGAAGGATAGGTGTTAGCACTTCTCTAAATGTTTGATAGAAATCGCCTGTGAAGCCATCTGTCCCTGGACTTTTGTTTGTTGGAATATTTTTAATTATGGTTTCAATTTCATTACTTGTGATAAGTCTGTTTATATTTTCTAATTCTTCCGGGTTAATTCTTCGAAAATTGTACCTTTCCAAGAATTTGCCATTTTCTTCCAGGTTGTCCATTTTATTGGCATATAGTTGGTTGTAGTAATCTCTTACAATCCTTTGTATTTCTATGGTGTCTGTTGTAATTTCTCCTTTTTCGTTTCTAATTTTATTGATTTTCATCATCTCCCTTTTTTTCTTGATGTGTTTGGCTAAGGGTTTATCAATTTTGTTTATCTTCTCAAAGAACCAGATTTTAATTTTATTGATCTTTGCTATTGTTCCTTTCATTTCTATTTCATTTATTTCTGCTCTGATCTTTATGATTTCTTTCCTTCTACTGACTTTGGGTTTTCTTTGTTCTTCTTTCTCTAGTTGTTTCAAGTGTAGGGTTGGATTGTTTACTGGAGATTTTTCTTTGTTCTTCATGTGAGATTGAATTGCTATATAGACTTCCCTCTTAGAACTGCTTTTGCTTCATCCCATAGGTTTTGGGTTGTCGTGTTTTCTTTGTCATTTGTTTCTATGTATTTTTTAATTTCTTCTTTGATTTCTTCAGTGATCTCTTGGCTATTTAGTAGTGGACTGTTTAGTCTCCACATATTTGTGTTTTCTGGGGTTATTTTTTGTTTTTTTTTTTTTGCGGTATGCGGGCCTCTCACTGCTGTGGCCTCTCCTGTTGCGGAGCACAGGCTCTGGACGTGCAGGCTCAGCGGCCATGGCTCACGGGCCTAGCCGCTGCGCGGCATGTGGGATCTTCCCGGACCAGGGCACAAACCCATGTCCCCTGCATCAGCAGGTGGACTCTTAACCACTGCGCCACCAGCGAAGCCCCATATTTGTGTTTTTTACAGTTTTTTTTTCCTGTAATTGATTTCCAATCTCATAGCATTGTGGTCAGAAAGGATGCCTGATATGATTTCAATTTTCTTAACTTTTCCAAGGCTTGATTTGTGACCCAAAATGTGTTCTGTCCTGGAGTATGTTCCATGTGCACTTGAGGTAGGTCTCTAGGTAGGTCTCTGTACCCGCTGTGTCAGCCGCATCTCTGCATGTTTTCCTTTCACCAGTGTCTTTTCCTGAAGCTGGCCCAGAGCCCATGTGTCCCTGCAGGCCAGCTGGGGCACAGTTTTCCACAGGCACACCTGCAGCGACCGATGCAGCTGGAGGAGGCCTTGGAGGGGCATCACACTCGGCCCGCCTGGACCCACATGGCCAGAGGAGGCCCTTTCAGGGGCAGTACCTTGGCTTCCAGGATGTGCACGGCCCACAGAGGCCTCGTGGGGGGTGGTGCTCAGTTCTGTAGGGACCCATGTGGTTGGAGGCCTTGGGGGCGCTCAGGCTCAGGGACCCACAAGACCGGAAGAGGCCTTGGCAGGGTAGTGGGGCTCCGGCCGTGTGGGACCCACATAGCCGGAGGGGGCCCCGGGAGGTGGGGTTTCAGGCCCGGGACCCCAGCAGGCTTGCCAGAGCCCTAGCAGGCCAGGGAGACACTGGCTGAGTTCCCCTCCAATCCCTGATCCCCCAAAGGTCCCTCTCCATCCCTGCTGATCCCCTCACTGTGAGTGGGCCCCTCTGAGCTTGGGAATTTCTCTCCACTCCCAACCCCCTCTCAGGGGTCCTGGTCCCATCCCACCTCCACTTTTCTTTCTCTTCATTCCCTCCCATGTCCTACCTGGTTGCACAAGGATTCTTCCCCTCCCCTAGGTGTCTGAGGTCCCCCACCAGTGCCTAGTAGGTGCCCTAGTTATAAGGAAGTGCAAGCTCCACATCCTCCTACTCCTCCATCTTGACTCCACCCCCTGAAAATTTGATGAATTCATTTATTAGTTTTAATAGTATTTGTGTGGAGATTTTAGGGTTTTCTATGTAACGTATTATGTCATCTGCAAATAGTGACAGTTTTTCTTCTTCCCTTCCAATTTGGATGCCTTTTATTTATTTTTCTTGTCTGAATGCTGTGGCTAGGACTTCCAGTACTATGTTAAATAGAAATGGCAAGAGTGGGCATCCTTGTCTTATTCCTGAATTTAGAGGAAAGGCTTTCAGCTTTTCAACATTGACTATGAAGTTAGCTGTGGGTTTGTCATAAATGGCCTTAATTATTTTGAGATATGTTCCCTCTATATCCACTTTGATGGGAGTTTTTATCATCAATAGATATTGAATATTGTCAAATGCTTTTACTGCATCCATTAAGATGATCATGTGATTTTTATCCTTCCTTTTGTTAATGTGGTGTGTCACATTGATTGATTTGCAAACATTTGAACCATTCTTGCATCCCTAGATGTATAATTGATTTATAATATTATATTAGTTTCAGGTGTATGTCATAGTGATTCAGTATTTTTATAGTTTATACTCCTAGTTGGATTTTCCCTTTTCTGTAGATTCTTACTTCTTTTCCACTTATAGAAGACCTTGTAACATTTCTTTGAGGGTAGGTTTAGTGTTGATGAATTTGTAGTTTTTGCTTGTCAGAGAAGTTCTTTATCTCTCCTGTTCTACATGATAATCTTGCTGGGTAGAGTATCCTTAGGTTGCAGGTTTTTCCCTTTCAGCACCTTGAATATATCATGACACTCCCTGGCCTGCCAAGTTTCTGCAGAGAAATCAGCTTATAGCCTTTTGGGGATTCCCTTGTGTATGACTCTTCGTTTTTCTCTTGCTGCCTTTAGTATTCTCTATCTTTAACTTTTGCCATTTTAATTATGATGTGTCTTGGTGTGTGTCTGTTTGGGTTCATCTTGTTTGGTACCCTCTATATTTCCTGTATCTGAATATCTTTTTCTTTAAGTTTGACAAGTTTTTGGTCATAATTTCCTCACATACATTTTTGATCCCCTTCTCTCTCTCTTATCCTGGGACCCCTATAATGAGAAAGTTGGTATTGTAATATACAGAAGATCTCTTAGACTGTTTCTCTTTTTTTTATTTAACTTGATTTTCTTTTTGCCATTCTGATTGGGTGATTTCCATTATTTTATCTTCAAGATCACTTATGTGTTCTTTCGTACCTCTTAGTCTGCTATTCATTCCTTCTAGTGTGTTTTTATTTCAGCTATTAAATTCTTCATTTCTGATTGGGTTTTTTATATTTTCTAGTTCCTTATTAATGTGTTCACTGTTTACATCAATTCTCTTTCCTAATTCCCTTAACATTTTTATTATCAATGCTCTGAATTATTTATCTGGTAAATCGTTTATTTCTGTTTTATTATTTATTTTTTCAGGGTTTTTCTCTAGCTTTTTCAATTGAGAGTAGTTCCTCAGCCTTTTCATTTTGCTTAACTTTCTCTTCCTCTATGAATTTAGGTGAAACAGTCACCTATTGCAGGCTCGAAATGGTGTTCTTATGTGGGAGTATCCCTGTACAGACTGCATATACCCGATGCCTTTGGTGGGAGAGCTGGATTTGACATGAATACAAGTCACATCTTTCCTCAGAGTGTGCTGGCACCTCTCACCTTGGTAGGGGGTGCAGCGAGAGATGGAGGGGCTAGAGCTGGCACTGGGTGTGAGCTGGGACTTCCCCTCTATTCAGTGGCCATCACCACCCTATCAAGGGTGGGGTCTAATCCCAAATTGTTGAAGCAGAAACCCTGAGGATTGGGCCCAAGCTCTCTCTGTTCCCACTAAGTGTGTTTTTTTCTTTTCTTACATTAGGACCCTAGTTTTAGAGTTGGGGGGAGTGCTGAAGCAAGTGGGGCCCATGTGGACTCTTAGATTGTGTAGGCCACAGAGTTATGATGTGCTGCCTATCTAGGCATCTGTGGCTCTACTCAGTCAGTCTTGGGTGTAAGTTCCCTTTTTCTCTTACAGCCAATCAGTGACCCAGCCTCCTACACCCCCACCCTGTTGTGGAATTACTCTGCATGGCAGGTGGGCCTGCATGACCTTTTGGTGTATATTGGGGGTGAGTAGTGGTGGAGTGGCTGCTATCAGAGATCTGGGCTGTTTCTGATGTGGTGCTTCTGTAAGCGCCAACAATGGCCACTGCTGCCCCACCCAGGCTCCACCCTGGGACCAGGTCATCTCTGTGTCCCATGACTGAGTCTTTTCCCTAGTTTTGGCCGCCCCAGATCCAGTGCCACACCTACATCGAGTTAGTGGAGCCAGAGCATTCCCTCTGCTCAGGCTGGGGCGTGCTGAGAGGGTTATAGGAAAGCCAACAGCCAGCTGCTGGAGCAGATTTCTTTCCTCCATGCCTGGGGACAAGCCAGGAAGCAAGAGCTCTCTGCAAATGGATTCCAGGCTCCTCATAGCCCTTCTGTTAGTCTCAGTGGCCCTCCAACCAGACAAGGGAGCTTGTGTCCCCCATGTAGAACCCCGGGACTGGAGTACTCAACCCGTGGCTTGGACCACTCACTCCCTAGGGCAGGTGTCCTCCCATGTAATCTCCCTTTTCCTCCCAGTCCCTTCCCAGGGGCACAGGTCCTAATGTGATCACTTTTATTCCCTTCCTACCCAATTACATGTGGATCTTTCTTACAGCCTTTGTTGTACAGGAATCCTTCTGCAAGTTTCCAGTTAGTTTTCAGTTAGAATTGTTCCACATGTAGGTGTATTTTTGATGTATTCATGATGGGAGGTGAGTTCTACATCCTCTTATTCCTGCATCTTGATCTGAACCCCTGTTTTCATCTCATTTTCAGTCACACGGAACAGTCACACTATGGAGAGGTATGTGCTTTTTCAGCAGACAAATAAGACTAGCCTTCATTCTAGGAAGAATTCTCTCTGGAATTCCATTTAACCTTGTGTGTTTCATCAGGATGCTATGAAGGCCTATTAGGGCCTATGGTATGACAAATTGGGCATAATGACCTCAAGGCTCTGCTCCTTACAGCAAGGACATGCCTCTGTGTTAGTCTGTTGAGAAGGATAAAATGTCTTTGGTGTTTAAAAGGAAAGAAAGAAAGAATAGAAAAGAAAAAAAATCCCTCCTACTTTTGCATAGTATGTCATAAGACAAAGTGATAGAATATCTCCAATCTTCCATACAAATGTTCTTTGCCTAACTTATTGACTTTTCACCTTCAAGATTATTAAACTCAATTTTACTTGCTACCTAATTCTGCCACTGCAAAAGAGTTCATTCTTAGTCAGGTTTTTTGAGTCCCTAAAACTCTTGGGGGATTGTATATCTAATAAAAATATCCATTAAATATGTTTAATGAAAGTTGACAGCTAAGTATGATATATAAAGTATAATTTTTTTTCCCTCCTAAGGAAACGGTCCAAGATTGACACAAAGTAGATCTCCAGGGTTCAGGAAAATTCTGAAAGACTAACAGAAGACTCCACCAATGCTAGGATGTCATAAGGATATGATTTTAATAGAATAACCATAGTTGAAATGCCGTCCTCTTAATAAATTTAGAACAAGCCAAAGCTTTGACAACCTCTTTCTTTTTATTTTTCATTTGTGCCTGGAGGTGCCGTATAAATCTGCACAGGTCTCTGCATATCATTTTCAAGAGAAATTTAACAGGGAGGTACACATATCAAGCAGAATTTAAGATCAGGAATGCAACTTTTATGAACTTAATAATGTCATCATTTGTTTGAAACCAAGTTGTTCATTTTCTGTTGCATAGATTTCATTCTGACCTTAATAAGAGAATAGCATATTCCTCTGTGTGGGTGTGGGTGTTTCTGAAGCTGTAATATTAAAAAAGCATAAATCAAAGTTGTTTTGACAGATGAACAACACAGTTTTGTAACAGGATAGAAACTAAAAAAAAGAAAAAAAGAAAGAAAGAAAGACTGAATAGCTGATAAAAGATGAGTTGAACTAGGAGGATTGATGTTTGAGCTGAAGGCAGCATTAAAGATTAGATGCTCATTGGCTTTTCAGCAAGCCCGGTGACTCATTCTACATAAATGAAGTTTGTGATATGTAATGAAAAGCTTTCTATCTTCACTACAAGCAAATTAGCAGGTATTTTGTGGTAAGAATATTAATGTTTTCTTACATTTGTTTCTGAGCAGGAACACATTAACAGAGCAGGTTTGAAAAGAATTTCACTTTTATAACATCAGGTGCTGAAAGTATTAGAACAAGGTCACCTCTGTAAAGTAATGAGGGAAAATTAGGTTATAAACATGCAGTGCCTAAAAATATATTCAGTCTACTATGCAGAGTGAATGCAATATAGAGTTTCCCCAAATTGCTAATTTTCTTTTACTCCAAATTATACTCAGGCCACAAACTGAATCCAAAGAGTTAAATAATAAAGCAAGACAGGATGGAGGAGGATTACTGGGGCTCATAATAGGCAACCAGTCCTAATCAGTAGTGTTCAAATGTCTGTACATATACACAAATCAATTCATAATTTATAAATCAGGACTTTTGGAATGTTTTATGCAATAAACCTCAGAGGTCCATATGTCTGTTTGGGAGAAAGCAGAAAAAGGCAAATGGAAGACAAAGGCAAAGCACTGCTTATTTTGGGTGACTGTTAAAACATAAAAGAAAGTTGAGTGGTTGCTGGGAATACTATCATGAGTAAGAGCTAGAAGATAAAATGACAATAAAATTCTTGAAAAGTGGGATAATACGGGTGTGAATGATTCTGTTCCTTTTATGAATACATATAAGAGACAGGATGGGTAATGTGTATGCAGAAGTCTCACCAGGTCTGGATAATCAGGTCTTGGGAAGGATATCATCTTATATAATGGACCATTAAGGCACCAATGTCCTGACTTTTGAGATTTGAGTAATCATACTTGTACCTTTTTCCAGACTAGAAATAAACAAGCTAATATAATTTTTCACCTTGCCCTAAGTATCGTCAACCCACATACCTGACCTCCTATCTCCTGGGCCATAGTTTTGCCTTATTATTTATTTCTGCAACTAAATTAAGGCTTGTTTTGATTCACTTCATTTTGCCCAAATACGGTGAGACTATAGGGTGATTAAAATATAAGAAGGCAACCCTGACCTCAATCTACAAAAATCCTTCAGAGTATAATATAACAATTTAATTACTTAAGCAATTACCTGTAAGCAGAAAGGTGAAAGGAAGAGTGTTTTGAATAGCAGTTGATAAAATTTTTGTTGAATAAAAAATTTATTTTAGTAAGAATTTAATTGTAAATGAAATGAATTGATGGCTATGATAGCCACTCCTTAAAAAATTCATGGACCAGAGTCAGTGACTGGTTCATAATGGTTGTATCCAACATGGAACTTACTTAGTGTGTCTGGAATTTAGATGGTTAAATTTGTTGGCTTAATAAAGGACTAAATAATCTCATCCAAACTTTTTATTTTACAGGTAAAGAATATGAGACTTGGAAAGATGAAATGACTTATCCAAATTCACAAGGTAATTACAGAGTTATAAAAGACTTGAACCTAGGTCTTTATATTTATTTCTATTTATTTTATTGACTAATGCAGCATGCTTCTCAAGCCTGGAAGGGGTTTGGTATCAGTAATGTTCAGGCACTACTCCAGGCCAATTAAATCTAGAATCTCTGGGGAAAAGGTGTACCATGAAAATTTTTATAACTCTTTTCATGATGTAATGCACAGCCAGGACCGAGAAACACTGGGCCATTTGGAGATTCCATTAGAAAATTTTACAATTCCTTTAGTCCAGGACTAAAGTGCTATTTTACCCAAGGTAATTTTGAGAGAAAAAACCTATCAGGGTCCATTGAATGATTAGCATAGAAAGTGCACTGTGTATGTCTCCAGTGTTTCTGTCATGTATTCAGTTAACAGCAGGACATGTATCAAGGAAGAAGCCAGTGTTTAGGTAACACAGATCTCGTTTTTGAAGCAATCTTGAAAATGAGAGGTCTGGCAAGATGAAACTCGGAAAATAAATCAATGCTTGTCTAGAGGTTATAGAGTAACTTGGGAACTATTTGAGCTCTAGTGATTACAAGATCAGAAGATTAAAAAATAACCCTGAGGGTGTGCTTTAGGAACCATTCCCTCTGGAGATATATGGGAGATTTATGATTGAGTTGAAATCATTTTTGATTGGAAATAAGTCCAACTCAGGAAGAACATTAGAGTAAAGTAGAAATGGTGGGAAGAACATTGTCAGAGAGAATATGTTCTTTATTCACATTCTAAAGCCTAACCATTTACCACTGAAAGAACAGGAACCACTTAATTAATATGACAATTAATGGGTAGGCTAGCAACCAAAAAAGTACTTACTATATTTAGGACAGGTTAAGTGATGGGATCAGACAAAGATCAAGGTAGTCCTGGAACTCAAAGGTTTAGATATGACTCAAATATGACAAATGTTTGAAAAGCTACATAGAAAAAGAAGAGATAATTTATGATCTAATGCTATAATAGATGATCAATTATAAGGCACTTATATAGTCAAATGAATGTTTAGAAAATAAGCACTTTTGGGGGTTCAGAGGCAAAGAGAACAGAGGTTCCCAAATGACCATTTTCAGAAAAATTTTAAATACCTTATAACATGGAGAGTATAGGTCTTTATTTTTCCATTGCCTGGGTTTTTTTTGTTGTTGTTTGTTTGTTTGTTTTAGTTTTATTGCTCAGTATTTCCCACTTAATGTAGGTCTTAATGCTGGGGGTGGGGGAGAGAAAGGACATTAAGTATTGAAACTAGCCTTTCTAACCTAGCCTTCCCTAACTTTATACAAGAGAAAAGATGCACGTGGTTGCTTCTCTATTTATCATATTTACCAGTATAATTTCCTTGCTCTCTCTTGTTTAATTAAAAACTTCCTCTGGGGCTTCCCTGGTGGCGCAGTGGTTGAGAGTCCGCCTGCCGATGCAGGGCACGCGGGTTCGTGACCCGGTCCGGGAAGATCCCACATGCCGTGGAGCGGCTGGGCCCGTGAGCCATGGCTGCTGGGCCTGCGCATTTGGAGCCTGTGCTCCGCAACGGGAGAGGCCACAACAGTGAGAGGCCCGCGTACCGCAAAAAAACAAAACAAAACAAAACAAAACTTCCTCTGTCTATATGAGATGATGCATGCTAACTAAACTTATTGTGGTAGTCATTCCACAATGTATGTAAGTCACACCATTATGCTGTACACCTTAAATGTGTACAGTGATATATGTCAATTAGATCTCAGTAAAATAGGAAACAACAAAACTTTCTCTAAAAGAGGTATAAATTATTGCAAACACTTATAAATCTGATTATATTTTAAAAGGTAGTTTATTATTTAAAAGTTTCACAATTTTGTCTTTTAAAGAGGATTCCTAGAGAAGTTAATGGTGAATTGGAAGAAATATAATGTGATAGTATATTTATAGCACTGTAACATATGGCTGTTTATTTGCTTATTCATTTATTCAGCCAGTCTATAAAAGTGGATTGAAAATAATAAATAAGTACCACTATGGGCCAGATATTATGATAGCTCTAGGGTAAAGATGAAACTTGATCTGTCACTGAATGGAGCAATAATATTGCGATTGGGAAGAATATAGGCCCAGAACTAAGTAAAATGCAAGACATTGTGTTAGTGTCATAGGAGAGGTAAAAATATTCAGCATCTATCAAACCTGGTCTTCTTTCAGTGTTCCTTACTCGAGAGAATGGAAACCATTCAGTTTTGTATGTCAGATATATAGGAAGTAATTAATGTCCCACTGTACCTCAACTTCAATTCTTAGCCATTGGCAAGTTGTCCATAATTCATATTCAATTTTTTTTCTATTCTTATGGCTTTACTCCATTTCATATGTTTCTGCTCAAGTTAAACTTAGGTTCATCTCTTGCCTGCGCTAATATAAATATAGTTAAGTAGCCTCCTAACTAGTCTCCTTACATATGCTTCAATGAGAGTAATCTTTTCAAAATGCAAATCTGGTCATATCACCACCCTTCTTAAATTTCATGAGGGTAGTTTCTGTCTCTGCAGTTCATTATACCTCTAGCATCTAACATATTGTCAGATACAGAATAGATGCTCAATAAATAATCTCAATGGATAAATAAATGAATTGTAAAGTTGGGAGAAATATCTTGATGTAAGAATTCTCAAAATTATGAAACTTTAACCCAAATGAGAGACACTATTCTGCCTATCATATAGGGTGTTGATCACACAGAAAAGCTTCCAGAACTTAGATTAGCTGACAAAATACCATTAATGGTATTTTATAAATTTTATAAATTTTATAAATTTATTTTATAAATATGTGAATATGCAGATACATCTGTGTGTATGTAGATACATCTAAATGTATATGCACAATATATATATTGTCCACCTAAAGGGAAATAGATGAAAATTATGTCACAAAGAATGTTATTGGTAGTGTAATAAACCCCTAGTGAAACAAGAAAGAAGTTTTCCTATTTATAGTGTAGAAGTCATTTACAATTTTGGCCATTTATTATATATTTCCCTGTTCCCCAAAGAGCACCCCGATTTCCCTCAGTGAACAACCCTTCTGCCACTTTCAGGCTTTGCTGATTTGATGGTTGTTGACTACTTTCTCGTTTCTGGAATTAGGCATTGCATTCTCCTGGTAATTGTTGAGTAATTGTTTCAGGGAGGGGTGACTGACCCAGTCAGAGCTAGTGAGTTGTAATTAGATATCCACTGGGAATAAAGAACTAGAATTTAGAGGCTATAAAGCTGAAGCCATTGCATCCATTTTGGCACCACAAAGGAAATTCCTACCAAAGAGTGGAGCCAACATAAAGAATGGAGAGCTAAGTGTTAAAGAGGGATCAAGTCCTGGTGACATTATGTGAGCTCCAAGATCTTGGTAAGTCTGAACCAGGACTATTCTGTACATGAGCTAGTAAATTCCTTTTGGAATTAACTTGTTTGGGTTGATTTTCTGCCACTGGTAAACAGGAGATACTTATAGTATCATGTAGCTTCCATGTTCCCTGGGTGGCTGGGATGAAAGAGTTCATCCCAGGCAACTGGCCTCATCCTTGAAATGTGATAGATTGTATTCTGGCCAGGGATAGAGTTTCTTAGTAAGTCAGATAGGCTACAGAAGTGTAGGCTGTGACCACAGAAACTAGCCTCTGCCTTACAGACTGTGACTGTTCGGTGGCGCTTATCTAGTTTTGCTGGTAATAGGTTGCACCTGTTACTAAGAAATGTCTCATGGCCAAAGAAACTTCGAAAATGAGCACCTGCACAAGACAAAAAAAAGTGACAAAAATTCCAAACTGGAAAAGCATAATTCTGCTTAACAGAAAACATTGATTTTATGACTTTTATTGAGTAAAAACTCAAACTAGGACCTCTGTGCACATTCAACTCTGAACATTCAACTCTGAGAAGCAGAGACCGGTTTTAGAGGGAAGGACTTTAACATTTTATTATGTATTCTAGGTAAAAATTCAATCCCCCTTTTAATTCTCTAACTCATTCTTCCTTTTATTATTTTACCTTGCTCCTGAAGAGAAAGACGGGCCAGCTGGGGGCAGTCCATACTGTAACATGAGGACCAGTGGAAGGTAAGAAATGGTCTGACAGCTGCTGAGATAATCCTAGTCAGCTGTCTTTGACACTCAAAATGGTGAAAAGATCAGCATTTATGTCACCATATCCACCTGTAAGTGGTTGTTTATGGGTGAAATGGTGTCTTAAGAGAGCCCTTTGATCAAAGGAATTTGGAACATGGATGGATAAGGAAGAAAACAAGGCTGGTGTAAAAGAAGCTGGGCTGATTGTTAACTGCTCCATTATGGTGCAGTGCTTTCTTAGAGATGCTCCTGCCAATATATCCTTTAGACTGCTATCAGTATGAAGTTTGGAAGCCTTATATCTGATCGTATATCTCATCCTTACTTAAAGTATTGGGGATAAGTGAAATGATAGACATTATTGCTGTCCTCATGGGTCTTATTCTCGATATGTAAATGAAAATCAAAAATAACCTGAACCAAGGCCAAGTGTGAAATACAGGAAACGTATAATATAAAATCAGAAAAGTGGGTGTTTCAGTTGGGGAATTTTTCATGAAAGAGGTTAGATCTAAACTGTGACTCAAAGGAGAGTGGTGAATATATACACTGAGAAGAGAGAAAAGGATTTCTGGTTGAACCTTTGCATAAACAAAGCTCAGGGGAAAACAAGTAAAATGTTTGTCAAATGGGGAAGGTAAAGAAAAGAATTTGTGAAATAATACCTCTTTACCAAATGTATAAAGTATCTTTTGGAAGAATCACATAAGTGTTTTTCTGTTATAATTCATCCTCATGTAATAATTTCTTTTAACTAAATTACCTGAGGGAAAATATATGTTTTTAATTCATACTTGGATATTTTTAGAAATGAAAAAGTATGAAGTTAGCTTATCATTTCTGATGATCTGTAAAACTTACCAGACCCAGAGGAATTCCAATTATTCTATTAAATTACTCTGTAATTGAACGAGCATCTCCACTCTCAATAAAACAGGTTCTAATGTCCAAAGCAGTATGTGAGCTGTTGCTGAGTGTCTTAATGGCTCCTGTGTTTGCCTACATACTCTCATACTAGCTTCCAACTAATTACTTTGTAAAGCACTTTGGGATAATTTGGTTGTGAATAGTATTGTATAAAGCAAATACATTTCTTTTCTCAAACATTGACTCATGTTGGGAGCTGAAGAGCTACAAGTACTTTTTTTTTTTTTTTTTGCCTTAGCAGTAGATATTTTATGTTAGGCATGAATGCCTTTTCAGATCTTCTTTTAAAGTGATGTGTTTTCAGGTACAGAGTATAAAGACCTTTCTAAGGAGGATAGAGAATTTTAGAGAACAAAGCATATTAAACCAACAAAAGCAAAAAACTTTTCAGGTCGGGGCTTCACTGGTGGCGCAGTAGTTGAGAGTCCGCCTGCTGATGCAGGGGACACGGGTTCGTGACCCGGTCCGGGAAGATCCCACATGCTGCAGAGCGGCTGGGCCTGTGAGCCATAGCCACTGAGCCTGCACGTCCAGAGCCTGTGCTCCGCAACGGGAGAGGCCACAACAGTGAGAGGCCCGCATACTGCAAAAACAAAAAAAAAAACAAAAAAAACATTTTTCACCTTATATAATGTAATTAGTGGACCTTTTCCTGCTGACATTGCCATTACACAAAATATTTATTTTGTTGTAAAGTCTTTTGTTAATGAATATGAAGTATTTTATAAATAATTTTCATGAAATAATTGTCTTTTTAATATTTATTGCATTTACACGTGGCAGACTTTTTTTTTTTGCAGTATGTGGGCCTCTCACTGTTGTGGGCTCTCCCGTTGCGGAGCACAGGCTCCGGACACGCAGGCTCAGCGGCCATGGCTCACAGGCCCAGCCGCTCCGCGGCATGTGGGGTCTTCCCGGACCGGGGCACGAAACCTTGTCCCCTGCATCGGCAGGCGGACTCTCAACCACTGTGCCACCAGGGAAGCCCCTACGGTAGACTCTTAAGAAAAAGTCTTTCATCACAAAATAAATGTCAACAAGGTAAATTTTCTGAAAATTATTTTAAAATTAATAACTAGTGAACTGTGTTTCATCCTGTGCCTTCTTCAAGAATCAGTGGCACTTTTATTCCAGATTTGTGCCTATCTCTTCATTGATAATCTTCTTTTTCAAGTGCTGGAAATGGGATTTAGAATGTGTGTCTAGAATTGGCTCTTGTGCACATACACAAGGAAATTCTTGTGTTCCTATAACTGTATGGCTCCTATGGAAACCCCTGTGGTTCCAGGTTACTGGTAGTCTGCTCCAATCTTTTCTCTATGACTGTTATCTCCTGAAAACTTCATCTATGATGAAGGTCTTTTTACCCCTCTTTCGTTATTAATATTCAATATTATGACCTGTATTTCGATTTCCTGTGGAAAAATGACGATTCATAATTTGCAAGAAATAGGTGGCATGTTTCTTTATCCATACCTGAAAGTACGGGGAAGTATTTAACACTCCTAAGATTTTTAGATATTCTTAAGTGCATCATGATTTATTGACACAGGCTTGGTAATATTATCTTCCTACAAACAAACCTAGACTTTGAGTACTAAAGAAACTAAAGCAGAATATAAATTGTGCCCTTTAAATGGAATGGCCATTACTTACGCTCAGTGATCGAAATGCATATGCATATACATGTCTTCCTCATCCGGATGACAGATTTGAGAATCTTCATGCCGTGTGATTCCATTTGGAGGTGGGATTAACATTTTTGTCCCTTTGATAAACCACTAACTGCCTTAAATGAAGTTTAATGATCCTTAGTGAGTTATTAGTGGATTGTTCCATGGTGTAATGGTTAGATTAGTGAAATCTCACAACAGTATGGTAACTGTATCCAAAGGAATCTGGAAATTGATGCATCTCTATAGAAGGAAGTGATTTCTTTATTCTTCCCAATGTGTCTCATTATGTTCTTGTCCTTTTTAATGTACCTACCATTATTAAGAGACTATGAGGGTATTATGCAAATTTCAAATGGACTACTCCATGTGAATTGTTTCAAAATATGTGCTTATGTTATTCTGGAGAATAATTATACAGGATTCTCGAGGGTCTTATGTACTTGATGTTAAAACCCCTTAAGTTAAAGTTTTAAAATGCAGTTTTATTTTATGAGTTTTTACATTTGCGGAGGTAAGGGAATTCTCAATGATATTTCTCCTGAAGTGATCTGTGTTTGGGTACATTACAAATATATGATAACTAGTATTGAGAGCCATTTATTGACTTCAAATTGCATACAAACCAAGTGCTGATACCAGTCTCTGAGCTAGGTGCATGGTTTGGGACTAAGGTGTCATCATGTGCCAGTGAAGTTATATGTCACCATGAACAGCAGTCAAGGAGATTCACTTATAATGTTTGTAGTTATCTTTGAATATCCTGATTTGGAAATGTGAAATTTCAAGGGATATTTTGTTTCTGTATGTTGCTACAAGTTTGGCTATCGATAAATAAAAATACATACTATAAGGTAGAGAAGATAATCAAAGGCAATGAATTAAAAGAGAAAGTTCAAGGATTCTCTCCGTTATTCATTATCCAGTAGCCTAGAGACTGAACTGCAGTGCTGAGAGGCAAGTTGGGGTTTTAACTCAGTATGCTAAATGGAAAATGTCCAGACCATGATCACAAAACAGCTGTTTTCCTCCATAACAGGGTGAATTATAGTACATGATGGAGCCAAGAAACCTCTTAGCATTTGTGCAAAAGGTTCTTTTGCCAGCCAGGAAGCAAGCATCAAGGAGCATTGGCTTTGGAAGAGTTGGCACCTGTTTTACAATTTCTCCATGACAAAAGTCTTTCCTATGAGAAGTTTTGTTAAATGCTCCCTTAAGGATTTAAGATGGTGATGAGGAAGAGAGCATCATAAGTGAAAACAGGGGTGGCATTTTCAGAAAATGCCTTCGCAAAATACCATTTTTTGGAGTCCTTATTTATGTGATCTAAATGCAGTTCTCAAAGATAACATCATTAGTACCTGAGATATTTTATATGCATTAATATAATCAAATCTGAAAACTAGGAAACTATTTGAAGACATCAAAGTCAGAAAATTTGGAGATTATGTGAAGTTATACTTCATCTCTAAGAAGGAGACTCAATGACCTTCCATTAAATATTAATAAGATGCAGAGGTCATACCAATCACACTCCAGAAACTTAGAAGAAATCACAGTCAAATCAAATCAAAGTTTTGGTTACAAACTGCAGTATATTTCTAAGAATGGGGAAAATGGAGACATTTTGCATGGAGAAAATATTACTCTTCCTGTAGAAAAATCTGTGAATGAAAGCTAAGAATATGACCTCGAAATGGAGAGAAATCAAAGATAAGCATTACACTTCTTTTTTTGGTGAAGTGTACACTAAGAGCTCTTGAAGCAGAGATGATGGATTGTATTTTTATATCCCTGGTCACAATAACCAGTGTTATTTGAGTTGACATTCCAAAGTATATATATTCTTTCTCATAATTTTTCAATTTGTGACATTGACACTAAATTCCAAGGCAAATACTCTAATAGATAAAATTGACATGACCAACATTTTAAAAAATAATCTTTTACCTCTAAACTTGTAGTTCTCTGGGCCATCTGTGAAACTTTTCAAAAGTGTATATGGCTGGTTCTCATCCTCTGAACATTCTAATTCAGAAATTTGGGGATAGGATGATTTTTCTTTATTTTAAAAAGGTTCACAGAATTTTAAGAACTACAGCATTAAATGATCCCTGAATTGCAAAGATCACATATTTGCCTTTGAAAACTCAAAAGGGTTTGTTTTGCATTCTCTGTAAGAGCATGCTGCAACCCCATGACAACTGCAGACAGCCTGTGTTCATTTTATCCCATGTTCACCTTTAGTCAAAATGTCTTGACTACTCCATTGCATTCGTGCTTCCTTCATCTGACAACCTGTTGACTTTAGTCTCTCAGCTCAGTAACTAGTAATTTGCCTATCCTCACTGGTTTCTCTAATTTCCTCTTGTAATTATAGTACATTTTATCTCTCCTGGTTGGATAATCTTCAAATAGTGTCTAGTTAACAGACTCCTTTGTTTAGTTTTCTTGGGTGCTTATTAGAATTAATGGCAAATGTGTAATTTTTCATAGTAGTCTCTTATAGTCCTTTGTATATTTCTGTGGTATCAGTTGTAACATCTCCTCTCTCATTTCTGATTTTATTTATTTGTGTTCTCTCTCTCTCTCTCTCTTTTTTTTTTTTTTTGATGAGTCTAGTGAAAGGCTTGTCAATATTACTTATATTTTCAGAGAACTACCTCTTAGTTTCATTGATCATCTTTTTTGTCTTTTTTGCCTCTATTTCATTTATTTCTGCTCTAATCTCTTATTTCTTTGTTCTACTAATTTTGGGCTTTCTTCTTCTTTTTCTAGTTCCTTGAGGCATGAAGTTAGGTTATTTATTTGAGAATTTTCTTGTTTCTTAAAATAGGCATTTATTGCTACAAACTTCCCTCTTAGAACTGCCTTTGCTCCATCCACAGATTTTGGTATGTTATTTTTCATTTTTGTTAGTCTCAAGGTACTTTTTGATCTCTCTTTTGATTTCTTTTTCGACCCATTGGTTGTTCAGTATCATGTTGTTTCACCTCCACACATTTGTGAATTTTCTGCTTTTCTTCGTGTAATAAATTTCTAGTTTCATACCATTGTGGTTGGAAAAGATGCTTGATATGATTTCAATCCCATTAAATTTATTAAGACTTGTTTTGTGGCCTAATATATAATATATCCTGGAAAATGTTCTATGTGCACTTGAGAAGAATGTGCATTCTGTTGTTTTAGGATGGAATGTTCCATATATATTAGTTAAGTTAATCCAGTCTAATGTGTCATTTAAGGCCAGCGTTTCCTCATTGATTTTCTGTGTGGATGATCTATCCATTGACATACGTGGAGTATTAAATTCCCCTACTATTAATGTATTGCCATTTATTTCTCCCTTTAGGTCTATTAATATTTGCTTTATATATTTAGGTGCTCCTATGTTGGGTGCAAATATATTTAGAAATGGCATATCCTCTTGTTGGATTGATCCCTTTATCATTATGTAACTCCATCTCTGTCACATATTTCAGTCTTTGTTTTAAAGTCTATTTTGTCTGATCTAGGTGTAGCTATACAAACTTTCTTTTGGTTTATATTTGTATGAAATATCTTTTTCCATCTCTTCACTTTCAGTCCTTACATGTAGTATGAGTCTCCTATAGGCAGCATATAGATGGTTCTTGTTTTTTAACCCATTCAGTCACTCTATGTCTTTTGATTGGAGAATTTAGTCTATTTACATTTAAAGCAATTTCTTTAATATCTTTGTTGGAGTATAATTGCTTATAATGTTGTGTTAGTTTCTGCTGTACAACAAAGTGAATCAGCTATATGTATACATATGTCCCCATATCCCCTCCCTCTTGTGTCTCCCTCCCACCCTCCAAATCCCGCCACTGTAGGTCATCACAAAGCATCGAGCTGATCTCTGTGTGCTATGCAGTAGCTTCCCACTAGCCATCCATTTTACATTTGGTAGTATATATATGTCCATGTCACTCTCTCACTTTGTGCCAGCTTCCCCTTCCCGCTCTGTCCTCAAGTCCATTCTCTACATCTATGTCTTTATTCCTGCCCTGCCACTAGGTTCATCAGTACCGTTTTTTTTTTTTTTTTTTTTTTTTAGTTTCCATATATGTGTGTTAGCATACAGTATTCGTTTTTCTCTTTCTGACTTACTTCACTCTGTATGACAGACTCTAGGTCCATCCACCTCACTACAAATAACTCAATTTCATTTCTTTTTATGGCTGAGTAATATTCCATCGTATATATGTGCCACATCTTCTTTATCCATTCATCTGTTGATGGACATTTAGGTTGCTTCCATGTCCTGGCTATTGTAAATATTGCTGCATTGAACATTACAGTACATGTATCTTTTTGAATTATGGTTTTCTAATGGTATATGTCCAGTAGTGGGATTGCTGGGTCATATTGTGGTTCTATTTTTAGTTTTTTAAGGAACCTCCATACTGTTCTCCATAGTGGCTGTATCAATTTACATTCCCACTAACAGTGCAGGAGGGTTCCCTTTTCTCCACACCCTCTCCAGCATTTATTGTTTGTAGATTTTTTAATGATGGCCATTCTGACCAGTGTGAGGTGATACCTCATTGTGGTTTTGATTTGCATTTCTCTAATGATTAGTGATGTTGAGCATCTTTTCATGTGTTTGTTGGCAATCTGTATGTCTACTTTGGAGAAATGTTTAGTTAGGTCTTCTGTCCATTTTTGGATTGGGTTGTTTGTTTTTTTTGATGTTGAGCTGCATGAGCTGCTTGTATATTTTGGAGATTAATCCTTTGTCAGTTGCTTTGTTTGCAAATATTTTTTCCCATTCTGAGGGTAAAGTAATTATTGATAGGTATATATTATTGCCATTTCATTGTTTTCTGGATGCTTTTGTAATTCTTCTCTGTTCCTTTCTTCTTCTCTTACTCTCTTCTTTCTGGTTTGATGACATGCTTTAGTGGTATGCTTATATTCCTTTCCTTTATTCTTTGTGTGTTTACTGTACATTTTTGCTTTGTGATTACCGTGAGGCTTATATATAATCTATAACAGTCTATTTTAAATTGATAACAGCTTGTCTGTTCCCATTATAAAACTCAACATTTTTACTCCTGCAAACATTTTATGTTTTTGATGTGACATTTTACATCTTTTTATCTTGTGTATTCCTTAACTAATTATTGTAATCATAGCTACTTTTACTACTTTTGTCTTTTAACCTTCATAATAGCTTTATGTGTTTAATCCACTACTTTTACTATATATTTACCTCTCAGTGAGATTTATTCTTTCATATGTTTTCTTATTACTAATTATCACCCTTTCTTTTTAACTTAAAGAAGTCCTTTAACATTCCTTGTAAGGCCAGTTTTATGATGATAAACTCCTTTAGCTTTCACTTGTCTGGAAAATTCTTTATCTCTCTTTCAATTCTGAATGGTAACTTTGCCAGATAAAATATTCTTAGTTGGAAGTTTGTTTGGTTTTCTTTAAGCACTTTGAATATATCATGCCACTCCCTTCTGACCTGCAAAGTTTCTGCAGAAAAACCTGCTTATACTCTTATGGGGTTCCCTTGTATATAACTGGTTGTTTTCCTCTTGCTACTTTTAATATTTTCTCCTTGTATTTAACTTTTTTTTTTTTTTTTTTTTTTTGCGGTACACGGGCCTCTCACTGTTGCGGCCCCTCCCGTTGTGGAGCACAGGCTCCGGACACGTAGGCTCAGCGGCCATGGCTCACGGGCCTCGCCGCTCCGCAGCATGTGGGATCTTCCCAGACTGGGGCACAAACCCGTGTCCCCTGCATTGGCAGGCAGACTCTCAACCACTGCGCCACCAGGGAGGCCCCTGTCTTTAACTTTTGACATTGTAGTTGTAATGGGTCTTCGTGTGGGTCTCTTGGGGTTCATCTTATTTGGAACTCCTTGAGTTTCCTGGTTCCGGATCAGGTTAGGGATGTTTTCAGCCATCATTTCTTCAAATAAATCTCTGCCCCTAGCTTTCTTTCTTCTCTTTGTGGGAGCCCTATAATGTGAACGTTAGGCTGTTTGATGATGTTCTATAAGCCCCTTAAGCTGTCTTTACTTTTTTTTCATTCTTTTATCTTTTTGATGCTCTGATTGGGTGAGTTCAGCTGCCTTGTCTTCAAGGTGACTGATTCTTTCTTCTGCTGTATCTAATCTGTCGAACCCCTATAAGTGTATTTTTCAGTTCAGTTATTTTATTCTTCAGCTCTGTGAAAAAATCTATTTGGTACTTATATTTTCCATGTCTTTGTTGAAATTCTCACTGTGTCCATCCATTCTTCTTCCCAGTTCAGTGAGCATCTTTATGAAAATTACTTTAATCTCTTTATCAGGTAAATTTCTTATCTCCATTTCTGAGGTTTTATCTTGTTCTTTCATTTGGAACATATTCCTCTGTTTCTTTATTTTGCTTGACTCTCTTTGTTGGTTTCTATAGAGCAGATGAAACAACCACCTCTCCCAGTCTTGAAGCAGTGGCTTCTTGAAGGAGATGAACATTGGTGTTCAATCTTGCCCCAGCTCTTTGGTGTCTCTCAAACCTTTATGCTTGTCCAAGCAGCCTATTATTTTTTTAATAGCTCCCAGTAGGTGACGATGCACCGAGACTTGTCAGTGTCCCTAATGGGAGTATCTCAGCATCTAGATTCAGGCTGATTGAAAGCCAGATCCATAGGCAGCTGCTTTTAAAATTATTCAAATAAACACAGTCCTGTGGGATCACAGCATAAGCCCCTCTGGCCAACAGAGCCAGGCAATCTGGTGGCATCTCCTCGGCAGCAGTTGTAAATATCAGGGCTCCAGGTGGGTGTATGAGCTCTTTTCTGGAAAATACCATCCAGCTGTAGCAAGGGGCAGAGGGAGAGTGCCAAGTTGGTGTCCATAGCCTATATTCCTTGAGAGTGTCTCCATCGCCACTAAATGTATGCCAAACATGAAGCCTACCCCTCAGACTGAAGCTTCTGGACTATTATCAAAAAGACAGGAAATAACAAGTACTGGCATGGATGTGGAGAAAAGGGAGCCCTTGGGCACTCTTGTTGGGAAAGTAAATTAGTGCAGCCACTGTGCAAAAAGTATGGAGGTCCTCAAATAATTAAAAATAGAGCAACCATATGATCCAACAATTTTACTTCTGGGTATTTATCCAAAGTAAGCAAAAACTAACTAATATATCGAAAAGATATGCACCCCCATGTTCATTGCAGCATGATTTATAATAGCTAATCTATGGAAACAACCTGTGTCCAGCTGTAAATGAATGGATAAAGAAATTGTGATATATGTGTGTATATATATATATATATACACACACATAAGATTCCATAATATTCTGTAATATATATTATAAAATATATATGGTATTCATATATATATATATATATATATATATATGTAAGATGGATCTTGAGAGCATTATGCTAAGTGAAATAAGTCACACAGAGAAAGACAAATACTGTATGACCTCTTTTATATGTGGAGTGCTTAAAACAAACAAACAAATGAAACAACAATAACAAAACCCAAGCTCACAGATACAAAGAATAGATTGGTGGTTGCCAGAGGCAAGGTTAGAGGGATGTGAAAAATGGGTAAAAGGGATCAAAATAAAAAATAAAAACCTTCTATAAACTTAACTAACACACATACTGTGAAAAAGAGCTTGGTCCAATTTTGAAATAATTACGAAGCTCTGTTCTGGAGTAATTGTCTTCAAGCCATTTAAAGAGCTACCCACTATAAGAAATGCATTTTACTTCCAGACCACACACACATGCACATGAAACTAGAAAAAAATTTTGCTGAACAATGTTTATCTCTACTATGTATGATGTAGCCTATTTGTTATTCTTTTCTATTTCATTAAAAATATGTGGGGGGTTGTAACCCATTCATGAGTGGAGACCTCTAGCTCAATAACTACTTTTACAAGATACAAAAAAAAAAAAAAAATTAAGGACAAAGCTTTTCATCTATTATTCATTTTAGCATCTACAACAAGTGAAAGTGTAGTTGCTTAAATAGTGTTCCCTCAAATTTCATATACGTCTGGAACTTCAAAATGTCACCTAATTTGGAAATAGGGTCTTTGCAAATATAATTAGTAAAGGAATTCAGTATGAAATCATCCTGGATTTAGGGTGGGCCCTAATTTGAAAACTGGTGTCCTTACAAGAAGAGGAAAGGACACAAACATGGAGGAGAAGATGAGATGAAGACAGTAGCAGAGACTGAGGTGATGTGTCTACAAGCTTAGGAATTTCAGAACCTACCAGAAGTTGGTAGCAGCAAGGAATAATGCTTCCCTAGAGTCTGCAGAAGGAGCATGGCCCTGCTGACTTCTTGCGTTCAGATTTCTGGCCTCTAGAACTGTGAGAGAATACATTTCTGTTGTGTTAAGTCATCCAGTTTGTAATGCCTTGTTACAGCATCCCTAGAAAACTAATACAGAGAGTGCTTAGTAAGTATTTGTTGAATGGCTGTAAATGGATGAATAACTTCTGAAGCCTTTATGTTCACTGTAAAGACTAACCTTAGGCTTCCCTGGTGGCGCAGTGGTTGAGAGTCCGCCTGCCGATGCAGGGGACACAGGTTCGTGCCCCGGTATGGGAAGATCCCACATGCCGTGGAGCGACTGGGCCCGTGAGCCATGGCCGCTGAGCCTGCGCGTCCTCGGCCTGTGCTCTGCAACGGGAGAGGCCACAGCAGTGAGAGGCCCGCGTACCGCAAAAAAAAAAAAAAAAAAGACTAACCTCCTCTGTGGGGATAGTTCTGGGGGGAATTTACAATAGTTACAATACTTCACTTTTCAAGCAGTAACTTGTGGCCCATTAGCAAATACTTCAATTGGTTTTGCTCAGTATTTTAAAATGAAATAGAATAAAATATTATATAGTTTAATATAATAGGAAATATCAATGTGGCACACGTTTTTAAGGTAAATGTGTGAAAATTTTGTCTCGTGTGTGTGTGTGTGTGTGTGTACACTGTGTTGCAATGTCAAATTTATCTTACTGTGGGCTACAGTAAAACAGAAATATTTGAAAGCAAATGGTCCAGCCACATCTTATTCACATGTTTAGTCAAGCCAGAAGGTTTTGTTGAATATTTGAATATACAAAATATATCATTTTTGTCTGTTATAGCATTGCAAATTTACTTGGAAAAGGAAGGAGTAAAACTTTCTTTATATGGGAATGAAATAATATGTACATAGGAATAAGAATCTTTTTATAAAACTACCAGAAATAATAAGTGAGTTTACAAGGTCATAGTAAACAAGGTCAACATACAAAGATATATTGTATTTTTATATCTTAGCAACAGACAGTTGAGAATTGAATTTTTCAAAAACACCATAGTATCTAAAAGCATAAAATATGTAGGGATAAATCTAGAATATACGTTAAGACCTGTTCAATGAAAACTAAAAACATTGCTGAGAGATATTTTAAAAGACCTAAATAAGTGAAGTGATATATCATGGTCATGAACTGAAAGAATGTGTGTTAAGATGTCAGTATTCTCCAAATTGATGTAGAAATCAATACAATCCCACTCAAAATTCCAGCAGACTTTTTGATAGATATTGACAACCTGATATTCTAAAATCTATTTAGAAATGCAGCAAATTTACAATGGCCAAAAAAATTTTGTAAAAGAACAAATTTGAAGGACTCATCCTATTTAATTTATACAGTAAAAATATCATATAATGGATAAAAGTTCTGGGCAAATCGTCACTGGGGATAGTTCTAACATATCTGTTACTTAGAAAATCTGATCTTTTTAGAGTAAAGCCCTTTAGCTGCCATTCTGTTTTAGATCATCCTAATTCACTTTTTCCTTGATAGAATACTGATTAGAAATTCTACATGTTTCTGTAATTGTTTTCATGGCCACAGAAGGAAATTAAAACATCCATAAATAACAAAATAAATGACTAAAACTGTATTATGGAATGATTATATTCTAATGATGCTTTGGGTGAGGGATTACAAATGTGGAAAAAGAAAGTTCATTATTCCTGATAAGGTTCAAGGACACCCCCTCCTTTTAAAGGAGGAAATCTGTGAGGCAATGCCTTAAAGTCTTTAGAGGATCTTCTGTGTGACTGAATAGTTCTCTGAGACACTGCCTTATGTCTTTCTGTGATCATAACCAAGAATCTTATTGTCTCTCTCTGGATTGATTTTTGCTTGGAAGTCCCTTCTTATTTTGAGAATCTTGGAGAAGCTAAAAATGTGAAGCAGTTTTGTTTTCAAGCCCAGTAAGTCTTTGTAGTCTTTGTAGTCACTTATCTTCTTCCCCTTACCTTCTACCATAGGCAACTAGCTGGAAGGAGACCAACAGTATCTCCAACATTCTACCTTCCCTAGATCATTCAGCTCATAAAGTACATTTTTCATTATCTACATTACTTCAGGAACGAGTTTTGGTATACTTGTCTCCACTATATAAAAGACCCCTTTCCTCCATTTTCCAATAATCCTCACTTTTCTTTAAGCCCGCAAACTCCTTCATTGGGTTTCCACTAGCACTCTCTTCATAGTCATCCAACCCACCACCCACTTCTGAAGCCACATGCTCTGGATTTTGTTTTAGTGACATTCTATTTCTAAGTAGCAGAATCTGTTCCAGTTATCTAGTTCTGTAGAAGAAGCAACCCCATAACTTAATGCCTCTAAAAAATGATAGCATTTGTTTTAATCATGAATCTACAATTTGAACAGGTCTCAGCAGGGCTGGCCTGGGACAGCTTATCTCTTTTTCATTCTAGAGAGCTGGGCAGCATTCATTTGCATGTCTGGTGGTTGGTGATGGCTGTTGGCTGGGCCTTTCCATCTCTCTGAAAACATATTATTTACTTGTTCAAGGTTTTAAATTTTATATATGTTAAATTATGCTTGATATATTCTGACATTTGCTTTAGTAATTTAATATTTTTTCTTTTGAGAACACTCCAAGTTGATGGTGTAGCTGTAATTTATCCATTTTTACAGCTCTGAGGTGTTTATTTATGCCAGTAACACAATTTACCTGTTGTATTATTGATGAAAATTTAGGTAATTTACAATTTTTTGCTGTTATGAATAACACCCATTTGCATATTCTTGTACATATCTCCTAGATACATATGCAAGCATTTTTCTAGGGTATATATCTATGAGTGAAATTATTGGGTAGTACTTACATGCTCAAATTTATTAGCTAGTCACAAATTGTTTTCCTTCGAGGTGGTGTCAATTTATGTAACTACCAATAGAGTAAGAGTCTTTCTTTAGATCCATGCTTGCCAATCTGATAGATGTGAGTGGTATCTCATAGTAGTTGTATTCTGTGCTTAATAATGATTTTGAGTATCTTTCTACATTCTTTTTCTTACAGTCTGTATATGCATGTCTTTTACACGTTTCTTATGTATTGTTTGTCTTTTTGTAACTGATAGATTATATATTTTAATATATATTTTGTATATTAATTTTTGTCAGTGTAAGTGTAATATCTTCTTGTTATTGAGCTGTCTTTCCGTTTTCTTTACTATGTTTTTGTTATATACAATTACATAATTCTGATTCCAATTTAATAATTAATCACTCTTTTTTATAGTTTGTGTTGCCTTTAAAAAAAACTTTCCCATACCAACCTCTTAAGGATATTATCACACTGTAGCTTCTCAAAGTTTTAAAATCTTATTCCTTACATTTACCAGTTTATCTGATGGGAATTAATTTTTTTTTTTTTTTTGCGGTACGCAGGCCTGTCACTGTTATGGCCTCTCCCGTTGTGGAGCACAAGCGCAGGCTCAGCAGCCATGGCTCACGGGCCTAGCCGCTCCGCGGCATGTGGGATCTTCCCGGACCAGGGCACAAACCCGTGTCCCCTGCATCGGCAGGTGGACTCTCAACCACTGCGCCACCAGGGAAGCCCAGGGAATTAATTTTTTTAAAAAAATATTATGTTAGGAAAGTATGGTAGTTAATTTTATGTGTCAACTTGATTGGGCTAAAGGACGCCCAGATAGCTGGTAAAACATTATTACTGGATGTATCTGTGAGGGTTTCTAGAAGATATTAGCATTTGATTCAGTAGACTGAGTAAAGAGATAAACCCTCACCAGTGTGGGCAGCCATCATCCAATATTTGAGGGCCTAGATTGGGAAAAAAAAAAGAAAATGAAGGAAGGGCAAATTTCCTCTCTCTTCTTGAGCTGGAACGTTCATCTGTTCCTGCTATTGGACATTGGTGCTACTGGTTCTAGGGCCTTTGGACTCTGGGACTTATACCAACAGCTCCCTTGTTCAGGCCTTTGGACTTGGACTGAATTATACCACCAGCTTTCCTGGTTCTCCATCTTGTAGAAGGCAACCGTGTAACCCAATTCTATAATAAATCCCCTCCATCTCTGTGTGTGTGTGTGTGGGGGAGGCATGTGTGTGTGTGTGTGTGTGCATGTGTGTGTGTGTGTGTATACACACTATTGGTTTTGTTTCTCAGGAGAACTCTGACTAAATACAGAAAGCATTAAAGCATTTCAGTTTTCTCCCCACGTGTTCTTCAAATGAATTCGTAGAACAGCTTTGGTTACCGTATTTTTCTATACATCCATTAGATTAGATTTGTTAGTTTTTATCTTTCTAATCATCTATAAATTTACAGATTACTTGACTGATTAAAAATACATTAAAATGTCTCTCTCTAAAGGTCAATTTCTCATTTTATGGTTTTAGTTTGGTTACTTTTTTGTTATACCTTTCAAATAAATTTAACCTTTCATCTAAATTGTACATGCTATGGAAAGCACTCCTCTCTATATATAACATCTTTTTTTCTTATCCTAACTCATGATTATAAATATCACCTCTTTGCAGATGACAGATCACTCTGTCATCTGTATTCTAAATTCTGACCTCCCCCCAGACATATACTGCTACATTTCAACAACTTGCTAGATGTTTTCACTAGTACATCTCACTAGAATTTTAAATACAGTCTCCCCCCCCAAATTAAATAATCATGTCCTTCTTAAACCTGCTTCTCTTTCTATTTTGTCTGTTTCTTTTATAGTGCCATTTCTTGCAAGACATCCATGCTTACAAGTGACTTTTTCACTCTCTCTTGTCTTATATTTGTATGTGCAATTTAGTTGTCAAATACTATAGATTCTACCTCTACAGTGTAATCATGATCAGTCCACACACACTGCAGCAATTGTTGAAGGTCCTCAATACTCTGATCATTACAAATCAAGCTGATTTCCTTAATTCCAGTATCAGCTCCATCCTATCTTTTTCATACATTAGCTTGCAAATGAAACTTTCTGAACAAATATTCATATATAATCTCTTTTACACTGTTTAATGACATAGAGATGAAAAATATGGCTTTGGAAACTGATGGTCTTCTTGTACTGAATGTCTTCTTTCTTTTGTATTCTCTCCAGATCCACTCTCTGTTCACTTCCACCTTGTTTTAGCCTGCAGCAAGAGGCTGAAATGTCACAAACTACATTCATATCCCTCTTGCTCTTGAGCTTCTTGTAGATTGTTGAATTTTCCCTGCCTTGTACTTGCCTTCTTGGACTGGCTGTATTCTACTGTTACCATCAATATGAGCTTCTCCATGTAATGCTCTCCTTCCAGTTTCTGGTTTCTTTCCCACATTCCTTCAGATATGGGGGTAAAATTACACACCCCTCTCCCACCAAACTATCACTGGAGCATTGCCCTACCCCTACTTGTCTTTCTATATGATATCTTTATAGATAATCTCTTTACTAAACTCTCCTGTATTATACTAATTTTTTGTACCATCTTTTTCCTGACTGGAAGATTGTCTGACCTTGCCACTTACTACTGGATAAACTTGGAAATTTTATTTAATGTTGTTGCATCTTATTTTGGTCATCTGAAATGTGGACACAATAGTAGTATCTACAAAAGTCATTGTGGCATATATAATGCTTAATGAATAATTTTTTATTATTTATAAAATAAAACAGAAACTCTTAAACATGTAATTAAAGACATGTCAGAGGGAGAGGAAAAGCAAAACGTACTGTCCTTTTCCATATAACAGGAAGACTGTTCTGTAATGCATTCTCCAAAAATATCCAGAGCTTCTCCAGTGGAACTGAACTACAGTTGTTTATGATGAAAACCAGCTCAGTAGAGGACCTATGAATTGGCTTTTCCTCTTTGCGTGTTTCTCTATTTTGTCCTCCCACTCCTCTATACTAGATCACTTCCACAGACAAACACTTTATATCTGAACCCTTATTTCAGATTCTTTTCACAAAGAAATTCTAAACTAACACAAAACTACTGGGATTACTTTTGGGGTATTGTGGTCAAAAGATTTTTTGGTTATAAGGTAAAGATCAAGCTCTAGTCACTAGTACATAGTGTCTGAGAATTGCTGAAGCTAACATTTTAAACTGTTCTGCAAAAAGCATTTCTTGTTCCTTAAAGTTTTATCACTAACATTTTATCACCAACTTTTGGGATCAGGAGAAAATGAAAACTGTGTGTGTCTCTATGTAGTATATAGATCTAGTGATAAAGGTAAAAGTAGCAAAGAGATAAAACTCAGTGGGTAACTACACAATAAACTGTGGAATATTCTGATCTTAGATCTTATGTTTAATTTTATTGATACAAATATGGCTGTTTCATTTGGAAATATCTAATTTGTGGTGGTATCAAACCAGTTTTATATGATGCATTTATTATGCGACAAACATTTTCCATTACTGTATGAATTTTTATATACACTAAAAAGCAGACGGCTCTAAATCACAGCCAAAAAAATCCATAATAAAAATTACTTTTCTGGGCTTCCCTGGTGGCGCAGTGGTTGAGAGTCCGCCTGCCGATGCAGGGGACACGGGTTCATGCCCCGGTCCGGGAGGATCCCACATGCTGCGGAGCGGCTGGGCCCGTGAGCCATGGCCGCTGAGCCTGCGCATCCGGAGCCTGTGCTCCGCAACAGGAGAGGCCACAGCAGTGCGAGGCCTGTGTACCGCAAAAAAAAAAAAAAAAAAAAAAAAAAAAAAATTACTTTTCTCAGAATTTATACCTCATTTTTGCTAGGTTTGACCAGATTACACGCTAATATGCATTCAATGTAATTTAACAAATATTTACAGAGTGACAGTGTAGTATAACTGAATGCTCATTTTTTAACAATTCTTTATGCCTAAACTCAATAGCTGGTTTGTGAAGACTGAGCATCTGATTTTAAAAAAACCACTGAATGTAGGAAAAGCATAAAGCTCCAATAGGCCAAGGCCCAGTTTTCTTAATAGCTGATGATGCAATAACAAGAGAATATCACTGGGATACAGCCAAAAAAAAAATTAATATGTCAGGTAGACCTCAAGAACTTACATGTTTCCACTCTCAAGCCTAATGGTATAACATACTCTGGGATTGTCCACTGTGGCAACTGTCCCATTCTGCATAGGCTCCCCATTCCTCACTAAACTATTAATGCACCTCCGCAAGCAACTAGACAGGAATTGAGAACCTATATTTATTTACTCATTTGTAGCCTTTTCTAGTGTATTTTTTCACTCCACTGAATGTTTGCTGGTTCAACAGCAATTCAGAGTGAAAACAATAAGTAGTTTTTCCTACTAGTCTTTAGAGTGGTGATACCTCTGGAGAAGGACAGAGAAAAATATGATGGTTGGGAGAAGAATGATTCAGTAGTATCTATAATATTTATTTTGTTTAAAAATTCTGAAACAAATATGGTAAAAGTTAATGCTTAAAAATTTATTATTGGGTATATAGGAGTAAAAATTAGGATATAAGCTAATTATATGACAAATGGATCCCAAATACAGAAGCTAAAAAAAGACGAAAGCTTATTTTCATTATACTACATGCTAGTGTAGAGGTAGACAGTTCTGCTTCACAAAGTCAAGAGGGAATCTGGCTTCTTTCTATTTCAGCCTCTGCCATTCAAATGAGTGTTTCCTGCATTGCATAGTTGGAGCTGGCACATGACAGCACTTCCATCTCTAGCTTGTGAGAAGGGAACTGGAGCGGCAGTGGAAAGCAGGCAATTTTCTTTTGGGGAAATGATGTAGACTTTGTACATATCACTTGTACTCATATTCTTGCAAATACTGAGTCCTTGTCCACATGCAGTACAAGGAGACTACGAAATACAGTAAGTCCCCTACATACGAACGAGTTCTGTTCTGAGAGTGCGTTCGTAAGTCCAATTTGTTCGTAAGTTCAACAAAGCTAGCCTAGTTACCCAACTAACACAATCGGCTATATAGTACTGTACTGTAATGGGTTTATAATACTTTTCACACAAATAATACATAAAAAACAAACAGAAAAAATAAAGAAAACATTTTTAATCTTACAGTACAGTACCTTGAAAAGTACAGTAGTACAGTACAACAGCTGGCATACAGGGGCTGGCATCGAGTGAATAGGCAAGAAATAAAGATACTGTACTACTGTACTCTATATAGTACTGTACAGTAAAGTACACAAAAGCACAACCACTTGTAGAGAATGCACACACGTGACAATGTACATCAGACATGTGAACTAACTTATGTGATTAGACATGTTCACAACTTGAAGTTTCATATGTAGGGGACTTACTGTATGATATTTAACTGGGAAGCTATGTGCACCGCTAAAGCTCTGAGAACATAGTTTCATTTCTATTACAAAATGGAAAGAGGTCAAAATGAAATTTAGGGGGAAATTAGTTACTGCCAAAATGCATGTCCATTACATTATGTGTTATGTTATTCATTGCTCTCTATTTTCCCTATGTTTTAAATTTAAAACTTAAAAACAGAAGAAAAATAATTTGTTAATCACTTAAAGAGTTGAATGAATTTAGTAAGAACAAATCTTGCCATCTAATATACTCTGTGGTGGTTTCTTTTCATTAGTAAAATAATACAAGCGGTGAACAGTACAGACAAAAAATATCTGGATTTCTGTAAGGTACTACACAAATTCGACTGCAGTATATTTTTAAAATACAGGAGTCTAAGACTGATTGAATTATAGGTTGGCATATTAAGAGTTAATTAATCACCATTCCTAGGTATATTGTTAATAGATGATGAATCTATAGGGCGATAATTGATACTATCTTATGGAGTTTCATCTTGAATTATGCAGTAAATGTTGCAAAGAGGTGAAGGTGAGGTGGGGAGAGGAAAGTGAACTTTTTGATATGTGAAGAATTCTCAGGCAGCCCATTCCATGAGTCTAAACTAGGGCATTTGTAAATGTGAGGAAAGTATTTTTTGTTGTTACACAATGACAAAAAGACAGCACTAGAATTTATTGGGTAGGTGTCAGGAGTGCTAAAAATCCTGTTTCAAATGCTAATAGTGCCACCCAATCCATTAAGAAACACTGTAGGGGATGTGGCACCTCAGGCACTGAATTCTGCTTCATTTAGTCACTTAAGAACAATAATGTTGTCTACTTTTGTTCTAGTTACGTGTACTTATAAGCAAGCAAGCCCATAGCCAGTGCCCAGGACAGATGTGGTGAGGGTGGGGAGGACTCAGGGGCAGAACTATATAAATATCCTTTGCCATTGTCAAAACTGAGTTTCTTCACATCCAGTGAAAAGTGTCTTTCATGTGGATGGATTTGTCCATAGCTCTGTGCTTCCTTGGGGAACTTTGGGAGGACTTGGAAATGTGTACTTCCACCTGGTAATATGCTGCATCATCTCCTTTTCTATTCAGTGACCTCTCAAATCCATTTTTTTTTAAATTTATTTTATTGAAGTGTAGTTGATTTACAATGTTGTGTTAAATTCTGCTGTACGGCAAAGTGATTCAGGTATACATATATACATTCTTATTCATATTCTTTTCCATCATGATTTATCACAGGATATTGAATATAGTTCCCTGTGATATACAGTAGGTCCTTATTGTTTATCCATTCTATACATAATATTTGCATCTGCTAATCCCCGACTCCCAAATCATCCCTCCCCCACTTCCCCTCCCCATTGGCAACCTCAGTCTGATCTCTATGTCTGTAAGTCTCTGTTTTGTAGATAAGTTCATTTGTGTCATATTTTAGATTCCACATATAAATGATATCATGTGGCATTTGTCTTCTCTTTCTGACTTACTTCACTTAGTATAATAATCTCTAGGTCCATCCATGTTACTGCAAATGGCATCATTTCATTCTTTTTTATGGCTGTGTAGTATTCTATTGTATGTATGTACCACATCTTCTTTATCCATTCATCTGTTGATGGACATTTAAGTTGTTTCTTTGTCTTGGCTATTGTAAATAGTGCTGCTTCAAACACTAGGGTACATGTATCTTTTTGAATTATAGTTTTGTCTGGATGTATGCCCAGGAGTGGGATTGCAGGATTATATGGCAACTCTATTTTTAGTTTTTTGAGGACCCTCCATACTGTTTAGGAGGGTCCCCTTTTCTTCACATCCTCTCCAACATTTGTTACTTTCAGGATCTCTCTAAAATTCTTTATCCTTTTCCTAAAAAATGTATATTCCATAATTATGTCTTCTGATATCTTTCCATTATCACATCACTATCCCTCTAGATAACCTGAATCACTCAGGATAAGAACTAACAGAATCAATGTAAAGACATTTTAAAAGGCAAGACTTTCTGTAAAGGATAGGTAAATGTCTGTGAAATTATTGTTGAAAATATTAATTTAGTAAATTCCAATTATTCATTTTACCTTGTTGTTCAGTTGGATAGAGACCGCTGCTGAGATTCAGAAGAAGTGTGTTCTATCACTATCAATTTGATCTCTGGAAAATTATTTTAATACTTCCTTGACTCAGTCATATAATTTTAAGTAGAGATAATAATTGTTAAAAGGTCTTTTGATTTTTATAAAAACAGTATTTATGATGGAACTTTTAAGGCCATATGAAAAGTAATACTTTATTATTAAAGACAGATAGTTCTAGATTGTCCAGAATAACTTAACAGAATTTTGGTCATTTTGCTTTCTCATTTCAAGATGCCAAATGTGTAAATAAAAGTCCACAGAATTATGGGATTAGCCTATAATAACTTCAGATATTGTTGTAAAAAAAAAGACCTGTCTCTAATAATGCACAAAAACTAGCCCAGTAAAAGAAAGTAAAGAAATTAAGGAAACAATCCCATTCACCATTGCAACAAAAAGAATAAAACACCTAGGAATAAACCTACCTAAGGAGGTAAAAGACTTGTACTCAGAAAACTATAAGACATTGATGAAAGAAATCAAAGATGACACAAACAGATGGAGAGATATACCATATTCTTGGATTGGAAGAATCAGTGTTGTGAAAATGACTGTTCTACCCAAAGCAATTTACAGATTCAATTCAATCCCTATCAAATTATCAATGGCATTTTTTACAGAACTAGAACAAAAAAATCTTAAAATTTGTATGGAGACACAAAAGACCCCAAATAGCCAAAGCAATCTTGAGGGGGAAAAAAAAAAAGAGCTGGAGGAATCAGACTCCCTGACTTCAGACTATACTACAAAGCTACAGTAATCAAGGCAATATGGTACTAGCACAAAAACAGAAATAAAGATCAATGGAATAGGATAGACAGCCCAGAGATAAACCCACACACCTATGGTCAACTAATCTATGACAAAGGAGGCAAGAATATACAATGGAGAAAAGACAGTCTCTTCAATAAGTGGTACTGGGGAAAACTGGACAGCTACATGTAAAAGAATAAAATTAGAACACTCCCTAACACCATGCACAAAAATAAACTCAAAATGGATTAGAGACCTAAATGTAAGGGGAGACACTATAAAACTCTTAGAGGAAAACATTGGAAGAACACACTTTGACATAAATCACAGCAAGATCCTTTTTGACCCACCTCCTAGAGTAATGAGAATTAAAAAAAAAAAGAAAAAAATGGGACCTAATGAAATGTAAAAGCTTTTGAACAGCAAAGGAAACTATAAACAAGACAAAAAGACAACTCTCAGAATGGGAGAAAATATTTGCAAATGAATCAACAGACAAAGGATTAATCTCCAAAATTTATAAGCAGCTCAATATTAAAAAAACAAAACAACCCAATCAAAAAATGGGCAGAAGACCTAAATAGACATTTATCCAAAGAAGACACACAGATGGCCAACAGGCACATGAAAAGCTGCTCAACATCACTAATTATTAGAGAAATGCAAATCAAAACTACAATGAGGTATCACCTCACAGCAGTCAGAATGGGCATCATCAGAAAATATACAAACAACAAATGATGGAGAGGGTGTGGAGAAAAGGGAACCCTCTTGCACTGTTGGTGGGAATGTAAATTGATACAGCCACTATGGAGAACAGTATGGGGGTTCCTTAAAAAACTAAAAATAGAATTACCATATGACCCAGGAATCCCACTGCTGGGCATATACCCAGGGAAAACCATAATTCAAAAAGACACATGCACCCCAATGTTCATTGCAGTACTATTTACAATAGCCAGCTCATGGAAGCAACCTAAATGCCCATCGGCAGACGAATGGATAAAGAAGATGTGGTACATATATACAATGGAATATTACTCCACCATAGAAAGGAACAAAATTGAGTCATTTGTTGAGACGTGGATGGATCTAGAGACTGTCATACAGAGTGAAGTAAGTCAGAAAGAGAAAAACAAATATCGTATATTAATGTATATATGTGGAACCTAGAAAAATAGTACAGATGAACCTGTTTGCAAGGCAGAAACAGAGACACAGATGTAGAGAACAAACGTATGGACACCAAGTGGGGAAAGTGGCGGGGGTGGAAGTGGTGGTGCAATGAATTGGGAGACTGGGATTGACATGTATACACTAATATGTATAAAACAGATAACTAATAAGAACCTGCTGTATAAAAAATAAATAAGTAAAATTATATTTAAAAAAAAAGAAAGTAAAGAATAGCACATATTAAACCTGATAACCTTGGGCTTTCTCCCCTCACAGGCAACACACACAGACACACACATGTATACACAGCTTGTGACACTTTAAAACTCTCACTGAAATTCAGATTATAATAGTAAACAGTACAGAATAAACCACTGAAATCCATTCAGAGCACAGAAAAAAACTAGTAAACAAGACCCCAGTTTCCAGCATTGTCAAAACTGTACTGCTGAGTTAAAAAGTCAGGCAAGAAAATCAATTTTCTCTAATACATGAATTTAATGAATAAAAATTCAATATGAAGACAGAGGACAAATAACCCAGCCCTTCTAAACCAACCTAAAAATGTTGATATAAAGGGAGGAACAGTGTTCATCTGCATGTTTTTACTTATTTATTCAATAGACATTTATTAAGCAACTACTAATGATTAGAACTAACATTGGGCATTTGAAATTCAGAGCTGCCTCTAATATGCAGCATCTGTTTTACTAGCAGTATAAATATATGAGCAAATACAACATGAAAAAGGTTTTTATAAAGAGTAAGATGTATAGACAACAATTTTAAGAGACACCTAATCCTGATTGGGAGGTCTGGGGAAGGATTCTTGGAAGAGGTGACATCTATATTAAGCTGTGAAAGCTAAAAATGCATTAGTCAGGTGAAGTCGTATGAGCATCAAGCAGAAAAAATAACAAGTGCACAGGCGGGAGGGGAGAGCTGGGCCTCGCTTGTAATGCAAATTTGAAATAATTCAATTTCTAAAGCATAGGATGGACCCCTAGCAAGAGATGAGCTTGGAAGTGTCCATAGATCATGATGTATGCCTTTCTAAGTACTGTGAAGGTGATGGCAAGTAAGGCATTTAAGGATCTTTAGCAGGGATTAATCTTGTTAGATAAAGCACTGGTCACCATCTTGGTACAATTGATATGAGGATTTTCCAGATGCTGCATGAAAATCTTATTTAGAATAAGGATAATAGTAAATAGAGGAGTTGAAATCTGTATTTTGGTACTACCTGTGTTTTGATTAAAGGTATAATATAAAGTTGGAAACCAAGGTCTTCATATGTACTAGTACTGCTAACACAAACCATAAATAAAAGTGATAGAAAATGTTTTACTTTGAATTACTAACCCTTCTTTCTAGACCATCTCACTGCTAGAAAAACTTGCAATTCCACATGTAAAATTTTGTGACGCAGTAAGATTAATATGACAATGGTTGGGTTAGCTAGTAGTCATAAATATACATCTCGGAACTGAGGGGCAACTTGTTTACTGAAATAGATGTAGAATATTGATAACCTTACAACTGGCTGGATGTTATTAGGTGTACAAATATAACCTACTCCTTCTACATATTATGTAGAATACAGGGTAAAGCCTATGTGTGCCTGTTTTGTAGCCAGTAATCTACAGTGATCAGGGTTTTGCAAATATTGCCTTGGAATTCTGAATAAAAATTTCCTATCACTCTGTTTTTGACAAGATCCTTGTAGTTAGACTTAATTGCTAAAACATCATAGATACCTCAAATAATAGAAATTATATTTGAAGACAGTTTTGAAGAGCAGGAAATAGACAAAAAAAAAAAGCAAAACAAAAATAGTCTGTAAATTCACCTCAGCTTACTGAATTCCTTACAAGTCTGTATTTTCTCTCACATCAAGACTTTTCAATGTGTCCACTGTGCCTGGCCCGTTTGTCTTCACCTCTTCTTTCCTCTATCTGCTTAATTACTCCAAAATTTTTGTCTTATTCTCCAGAACACAGTAGGATGCCCTTTTCTTTGTCCCTATCTTCTTATAGGACTTATTTCCCTTACCTCTTTAGACCATGAGTTTCTGAAGAAGCTTGTTGATTGTGAGAGAAAGAAAAGCCAGAACATGTGAATACTGCCAACAACGTTCCTCCTTTCCGTGTCATTTATCAGACAGATCACAACTTGTCAATGTCTAAAGCATGTGATGAGAGATTCAAATGCCATACACTGCAACTACTGTTTCAGTAGTTTTAAGGAATATTTTGTGCTTTGAAAGATACATGCCACCTGCAGTAAATCGTAGTTAACCAGAATATTTAAAGGAAATGATTTTACTCGTTGGAATTTCTGGTCCTCCTTCCATCCCCAAATGATACACATCCTCACCCACCCCCCAAAAACCCCCGCTACTTTTGTTTAAAGCCATATTACAAATGATTTGAATTATTTCTGCCAACACTTCTAGTTCAATCTATACAGGATAGGAATGCTGTGACTATGGAGTGAAGCATTCTTTATCTATTCACCATGTGGTAGTTTTCATGGTCTGTATTTCAGAGATTCAGGTAAATAACACATACACTGAATCCTTTCTTTTAAGGGAAGCATTGTTGATTTTATTTCCATTTGTTTGCTTGCTTTAACTTTAGCTGTCACTGTTCTCTACATAATTTTGAGTATTAATCTACAGTTTTTATTTGTTGCTATGCTATACTGATTTGATACTCAAAATAATAACACAGCTTGCCTGTCTAAGAAGGACCTTAAGGATAGGGTGGTAGTCATCTTCCCGAATTGCTGATGATAATCCCTTAAAGTAAACAGATAGTTTGTTTTCATGGTCCTCTGGATGTTAAGAGGTAAATCTCCACTAAATTGGAAAACTGTCTTTTCTTGATGAGAAGAAGGGTATGCTTGGGAAGGTGTTTTGTGGAATAAAAGAGATTATACCTCCTCTTTGGAAAGGACAACTTTTGAATCAGCTACAAAATCTTCTCCAAGAACTTCCTGCCTAGAGAGTGCTGACATAGAGTACAGAACATCTGCATACTTGCTATGTGAGATTTTCTGGTCTCCCCATGTGGTATTGACTTCTGTGTTTGCAAGCATTTTGGAGCCAGTTGAGTACTTTTTCATGGAAATGGAGTTTATTTACAATTACCAGCACTGGTGCTGTGACATCTCGTACCATCTTATAACCCTGATATGCATATTCTGCCTTGTTTTTAATTCCAACCAGTAGAATCCATATTTTCCCATCACACCACCACTTTACTGTCATTATTTAACTTAAAAATGGGCAAAAGTAAGTGAAGAAAAGAAAGAAAGCATTTAGGTCAAATCAAAGCAGAGAATCTTGCAATCTTAAAGTTATATCAAAATGGCAGTAGGGTTTTTGAGAACAAATTATTTTTTTTTTCCTTTGCAGACAATGACTGATAGCTTAAAAATGTTCCTAGAGACATCCCTCATCCATCCCCACCCTTTTGGAAAGATTGTCCTAGTTACTTTGATATGTGGAAATTTGGGGAGCTTATCCACAGATAGGATAGAATATTCTTTCCTGTAGGATTTCTCACATGTACATGTGCTAAATGATGCAGTGCCTTATGTCAAAAGATAATAATACAGATTTAGAGCTGAGCAGAGATATAATTTAAATAAGCAATCAAATTTCATATTTTTTAAGGAAAAGAGAATCATGCCTCTATCCTAAAACTAGTTCATCATGAAAAACGTGAGATTTTTTACTTTACTCACGTGAACAAATTTTATCATTCATAATAAAATATGCAGAAAATATATGATAACTAGTCCATTTTGATAGAGCAATAAATAACCTAACATTGTGCAATAGAAAAAAATGAGGCCAGTTCATCAGGAAGAGGTACTTTCAGTGGCATAGTGTGGAGAAAAACAAATTGTTTTCTAAAACTACTCCACATGCTCCAGACTAATTTATTATTACATTATTATTTCCCTCTAGAATTTAAAATGGTTGGAAAAGATTTTATACTTATCAGGAGTTCTAAATCCTTAAATTTTCAGTGCTTTGCATTTTCAATTCTTTATATACTGAGAGGAATAAAATGTTCCAGTCTCTCTCCTTATTTTTATTTCTGTTCAGAGATGCTGCAGGAGCTGTCACAAAGAGGATTATCCAAACATGTGCTGAATTTAAAGCATGTATATGGATAAAGAGATATATGATTCAAGGGGAAAGAACAATACCTCTTATATGGATGTGTTTTTATCACTATAACTGATTCCATGCAATCATTATCATGCAGATGAGTTGGAAGCAGCTAAATATTGTGAGCTTCTAGCACAACATAATTAAATAAACACATTGTCCTTTGTGTTTCCAGGAAAGTAGCTGGAGAACTGCAGCCTTTGGCAGTCTTCCAGGGCTGGTGGGCATCTGTGGCAGGGTATTTTTGTTCTCTGATGAATGAAAACTACATTTGACAAATGGTCTCACACTCTGAAGTGTGAGGGTGGGAAAAGATATGGGTCAATGTGCATTAGTTCATATCAGTTCTTTGTAAAGTATTGATGTTATCTCAACAATGTTTTGTAAAATACTCCAGCTGTATAATGAGGCACACGTTTGTGACCGTCACACCATATGTTAGGATACCGTCACACCATATGTTAGGCAAGAACATAGTAAAAGGGTGTGTCCAGATCAAAGTCACTTACTTGTGTCTGAAAGTGCAAAAATTGGGATTAAGTGTGAAGTTAGATAAAAAGAGATGAAAGTGGGGCTGTGTTGGAAGTAGGAGTCAGACTGTAAAGTAGGGACAGTTTTGTAGGGAGAGAACAGACTGAATTCCAGAGAGAGAGCAACAATATGACCAAAATGTGTGTCAGTCTTCAGACAAGAGGAAAGAGAGAACATTCTAAATAATAACCAAAAAGCCCCATGAATACAAAGATGTTTCTCAGTGATTTATGTGAGGACATCCAAATGCAACATAAATCAAATAAGAATAACCCTGAATACATGGAAATGGTAAATTTTCCACCCACTTTTTAATCGTCTTACAACTGTGACCACTTAGCCATTACTTAGAAGAGAGATTCCTGACCTTGCTGGTATTGACATCTTGGGCCAGATAATTCTTTCTTGTGAGGGCTGTCCTGTGTGTTGTGGGATGTTTAGTAGCATCCATAGTGTCACCCACTAAATGACAGTAGCACAGCCCCTAGTTACGAAAACAAAAAATGTCTGGGGCTTCCCTGGTGGCGCAGTGGTTGAGAATCTGTCTGCTAATGCAGGGGACACGGGTTCGAGCCCTGGTCTGGGAGGATCCCACGTGCCGCGGAGCAACTAGGCCCGTGAGCCGCAACTACTGAGCCTGCGCGTCTGGAGCCTGTGCTCTGCAATAAGAGAGGCCGCGATAGTGAGAGGCCCGCGCACCGCGATGAAGAGTGGCCCCTGCTTGCCACAACTAGAGAAAGCCCTCGCACAGAAACAAAGACCAAACACAGCAAAAATAAATTAATTAAAAAAAAATGTCTGCAGACATTGCTAAATGTCCTTGGAGGACAACTCTACTTACTTCCCGTTGAGAACCACTGACTTAGTGTCTCTATCTGCTTCAAATACTACACCCTTCCTAAGACAGAAAACCTTAAGGGATTGTATATTAGCATTATTGGTTTTAGCATCATTCATGCTTCCTCATAGACTACTCTTGAGCCTATGTTCAACTTCATGAAAATCAGATTCCAACCTGTGCTTCATTTTTTTAAAAAGTGGACTTCTTCAGTATCTCTTTTGCCAGTGTCTCTACACTGTTAATCTGAAAACTATGCCACCATTCTGGTACAGAAAGCACTCCCTTACTCTTACCAGGTGTTATTCAACTTTCTTTCCTAGGATATAGTAGCTTTTCCTCCCTTGTATTCCAGTCTAATTGTTGTCATTTAGATATTCAAGATAAATTTAGCTGATGTTGCTGTCTTCTTTACCTAAAACCCAAAGTAGGACATATATTTCACAATATGACTGTGAGTCGAGTTCTGTGCTTTCTCAGTGAGAAAAACAGAGAGATATATTGTCAAGAATCAAGTGAAGAATGAGAACATCTACATCAACCTGACCAAGGCAAAGTCATAATGCACTCAAGGCAGAGATTGCATTAGGTTGCAAATGCTCCCTTTTGGAACTAGAAATAAAATTATTGAGCAAATTTATTAAGACAAATGTATGGGAAGTAATTTGTTATACAATTTTCTTGTGGTAACTCTAGAGCTTCTTGTTAGAAGGACTAGTGGAGAACCATATATATAGTTATCATGATGAGCCCTTAACAATATTATCTGCAATTATTTCTTCTGTCCATTGAATCTACATCTTCTGAAAGTATACCTCCTGGTATAAGTGGATTTTTAGAGCATTTGTTACCTAATTTTAAGGAGAATGGGTCGAAGAAGAGGTTTCTTTCACATCTTTAATTGGGTTGATAGTTGTTTGCTTTGGGCAAACATCTAGTAGGCTTCAAAACAGCCACTGATATCATCTTATTTTCCCTGTATGTTCTATTCCTATCTCCGTTTCAACTGTTCCCTCCAGTGATGACCAAACTTTGTACTCAATAAATTAGATCTAATCAGACATTTACTCTTCTCACCTTCCCATTACAAAACTGTCAACTTACCTGCATCTATAGTCACCTACACTGTCTGATTTTCTCTCAGTTACTTTGGATGAAGTATCTCTTTTCCAATTAAACGTGTCAGGTGTGACCTGGATTCCACCTTCACAAAATGTGACCTCTGTAATTAGCCACTTCTCTCCTATTCCTCTAGGGAGGCAAAGACAGCCTGAACTAAGATTATCTGTGGAATCACAAAGAGTAAATAGTTGAGAGATGTGGTGGAGGAAGATCAATAGGAATTATTAATTGATCTCATTTGAAAAATAGAGGAGAAGAATACAGTGAAGATTGCAGCACATTTTCTAAATAAGTAGAGAGATGCCATGGATTGGACCTGAACAAATAAGAGGTAGAACATTAGTCTTATGATCTTTGACTGATTCACACACACACACACACAATTACTTTCTATCTTTCCCAGGTAGAAAAGCCCTTGTGTCTTTCTATGCACTTATTAGCTTTCTTTTAAAACCATGAATTCTCCAATGACATTCTCCAATGACATTCTCCAATGACATTCTCCAATGACATTATTTCTGAAAGGATCCTTTACTACTCATACCTTTGGCAGAACCTTTTACATATTCTATTTAAAATTGTGCTCTATGCGTGAGTGGTTCATATATTCACCTTTGATAATGGAATCTCTTCATGATGGTGGTGGTTCTATTTTCTTATACTATGTTATAATTGTAAGGACCTTGGAGCAAGAAACATTTTTAAAAATCTAAAATGAATGCATGGAGCTTCCCTGGTGGCATAGTGGTTAAGAATACACCCGCCAATGCAGGGGACATGGGTTCGAGCCCTGGTCCGGGAAGATCCCACATGCCATGGAGCAACTAAGCCTGTGCACCACAACTACTGAGCCTGCGCTCTAGAGCCCGAGAGCCACAACTACTGAAGCCCGTGTGCCACAACTACTGAAGCCTGTGCACCTGGAGCCTGTGCTCTGCAACAAGAGAAGCCACTGCAATGAGAAGCCCGTGCACCCCAGCAAACAGTAGCCCCCGCTCGCCGCAACTAAAGAAAGCCGGCGCGCAGCAACGAAAACACAAGGCAGCCAAAAATAAATAAATAAACAAATTTTTTTTAAAAAGTGAGTTGGAATTTTAAAATAAAATAAAATGAATACATTATGGCTGTGATTTTCACATATTCTAGGGATTATTAATTCTTCCAATATATAGTTTGATAATATTTATTCCTCCCCATTGAGTTATTGTATCAAAATATTAGACTTGTTTTCCATTTTCCTAGAGATTTTTTGTCGTTGTTGTTTGGACAGAATTTATTTACCAGTACATAAATTTTATTTAAAAAATTCAAAGTGTTATAACCAATTTAATCTACTGGTTCTTCTATGAAATTGATGGATAGCCATGATCTCCATTTCAATTTGAAGCATGTCAACAGACTTTAAATCTATTGGTTTTTACCAGTTGTCAATATCTATTGATTTAATAAACTTGAAGATATAGCGTTGCTTCTACACACACAGATGCTAACACACACACACACACACACACACACACACGCACAATGATTACAAATTTTTATAAACTGACTGTCACACAATGACAGGATTTACAAGTTTAATCCCATGAGATCACATCTTCATAAATATAACGGTTTGTGTTTACACACTTGTTTTCGTATCAGCTGTACATCATGGCCTTGGAAGTAGTCAGAGAAAAAGGACCTATGAAAGGTACCAGTGGAGGAAAGCCAATAATTAATATGGCAATAAGTTAGTGGAGTAAAGAAAATGAAAATCAGTGTCCACTCCTATTTGACCAGTCTCTATGGTTGAATGGGCATATATCAATTTCTTGAGACAGTATTGGTTTCAAATTGTGTATCATTTTCCCCATGAGCACACATATCAAATTATTGGTTGAAGGCTTGATTTAGAATATATTGCTATTTTATCTCAAATGAACTTAAACTCAACTTTTAAAGGTTTCTATAATCAAACGTATTCTGAGTCTACATTCTAAAACACTTCAGGTAATTAAACACTTTAATAAAGACCCCAAGATGTAGTGAAGACACTATGTTTCTTTCATTTCCTTATACTGTAACATCCCTGTATGCTGTTCTCAGTCTGAATTCTGAAAATAAAAATGTGAATAATTCCCTTTGTAAAAATCATAGAGAAAGTGAGATGACTTGAGATTACCAAAATTATTAAAGGAATTTAATTAGCCTTTAGGCTTGTGTAGAGTAGAGATGATCACATCATGACTCACAAAGTTTTCTAGGCCTTATACTGCTTCTTAAGTCTTCCTTCAGTATTTTCATTTCTCCCTCACTTGTATGTTCAGGAAATTTTATACATGTATGTATATATGTATGTATATATACGAAATATTGAAGTCCCGAATAAAGCCAGTTTAAAAAAATTAATTTTAATTATCTTTTCTGAAAGAATCACAAAAGCCAAGCAGTTATCTGCATCTTTGTAAAACTATGTTATGTCTTAAATTTTGGCTCTTGGTTTGACATAAAAACTTCCTGAAATAAGTGCTCTCTAAAACATGAATCTCTTGGTAGTTTCCTTAAATACAGTGAATTATAACAATAATTTTGAATTATGTCACAACCTGAAATTTTCCAGTAATAAAATATACATACTAGTTATAACCACATAAGATTATGCTATAATACTATGTTAAAAGAATTACATTCTTTAAAGGTGTGTTTATTAAAATAGGTCAAAATTTAATTTTTGTATTTCTTTTGTAACTAAGAGGCTGTGGTTCTTAGCATTGATTGTTAGGAGAGTATTTCTTGCACCTCCAACTCCACATATAAAAAGTATCAAGAATAAAAATTCTATTCATTTCATTCTTTCAGTAATCCTGTTAAAATGACATGAATTGCCCTTACAGCTTTCCAAGCAAGGATTATCAGGTACATTTGTTGGTCTCAGCAAAGCAACAAAAGAGGAGTTAGCATAAAGCAGCGCTCTGGCAGTTAGAAGATATAGATTTTGTTTCTGCCTTCATCACTTGTTCATTTTGCCACTTGAGCATTACTCCTTCTGTATGACCTGAGCCTTTCCATCCACAAAGTATCTTGTTTAGTACAGTGTATCCAGGGGGCCCTCAGGAAATATTAAAAGATGATAAATAGTAAAGGTAACTTGCCTCTTACCTAACGACTACAGAATGTGCTGTGTGATTGAATAAACAAAAGGCTTTGAAATTATGCATGGGGCCTTTTTTTTTCTCGTTTCCTAGCAGTATTCAGTGCATTTTTCTCTGTTTAAATATGAGTTGGACATAGTGGAAAATATACTCAGAGACAGTGGATAGCTATATCCTTCCTTGATGTACTTTCTATCTAAAGCAGTTCTTCATTTTCTTCTGCTATGTATCTTACTGTTCCTACAGGTTTATGGAGAATAGCAAATACCAAGTTAAATATATTATAACTTTTCCTATGCTGTAAGGTTATTCTAAAGTTATCTTTCTCTAATAATAATATTCTTTGGACTTTTATTTCATTTCACTCCAGATGTACTTTAGTTTTTGCACATATTTTAGGAGTGGTTTTATTTGTTTGTTTGTGGCATTGTTCTTATGTCACACACAAAATAATATTCTAATTGGCCCGAAAAGGATAATGCATCTTCCAAAACAAGAATTAAGTTCTTACTTGATGAATTCGGCTGGCTTTTTCAGAAGTAAAATCATTTCAAAGGTTGCTGGGCAAGCCCTTAAACTTAGCACCTCTCTGAAATTCAACCCACATTTTAAAATAAATGTACTTAAAATTGGAAAATATTTAAATCTCTAATAAATTAACCATCTATAGAATTTTTTTAAATAGCTCTGTTATTGTGCTCTATTTTATGTGGAGCAATTCTTTCAGCCTTCGTTTATACTCTCAAAATAATGAGTTCCATCTTTTTAATTTATCTCAACTCTTACCTTTTAATAGGAATTTATTATTTTCACAACAGTAAGAGAGAGCCATTCTTTATCAAAATGTAGCTATCTGATACTTATTGAAACAAACATATTTCTGATACTGTTTCTCAGTATCTAAGAAAAAGAATTGCTACCACTCTATGTCTCTGCCCTTTCCTTTGTGTTTGTTTTTAATTATGCTAACTTTTGCCTTTGACATATAATGTTTTCTCATTTTAACATTAGTTTTGATGTTTATTTACTGATAATACTTGTACACAGGGACAACACATTGCAAGTATATTCAGCAGATAGTGAAAAGATCTGAAAGTCTTCCTGGAAAGTTAATAGTTGGAACTCAAAAATAGATCCTGCACATACCAAGCATTTTTCCTATTTCTACCATACCTGAGAGAAGATTTCATTTTATATGCATGAAACAAAGTCTATTGTATGCATTAAACCAACTTTATGATACCAGGGAATCTTTGTGGGCCTAAAAAAAAAAAATCAATAAAATATTTATAAGAAAAAATAGCTAGTGAAACCATGCAGTCCCTGGTTATCATTCCATGTTATAGATGATGGCTTCAGTCATTTTCAAGTTGCCAAATACAATTTATTACTATAAAATCTTTCTCATCACAAAGCCAAGCTCTTTCCAAATTGATACAGTTTACTGCACTGCAAGGAGGTAATGCCCATCTCCACTCAGAGCTCAAACAGTTAATGTTCAGCACTTGGAATCAATTTAGCTGACATGAAAGAGCCCCTGGAGTGGTAATGGCTCTTTTCCCGTGATCTGTATATCACTGCACTTAAGTTCTAGAATGCCAGGAGCGCTTCAGATTTGAATTTATTTTGTTACTGGGCTTAATGCACCCACTTGAATATTTAGATGAATCACTTTCTGTCAAACAAATTTGTCTTTTGAATATCAAGCACTTAAAAATAATGCTGATAAATAGGCAATGGATAAAATCGTATTCTGCTTGATCGGAGTTTTTATTTTTTCCACTTATTCTGGAACCACTAAGATTTGAATAATTCTTCAAATCTTTTCTGGACTGGAACGAATAGAGATAAATATGAAATTGACCTTGATTTTACATGGCTGGGTTTTCATGGCCGTCATATAGGGCCATGCAGCCTGGGCACTGCATAACTTTAAGGAGCACTGGTCACTTCTAGTCTTTGCAAAGGACGCCCCCTGTATCTGGATGGTGCACAACCGGCACAATTGAACATGGAGGCGCTACCACAGATAGATACAAAGCAAGTAAGGAATTTGATTAAATCATCATTCTAAAATTGCATGGTTGGTTAAATGAGTAAATCAGACCCTTACCTGCTTTGAACTGCCTTCTTAATGGCATCTGATCTTAGACTACAAGAGCCAGAATTGACTTAAGAGTTTCTCTGGTTCCAGCTTCTTACCATATAGGAGTAAACTCAAGTCCCTACTCACCAAGGGGTTAAACTAAGTCCTGTAGGTAGATAGTAGTTGTCAAAGCTAGATCTAGGGGCTTCCCTGGTGATGCAGTGGTTGAGAGTCCGCCTGCCGATGCAGGGGACACGGGTTCGTGCCCCGGTCCGGGAAGATCCCACATGCCGCGGAGCGGCTGGGCCCGTGAGCCATGGCCGCTGAGCCTGTGCGTCCGGAGCCTGTGCTCCACAACAGTGAGAGGCCCGCGTACCGCAAAAAAAAAAAAAGCTAGATCTAAAACCCAGTGTATAGACTTCTTTTCCAATGATCTGTTTTCAAAACCCTACAGTAACTCTCATTGTCTCATTAAGATGTTGACAGCCAACTCTCCCCTGATTATAAGAGACATCACAGGGAAGTGACCTTACAATAATAGAGTTGTGGTTTTAGCCTCTCTTGAAGTCCATTCTGCTGTAGGGATGCCACAGTTTTGATCTTGGCTTGTTAACCTCATTAGCATTGATTCTCAACACCTGTGCCTGTGGTTAGTTGGAGACCTAGGGTGTATGGGGTGTATGACTTCTTTGTACCAGAGCCCACCATCAATAGTCATTTCTCCCATGACCAAATGGAGTATGAAGAACTAGAAATAGTGAACCTGGAGTCATGTGTGGGTGTTGAACAGGTTATTATAAAGATTCTGTTTACATATGTATTTTATAATATTTCATGCAGTATAGATTTTGGACAATAGGTGAAGGAATGGAAAATGAAGTTAATTATCTTTTTTTTTCTTTTTTTCCTAGTGAGGTTGATGGGATTTTGTTTACTTTCCTAATAAGATGGTGATTTACATGTTTTAGAGAACCACTTACTCTGTGCCCTCTGTGCATGGTTTCAGCCTTGCAAGTCTGAACTGAAGGCATGCATGAGTCCAGAGCAGATGTGTACAGCTGGGCAAACCTCTTTTCTATTGCTCTTCCTTGGAATGATAATCCACATGCTGAGATTTCAAATGACTTTAATACACATTTTCTTGATTAATGGAAAATGGCAGAGTGTAGGAGACTGAAACAGTTTGTGCTTTGCTTGATTAATTAATAAGGGACTCTCTTTTCCCAGCTCCAACTCATTATGCTAATGAAGTGTCATCAATTAAGGCTTTCCCTTGATTATTGAATGTCAGGTAGCGCTCAGTGAAAATGCTGCATTCCTTTGCTGTCTGGGTGGAACTGCCATTACAGCTTTTTCTGGACTGCTCCTTCCATTAGCTGCTGTTTGTTCTATTTTCTCATTATTGTGTCTTTTTCTTGCTCTTAAGTGAGGTGACTATGGAAAGCTTGGAATGAAATGGAAAATGTTGTCTCTGGAAATGTGGGTAAAGAAAAAGTGTTAACAGAAAGATACACACAATTCTTAATTCAGAACTCATTTGTAATTATTAATGATATAGTAAAAAATTAATCAAAAGACTCTGTTGAGCTTTCTGAAATAAGTCTTTGGTATTGTGATTAGATAAGATAAGCAGTTCAGAAATACATGATCATTAACCATTTCCACCCTACTATTGAAATTAAATTTTAAGGTTTTTTTTCCTAAGGGAAGTATCCTGAGAACAAAAGAGTACCTATTTAAATGCTTTATTCTCTTTAGGTAATGTTCTAATTTGTTTACAAATATTACTTAGATTTGGATCCACTTAAAGATGACAGAAATGTGAAAAGAATAGAGTAGAACCAAGTACAGCCTCTAGATTACATTGAGGAAACAAACATTTTTACGTGTCCTAGTGGCTTTTTCTCCTTAGCACTGAAGATGAGGCTCTTGATATGGGTCAATTTTGTACATTCATGTTATCTAATTCACTCATTAGGGAATGCCTTACTTTAAGATTAGGTAGTCCCTGTTAGTGAGGAACTGCTAAGACATTTATAAAGGTTGTAAGTAGAAGAAGGTCTGAGTAAGACACTCACAATCACCCATCTTATCTACTTTTGGTAGCTGACATCTTGGGGGAGCAATAGTAATGAATCTGTTTAATCTTCTCCTTTCACTTCACCTAAAGTAAAAAATAGTTTATAGTTTTATGGTACATCTCTGGCCTTGAAAAAAAATTGTTTTTCAACTAGTGGTGTCATCTGCTTAATTAATTCATCGATTTCTCAGTTTCCCTAACTACAGAATGAGGAGATAGTATTCATGCATGGCTATCTTTCTGGAGATTCTGAATATAAATAAATGGAGAAGTAAAAAGGATACTCTACTACTTGCTTTTATGGAATGCATTTTTATTCTGGTGCTGTGAGTTTTAAAATTAGAGGAAGACATCTGATAGAGCTCATTGCTGAGTATACTGATGCTTAGTTACCTCCATCAGTTAAAACTAAAGTTTATTCCTCTTTTCAGAGAGCACTCCTTTTCTCTGCTTTCAGGAATAATGTTTCCAGTTCATTGGAACGCTTAGATGTGCTGTCTTTGGGTTATATCTTTAACTCTTTCTCTGAGTCCCAAACCTGTTAGAGCACTAAAGAAAGACTGATCCATAAAGTGAACTAAGTATGCTGCTGAGCAGAGGCGGTATTTACTGCCTCAGTGTGGAACACCTGTATTATCTTCTCAGAAGGATCTTGGTGAGAAATAAATCTAAATCTAAGGATGGACAAGTGGGGGGTTGGTAATCATCAGAATTCAGGCCTGAATGCCACTCCTTTAGAGGACCAGCCCCAAGCAGCTGATTCTCCACATGCGGCCATGCACAAGAGCAAATCCACTCGGCCCTCAGAGCCAGTATTCCATTTGATAGTCATACTTGCATTTGTGCCATATAGTGTGGAGAAATGGTAAATAACCTTCTGAAACAGAAAGTGGTGGAAGATCAAATTACCCAGGTAAAGAAGAAAATAGTTTAAGCCCTACCAACTGCAGCGCATATGCGTTCATTGTCATCACTTTAATCTTCTGTTTGTTTTGTTTTTGATATTAAAGTCATGATAACGAGATAGGATGAACTGGGATGAAATTTTATTTTTTTAGAATCAAATTACTCTCCATAAATTTCTTTATTTTGACAATGAAACTTTACTTTCATTGTAGAAAACAGCTTATGTTCAATTTTTCACCAAAGTGTACATGTCCCTGCGGTCATTAAAGTTGAAGCTGTAGGACTGTTATATTTATAACACTGCAATGTCGGTTGAGTGAGAGAAATAGATGAGTATCATAGATTTGAGGATATGAGATATGATTCTGTCATTCATAACTAAAGTCATGCTGCATGTATAACATAATCTCATTGTGTCCTGCCTGGTTTGAAATGCAGAATAAAATGTGTGTAGAAAGGAATGCCATATTTATATAATTGATTAATTGTAATTATTCCTAGAAAAATAGACTTCAGGGCCTGAATATGTAGGAAGTGTGCAGATCAACAGATTAAAAGAAAAAGTATTTTTCAGATGGACAATATAGTCGGTAACCAACAGTTAACCAAAAGGAAATTGGATATAATCAGTTTAACAAGCATGTATTGCAAGTCAACAGTTTGCCCTGGTTGATGCCAAATGGTCACTTATTCTTCTAATTAACTTCCTTCTTGGTGGGAATGTAGTGTTTTGTGAGACACAGCATAAAGTAGTTAAATAGACAGATCCTGGAGCCAAACAGCCTGGGGTTGAATCCTAGCCCACCCACTTACTAGCTGTGTGAACATGAGCAGTCTGTTTAACATTTCCATGCTTCATGTTCCTCTTCCATAATTAAAGTAATACCTTCCCCATTCAGTTGTTGTGAGGATTAAATAAGTTAATAGATAGAAAGCCTCTGTAAGCATGTTAGCACTAATTAAACACTATAAAAATTTTGCTATTATAATATAGGGGAATATATTGGCGATTTTTACCGAATTTTAGGATCAGATAGATGGGTGCTTATATTCTGTCTCTATGGTTACCTTTATTATTTTATTTTTTGTTTTATTTTTGGATCTTGGATAAGTAATGAGGCTATTGAGCCTCAATTTTCTTATCTATAAGACAGGCATAATGATAGGATCTACCTTATGTTTTGTGAAGATTAAATAATTTCTGATACATACTCAATGCTTAAAAAATATAATCATAGTCTTTACTTTTTATTCACACATAGGATACTATTGCCACATTAATATACTTTATTGTCCTTGACCAAATTCAGGATATATTAAAATCCCTTTGTTACAGATGTAAAGGCTAGAAAGGGGTAATAAAATATACTCTGCATTCAGTATTAAAAATACATTGTTGAGGACATCCCTGGTGGTCCAGTGGTTAAAAATCCGCACTACCACTGCAGGGGGCACAGTTTCGATCCCTGGCTGAGAAACTAAGATCCCACATCCCCGCGCGGTGCGGCCAATTAAAAAAAAAAGTGAAAATAAATACTTAAAATATTTTAAAAAATACATTGTTGAACATCCATTTTACAGTTCAGTGTGCTTCTCCCCTGCCAGGAGAAAATCCTGAACTATACCAAAAAAACAAAAAGAAACATGATAATCGTAACAGGAATTAATTATGTAGCAGAGAAAATCCTTCCTACTTTTAAAAGATATTTTTTTTTAAGGAAAGTAATATTTGCCTTTTGACTGACATAATTGTATCTAAGTCACAGAGTGATCAGAAATTAGAGCTTTATTAAAACTTGATTTACTACAATTTCTGCTTTATTTTTTGCCAAGTTCACATTACTCCGTGAAACAAAATATAAAACCTCATAGCTTAATTTTAAACTTATCATCACCAGTAACAAGACATGTATAAGCAAAGTAACAGTGATTAGGGGAATCTATACATTCATTCAAGGAACTGAAGGAAGAAGTGTTTCCTCTTAATTTATAAAATGCGAATTATGAAATGACTAACAATTCAGTGGTTATTGTTGCTCTGTCCTTTGAATACATTTACTTTTTTCCTTTGCCTACTTTTATATTTTCATATTATACTTGGTTCCTCATAAATTATGCAACCACTTTTGAGAAATTTAGAAGTGAGTTGACCATGTCCTGCCCACCTGTACTTTTTTTCCTGGGCACACAAACTAAGGCTGTATTCTTGACTTCCCTTGCAGATTGCTGTGACTAGGTGATCAAGCATTCTCCAGTGGTATGTGAGAGAAAGTGATGTGCACATTTTCTGGTCCATCCTATAAAAATCGCCCAAGAGCACTCCATCCTTTTTTCCCTTCCTTCTGCCCTAAATAGAAACTCCTAGACTGACCCTACTGTACCCCCATGCTTGGTCATTGACTTGGAATGTCCCTACACATTTGCATGAGAATAATACTCTCTTGAATATGTTTAGTTCCATTTCGACATATAGTAGGAAAAAAATGATGATTTTGAAATGGAGTGATGCTGTAAAAAATTAAAATGTGTTAAAACATAAATTTTTGCTCTAACAACAGAAAAACAAATAGAGGTCATGGTGAGAAAAATATATACAGCAAGAGGCAAGTGGAGATGTGGGCTATGTGGTGGCAAAGCATTTTGAAAACACTCACCTGCAATTACTTGGAAGGTTAACCAAGTGTCTACTGGACCTGGAGCTCTAGGAGAAGTGAAAAAGTCAGAATGTTAATAAATGTGTGACTGTTATTTGCTGCACTGAGCCATGTATTATGGGAAAGAGCTGAGCACAGGCAAGAATTAGCTGCTTTTAAACAGGTGTTGAAAGGAATAGAGAAACCAGATTAGAAGCATCATAGGATTGGAAAACAAAACTGCTCTGAACCTTTTACAATTGGAGTTAAGACTGAAAAAAGCTTTAAGAACCAAAGACATACACAAGGGGCTTCAGCTTGTGCAAAAATCAGCTTGAAAGAGGTTGTCTTCTCATTCACTCCTGTTGCTTCAGATGAGCTTAAAGAGATATCAGAGAGAGAGAGAGAGAGAGAGAGAGAGAGAGCGCGAGCAGGGTGGGGGGAGGGTAGAAGAAGAGAAGGAAGGAAGGAAGGAAGGAAGTAGCAGCAGCATGTGTGGAGGAAGAGAAAGAACTGTAAGGTCGGATCTTAACAAACGGCACCGCGAAACAGAGGAAAGCTTCAAGTGAGCTTTATTAGGGAGCGCTCCCGGGCGAGGTTCACTGGTCCGAGAGAAATGGGCCAGAGAAGTCGCACCTGGGCGAGGGTTGGGCAAGATTTTATAGGGGAAAAAGGGAAAGGGGTGTGGTGAATCTGGGAGGGCGCAGGGTATTCCTTATTTGGTGGTCTTTTCGGGTATCCTGGGGGACGGTTAGCCCCGCCCCTCGAAAGGCGGGAAGGCTGGGCCGGGTGGAAAGTCCCCAGGTCAGTTCCTGGAACTGGGTGGTCCGGAATGTCTCCAGGGCAGTTTCTGGAACTGGGTGGTCCGGAATGTCTCCAGGGCAGTTTCTGGAACTGGGTGGTCCGGAGAATTTCGATCTGATGCAACCTGTGAATCTGATTGTGTTCCCCTGCCCCGGGCCAGTTGGCCTTACAAGAACAAAGAAATAAAACCAACTTAATAGAGTTGACTTAAAAACTATAGCTAAGAAAAAACTCTGACTTAACTAGAATATAAAATGACTGGAACATGGAACTTACCAGAAGCAAATTCATTTTCAATGGAATTGTATTAACTTGCAAACCACAAGCCCATAAAAATCTAACAATTTGGGAATTTCAGTGATATGGATATGGGGATTTTAGCATTATTCTTGCAACTTTTCTGTAAGTCTGATATTGTATTAAAATGAAAAGTCAACAAGAAGCCCTTATCTGCCAATAAGAGTATGTGATCATCAACCAATTGTTGTCAGGAATTTCACCAGCAGGAAAATAGCTGTCCAAGCTGTAAAGCTTCCAAGTAGGTCATCCTCCACCCCACCCACTTCAGATGTGGCCATTGAAGATGTGATATTGTAATTTATAATAAGAAATATATATTTGGTCTTCTTCTTCATTTCTGCTGCAGAACTTCTAAAACCCTAGGAATTTCCTAACTGATGAGAGAGATAAATCTGTCTTTTGTTATGCTAAGGAGGTGATTTTTGGACCACACCTAAGAATGAGGGCTGATTGCCTAGAGAATCAATCATGTGATTGGAGGGTTGGAACTTTCACCCCAACTCTTGACTTCCAGGGAGGGAAGAGGAGCTGGAGATCCAGTTCAATCACCAGTGGCTGATAATTTAATCAGCCATGCCTGTGTAATGAAGCCTCTATAAAACCCCCAAAAGATAGTGTTCTGAGAGCTGCTGGGCTGGGAATATGATCCTCAGGGCAATCGTGGAAACTGCAAACTGATGTTAGAGAAGTTGCTCTCAGTTTTGATTCTCAAATGATTTTGCAGTGGAGACACTTCCTATACCCTGTTAACTTGCAAACTCCATGGACTATGGGAAATAACTTTTCATTGTGCTGATCTCTTACATATTTGGGTCCAGTTGTTTTTTAGCCTATCCTACATTAATTAATACAAAGGGTAAAATCTATAACATCTAATTGGAACTGTAAAGATCTAAGAAATAAGTTAATCTAACTTTATCTCAACCACTATAGGGGATAATTTAAAAAATTCAATTTACCTTCAAAATATTTCAAAATTTATACAGTAAAAGAGAGATAAAATTAGGCTAGAACACCTTTAAAGATGATAAGTTGTCTATATTTTCTAACACTCTACTGAAAATGCTTAAAACCCATCTTGAGTTTGTCTTTGTCCCAATTTATAAAAAGAAAAGAAAACCTGAAATGTATTCCCAAATTAATTTACCTCTGTATCTAGAATGAGCAGAAAACACTATTACTATTTGTCACTTTACTAATGTACTGTAGGATACTGAAGTGTTAGAAAGAAGTCTGTAATGGTTGTCATTTGAAAATAAATTCTTTTTTGCTACTGAATCTTCATATCCCTGGAAGCAGAATTGTGTTACCATGATTCAAAATGTATATTAGCAAAAATTTTTGCAAACCAAAAAAAAAAAGCAATACAGAGTTTATCATTCATATTTGTTCCAACTTTTCCATTATAAACCTCATTATAGAAAATCAATAACATGGAAAGGAGATAAGTGTACCCAAATGTTAGATTTTTTTCTAATATGAAAATAAAAATATTTACAATTATAGCTTTATTTGAGCATCATAGACTATTGTCATTTCAATTTCTGATATGTTAAAATTTTCTTTGTTTACATATAAACTCTTACATTTCCCATTGTACTTTTAGGTGATATAAACTGGAGTCAGGTGCCAGGTTTTTTTTTTTTAACCTCATTTTCATTTTCTCGATACATCTAGGAAATTGAAAAGTAAAATAGGAAACATAATGTTCTGATTAAAATAAACAACAGGCTTCTTGTGCTGAGGTAAGTGCAAGCAGTAATTCTGCATTGCAGTTATTACAACAGAATCAATAAGTATGGAACTAGAAAACAAATGTATCTTCCTGAAGCTTTAATCAACCGGCAATCTCTGGTAGTGCACTTCCGTGAAATAGTGTCATTTTTATGAAGAATTTATTTACTTATATTTTATTTTTGAATCACTGCATTCAAGAGCAGTGTCATTATTTAATAATTATACTCTGCTAATTTCTGTATAAATCATGTTCTAAAGCTACATCTAGGAATGAGAGAAGGACAAAGTGGAGAAGGGGCCAGATTTTGCCAAAATAATATATTTATTAAATGTTACAGCTAGAGCTGTTACTCTTCTAAACAATTAAAATGGGATAAATTATGTAATAAAATGCATGTCTTTGAAGTTTACAACATCTTTTTTAAAAAATAATAAAACTAATACATATTTATCCCAGGAGGGCAAAAAGAAGAAAAAGTTTACCCATAATTCTGCCAAGGAGTAATCAATATTCTGTCTGACTCATTTCTCTCTTTCTATCTACCTTTCATTATCTCTCTATCATCTGTCTATATCATCTTTCTCATCTATCCTTTCAGACTTTCTAAGCTTGCGTGTATATGTTTCTTTGTTTTTATTTTTACCAAATTGGATTATACAATTTTATTTTCTGCTTTATGCACTTCACATATATTGTGAGCATTTTTTCATATCATTAAATACTCTTATAAAGCATAATTCTAGATAGCTTTATAGAATTTTTTATATAGATGTACTATGTAGTCATCTATTTACCCATCATCAAACATTTACTATTTCCAGTTGTGTTTCTTACTAATATCTTTTCTATGAACATCTTTTTTCTCACAACTCTGTGGCCCAATTTTTACTCTTTATTATTGTTGATTCTTAGAGACGAAATTCTTTGGTCACAAAGTAACAGCCTCTTTTTAAAGGCTCTTGCTGTGACTAGGAACTTTACTGATCAATGGGGGCAGGGTGGAGGAAGCTGGGAGAGGGGAGACAAACACTGCCAAAATGATTTCAAACTAGATGTACTAATTTAATTCTAACCTATGAATGCCTGAGACATGTTCACTGCACCCTAGGTAGCATTAAGCATTATTCTCATTATTAAAATATTTGATAATTCATCAGACAAACTGTACCTTATTACTATTTAATTGAATTTTTAACTCATAGATTATATTCAATGTTTATCTGTCATTTGTATTTCTTATTTACAATTTATATTTTTTACATTAATGGTTTAAACCAGAATGATATTTAGAAATAGAAGTTATACTGGACATTTTTCCCCTTTGTTTCTGACTTTAATGTGACTGCCCTAACTCTTTAGGTGTAAAATGTAGTATTGACTAAAATCATGGGATTTTAAACATAGCCTTTAACTGAGAGCAAAGGGAAAATAATGTGCTTATTTTACCTGTTTTTCTTTTAGTTGTTTCATTCTGCTATTTTACTGCCTCGTTTGTTCCAAAGTAAACTGTTTCAAATAATAATTTATATAGAAATTAAAATCGTCTTTTTCTGTAAGATACTACTGTGTGTAACAAAGTACCATCAGGAATGTTTTTCCTCACTAAAAATATGTCTTTGGTTTGGGCTTCCCTGGTGGCCCAGTAGTTGAGAGTCCGCCTGCCGATGCAGGGGACACGGGTTCGTGCCCCGGTCTGGGAGGATCCCGCGTGCCGCTGGGCCCGTGAGCCATGGCCGCTGGGCCTGCGCGTCCGGAGCCTGTGCTCCACAATGGGAGAGGCCACAACAGTGAGAGGCCCGCGTACCGCAAAAAAAATAAAAATAAAAATATGTCTTTGGTTTAATAAAGCAAGAATTATCAAAGTTAGACCTTAATAAACTAGAGTGTGGATTTAATTATTCATCTATAGGATGCACCATTTAAAATTTCGTTACCAGTTTTAAAGGTCTGGATATGCAAATTGATTTTGTAAATTTTAAAGAGGGTAATTCTTAATCTACCTGAGATAAGCTATTTTTAATAATTTTAGAAATGCAATTTATATGCAAATATATTATGTGCTAGGTTCAGCTATTTCTTTTCTGTTCAATAAGCGAGTCTGACAAAAGAAGCCTGCTCAGCAACAAAGTTAGCCACTAGTTTGGTGTATGCTATCTATTGTATTTCTAGATCAATTATACATTTTATAAAAAACAGCAAACATGATGGAACACATCCAAGTAAGTGTTATCTTCTTCAATATTGTAATTCTGAAAGTTTCTATGCTGACTCTAATAATACTATCACTATTTAAAACCTTAAAAAATCCTTTGGAACTATCTTCGTTTGTTCTAAAATACTCTTTTGAACAACTTATTAGTTGTAATTATATTTTGATTTTGTACATCACAAAACTTTGGAGCCAAGTAGTTGTATTAGGACATATGAGTGTTGTTCAAATGCTATTGTACAAAAGATGCCACATGAGCAGATGACTTTTTGATGAAAAATACTGTCATTGAATATTCATATGTACTTCATTAATTTCTATCAAATATAACCTTTCCAATTCCTCAAAATTTAAACATAAAATCTTGACTGATCATTTAGCCTTTTTTCAGCTTTTTGGGTGGCATAATTGACAAATAGGAATTTGAAATATTTAAGGTGTACAACTTGATGATTTGATATTTGTACATATTGTGAAAGATCACCGTAATCAAGCTAATTAGTATACCCATCACTTCACATAGTTACCCTTTAGCAAATTTCAAGAACCCAATGTAGGAGACTTTCAGGATGGCAGAGGAGTAAGACATGGAGATCACCTCCTCCACACAAATACATCAAAAGTACATCTACACGTGGAGCAGCTCCGACAGAACACCTACTAAATGTTGGTCAAAGACCTCAGACTTCCCAAAAGGCAAGAAAATCCCTAGTACCTGGATAGGGCAAAAGAAAAAAGAAAAAACAGAGACAACAAAATAGGGATGGGACCTGCACCTCTGGGAGGGAGCTGTGAATAAGGAAACGTTTCCATGCACTAGGGAGCCCCTTCACTGGCAGGGATGAGGGCTGGGCAGGGGGAAGCTTAAGAACCATGGAGGAGAGCACAGCAACAGGGGTGCAGAGGGCAAAGTGGACAGTTTCCACACAGAGGATTGTTGCCGACCAGAACTCACCATCCTGAGAGGCTTGTCTGCTCACCCATCAGGGTGGATGGGGGCTGGGAGCTGAGGTTCAGTCTTCAGAGGTCAGACCCAAGGGAGAGGACTGGGGTTGGCTGTGTTAAGACAGCCTGAAGGGGGCTAGTGCGCCACAGCTAGCCAAGAGGGAGTCCGGGAAAAAGTCTGGACCTGCCAGAGAAGCAAGAGACCATTGTTTTGGGGTGCACAAGGAGAGGGGATTCCTGCTCTGTGTGCCCACAGAAGGCAGAGCACTGCTGAAGTGAGCTCCAGAGACAGGCACAAGCCGCAACTATCAGCTCAGACCCCAGAGACGGGCATGAACCACTAAGGTTGCCACCACTGCCACCAAGAGTCCTGTGTGCAAGTGCAGGTCACTACCCACACCCCCCCAGGAGCCTGTGTATCATGTAACTGTTACGGTCCTGTGATCCAGGGACAACTTCCCTGGGAGAACACACGGTGCACCTCAAGTTGTTGCAATGTCACACTGGCCTCTGCTGCCGCAGACTCGCCCCACATTCCAATTATGACTACCATACTCCTCCCTTTCCCCAGCCTGAGTGAGCAAGAGAGTCCTAATCAGCTGCTGCTTTAACCCTGTCCTGTCTGGGCAGCAACAGACTCCTGAGGGTGGCCTACATGCAGAGGCGGGGCCAAAACCAAAGCTGAACCCCAAGAGCTGTGCAAACAAGAAAGATTAAGAGAAATTTCTCTGTGCAGCCTCAGGAGCAGCAGATTAAATCCCCACAATCAACTTGATAAACCCTGCAACGTTGCAATACCTGCATAGACAACGATTGTTCCCAAAATTGAGGCGATGGACTTTGGGAGCAACTGTAGACTTGGGATTTGCTTTCTGTGTCTGAATTGTTTTTGATTTTATGTTTATCTTAGTTTAGTTTTTAGCGCTTATTATCATTGGTAGATTTGTTTATTGGTTTGGTTGCTCTCTTCCTTTTTTTAAAAAAAAATTATGTTTTAATTTTTTTTAAATTTTTAGTTTTATTATTTTTAGTTTTTAAATATTTTTGTTTTTAAAATTTTTTTCACCCTTTTTTCTCTTTTTGTGAGTGTGTATGTGTATGTTTCTTGGTGTAATTTTGTCTGTTTAGGTTTGCTTTTACCATTTGTCCTAGCATTCTCTGTTTTCGTTTTTTTGTTCTTTGTTTGTTCTCTTTTTATGAGTGTGGTGTGTGTATGTTTCTTTGTGTGATTTTCTCTGTTTAGTTTTGATTTTACCATTATGTTTGGGGTTCTATCCTTTTTTTTTTTCCTTCCTTTTCTTCTGAGCTGTGTGGCTGGCAGGGTCTTGATGCTCTGGCTGGGTGCCAGGCCTGAGCCTCTGAGGTGGGAGAGCCGAGTCCAGGACACTGGACCACCAGAGAACTCCTGGCACAATGTAATATCAATCAGCAAGAGCTCTCCCAGAGATCTCCATCTCAACACTAAGACCCAGCTCCACCCAACAGCAAGCAAGCTCCAGTGCTGAATGCCCCATGCCAAACAACTAGCAAGACAGGAACACAAACCCACCCATTAGCAGAGAGGCTTCCTAAAGTCATACTAACTTCACAGACACCCCAAAACACACCACCGGATGCAGCCCTGCCCACCAGAAGAACAATATCCAGCCCCACCCACCAGAACACAGGCACCAGTCCTCTCCACCAGGAAGCCTACACAGCCACTGAATGCCCTCAACCGTTGGGGGCAGACACCAAAAATAACGGGAACTATGAACCTGCAGCCTGCGAAAAGGAGAACCCAAACACAGTAAGTTAAACAAAATGAGAAGACAGAGAAATATGCAGCAGATGAAGGACCAAGGTAAAAACCCACCAGACCAAACAAATGAAGAGGAAGTAGGCAGTCTACCTGAAAAATAATTCAGAGTAATGATGGTAAAGATGATCCAAAATCTCAGAAATAGAATGGAGAAAATACAAGAAACATTTAACGAGGACCTAGAAGACCTAAAGAGGAAATGAACAATGATGAACAACACAATAAATGAAAGTAAAAATACTCTAGAAGGAATCAATAGCAGAATAACTGAGGCAGAAAAACGGATAAGTGACCTGAAAGATAAAGTAGTGGAAATAACTACCACAGAGCAGAATAAAGAAAAAAGAATGAAAAGAAATAAGGACAGTCTTCAAGACCTCTGGGACAACCTTAAATGCACCAATATTTGAATTATAGGGGTCCCAAAAGAAAAAGACTAAAAACAAGGGTCTGAGAAAATATTTGAAGAGATTATAGTCAAAAACTTCCGTAACATGGAAAAGGAAATAGTCAAGTCCAGGAAGCACAGAGAGTCCCATACAAGATAAATCCAAGTAGAAACATGCTAAGACACATATTAATCAAACTATCAAAAATTAAATACAAAGAAAAAATATTAAAAGCAGCAAAGGAAAAGCAACAAATAACATTCAAGGGAATCCCCATAACGTTAAGAGCTGATCCTTCAGCAGAAACTCTGCAGGCCAGAAGGGAGTGGCAGGACATATTTAAAGTGATGAAAATCATAAAGATCAGAGCAGAAATAAATGAAATAGAAACAAAGAAAACAATAGAAAATATCAATAGAACTAAAAGCTGGTTCTTTGTGAAGATAAACAAAATTGATAAACCATTAGCCAGACTCATCAAGAAAAAGAGGGAGAGGACTCAAATCAATAAAATTAGAAATGAAAAAGGAGAAGTTACAACAGACACCGCAGAAATACAAAGCATCCTAAGAGACTACTACAAGCAACTCTATGCCAATACAATGGACAACCTGGAAGAAATGGACAAATACTTAGAAAAGTATAACCTTCCAAGACTGAACCAGGAAGAAATAGAAAATATGAACAGGCGAATCACAATCACTGAAATTGAAACTGTGATTAAAAATCTTCCAACAAACAAGAGCCAACAAACCAAAAACCAGATGGCTTCACAGGTGAATTCTGTCAAACATTTAGAGAAGAGCTAACACCTATCCTTCTCAAACTCTTCCAAAATATAGCAGAGGGAGGAACACTCCCAAACTCATTCTACGAGGTCACCATCACCCTGATACCAAAACCAGACAAAGATGTCACAAGAAAAGAAAACTACAGGCCAATATCACTGATGAATATAGATGCAAAAGTCCTCAACAAAATACTAGCAAACAGAATCCAGCAGCACATTAAAAGGATCATAAACCATGATCAAGTGGGGTTTATCCCAGGAATGCAAGTATTCTTCAGTATATGCAAATCAATCAATGTGATAAACCATATTAACAAATTGAAGGATAAAAACCATATGATAATCTCAGTAGATGCAGAAAAAGCTTTCAACAAAATTCAACACCGATTTATTATAAAAACTCTCCAGAAAGTGGACATAGAAGGAACCTACCTCAACATAATAAAGGCTATATATGACAAACCCACAGCCAACATCATTCTCAATGGTGAACAACTGAAACCATTTCCTCTAAGATCAGGAACAAGACAAGGGTGCCCACTCTCACCACTGTTATTCAAAATGGTTTTGGAAGTTTTAGGCATGGCAATCAGAGAAGAAAAAGAAATAAAAGGAATCCAAATCAGAAAAGAAGTAAATCTGTCACTGTTCGCACATGACATGATACTCTACATAGAGAATCCCAAAGATGCTACCAGAAAACTAGTAGAGTAAATCAATGAATTTGGTAAAGTAGCAGGATTCAAAATTAATGCATAGAAATCTCTTGCATTCCTATACACTAATGATGAAAAATCTGTAAGAGAAATTAAGGAAACACTCCCATTTACCATTGCAACAAAAAGAATAAAATACCTAGGAACAAACCTACCTAAGGAGACAAAAGACCTGTATGCAGAAAACTATAAGACACTGATGAAAGAAATTAAAGATGATACAAATAGATGGAGAGATATACCATGTTCTTGGATTGGAAGAATCAACACTGTGAAAATAACTATACTACCCAAAGCAATCTACAGATTCAAAGCAATCTCTATGAAAGTACCAATGGCATTTTTCACAGAACTAGAAGAAAAAATTTTACAATTTCTATGGAAACACAAAAGACCCCGAATAGCCAAAGCAATCTTGAGAAAGAAAAAGGGAGCTGGAGGAATCAGGCTCCCTGACTTCAGACCATTCTGCAAAGCTACAGTAATCAAGATAGTATGGTACTGGCAAAAAACCAGAAATATAGATCAATGGAACAGGATAGAAAGCCCAGAGATAAACCCACATATCTTTGGTCACCTAATCTATGACAAAGGAGGCAAGAATATACAGTGTAGAAAAGACAGTCTCTTCAATAAGTGGTGCTTGGAAAACTGGACAGCTACATGTAAAAGAATAAAATTAGGACACTCCCTAACACCATACACAAGAAAAACTCAAAATGGATTAAAGACCTAAATGTAAGGCCCAAAACTATAAAACGCTTAGAAGAAAACATAGGCAGAACACTCTATGACATAAATCACAGCAAGATCCTTTTTGACCCCCCTCCTAGAGAAATGGAAATAAAACTAAAAATAAATGAGACCTAATGAAACTTAAAACCTTTTGCACAGCAAAGGAAACCATAAACAAGACCAAAAGACAACCCTCAGAATGGGAGAAAATATTTGCAAATGAAGCGACTGATAAAGGATTAATCTCCAAAATATACAAGCAGCTCATGCAGCTCAATATCAAAAACAAACAAAAAAATACAATTGAAAAATGGGTGGATGACGTAAACAGACATTTCTCCAAAGAAGATATACAGATTGCCTACAAACACATGAAAGGATGCTCAACATCACTAATCATTAGAGAAAGGCAAATCAAAACCACAATGAGGTATCACCTCACACCAGTCAAAATGGCCATCATCAAAAAATCTACAAACAATAAATGGTAGAGAAGGTGTGGAGAAAAGGGAACCCTCTTGCACTGTTGGTGGGAATGTAAATTGATACAGCCACTATGGATAACAGTATGAAGGTCCCTTAAAAAACTAAAAATAGAACTGCCATATGACCGAGCAATCCCACTACTGTACATATACCATGAGAAAACCATAATTCAAAAAGAGTCATGTACCACACTGTTCATTGCAGCACTATTTACAATAGCCAGGACATGGAAGCAACCTAAGTGTCCATCGACAGATGAATGGATAAAGAAGATGTGGCACATATATACAACGGAATATTACTCAGTCATAAAAAGAAACGAAATAGAGTTATTTGTAGTGAGGTGGATGGACCTAGAGTCTGTCATACAGAATGAAGCAAGTCAGAAAGAGAAAAACAAATTATGCTAACACATATATATGGAATCTAAAAAAAAACAAAACAAATGGTCTGAAGAACCTAGGGGCAGGACAGGAATAAAGACTCAGGCGTAGAGAATGGACTTGAGGACAGAGGGAGGGGGAAAGGTAAGCTGGGACGAAGTGAAAGAGTGGCATGGACATATATACACTACCAAATGTAAAATAGATAGCTAGTGGGAAGCAGCCACATAGCACAGGGAGATCAGCTCCGTGCTTTGTGACCACCTAGAGGCATGGGATAGGGAGGGTGGGAGGGAGACGCAAAAGGGAGGGTTTGTGGGGATATATGTATACACATAGCTGATTCACTCTGTTATACAGCAGAAACTAACACAGCATTGTAAAGCAATGATACTCCAATAAAGATGTTAAAAAAAATCCTATCTAGTATTGTTAATATTCACCATGTGATACATTAAATCTCCAGAATTTATTCATCTTGTTTAACGGAAACTTTGTACCCCTTTGACCAACATCTCCCTATTCCCCCCAGCTCCCTACATCTGGCAACCTCCATTCTACTCTCTGCTTTTATGAGTTTGACTATTTTAGATTCCACATATAAGAGAGATCATGCAGTAATTGTCTTTCTGTGTCTGGCTTATTTCAGTTAGCATAATGTCCTTTGGCCTTATCCATATTGTCACAAATGGAAGAATTTTCTTCTTTTTAAAGGTTGAAGAATGCTTCATTAATACACACACACACTCACACACACGAGTATCAATCACATTTTCTTTATTATAGTTTTGCTACATGAATAATGCTGCTATAAGCATGAGAGTGCAGGTGTCTCTGAGATTCTGATTTCAGTTTTTTATATATATAAAAATATTATATATATATAATATATATAATATGTAATATATGTATTATATATATAGTAGTTCAATTTTTTACTTTTTTGAGGAAACTCCATACTGTTTTTCATAGCAGCTGTGCTATTTTACCTTCCCATTAACAGTGTACAAGTGTTCTGTTTTCTCCACATATCACCAACACTAGTTATATTTTGTGGTTTTCATAACAGTCATCCTTACAGATGTGAAGTGATTCTCATTTTAGTTTTGATTTGCATATCCAGCATATCTTGATCCTTGTTTTTGCTGTGCATTCAAAACATATATCGCAATCTTAGAAGAAACTTTGTTCTTATTCAAATAAATTCACTTCTACATGTTTACAGTCTGCCTTCTCTGCCAAATTTATTTAAAATATATAATTAAGCATAGTTTGAAAAGTGAAATAAAATATGTAGAATGTGATTCTTTTTCTAGTGGGTGTAGAAATATTTGGTTATAATTAATTAAAGAGTTATGTTTATGTAATTTAGTGATTTGGCAGCAACATTTAAAATACACTAATTTTAAAAATGATGAAATTCATTACCAGTTAATTACCAATTACCTGCTCAGACATATAAGGAGAATTAAAGATTTGAAAAGTGGCCTTAGGAAGGTGCAGATTGGAAATTTCTCATAATTCAATAATCTCTTGCTTCTTAGGCTGGATAGCCTTACATAATGATCACTCATCCAGATAAAGTTATGATACTATGACAGGGAAGAACACATATTTAGAGTGTTCTATTTGTATTTTACCCACCTTGATGCTAGTAAAAATGTTAACACTAATATGTAAAAAATATCAAGTGACCTCAGTGACCACTGATGGTCTTCATAATACTGGAGTAGTGGCATCTTCAGTGAGAAAATCAATTGGTCAGTTATTTCCCTTAACCAACCATTACAGTATTAGTGTTTTCCAGGACTCAGTCATAGTTGTTGTTTTTTTCCCCCTTTTTTAATCTTCCATGCTTTACAGGGATCTGCTTATCCTTTACTACAAAAACAATCTCCACCTGACACTATTAAATTTAGAGTTCATCTCCAGAGTTAACTTTTCCTGTGAACTTCAGACTTCTGAATCAAACTTTTTATTGAATATCTTCACAAGAATGTTCCACAAGCACTGTCATAACAGTGTGTCTAAAACTCAGCATCTTTTTTATTTATTTATTTTTTCAAATTGCTTTCTATTGTCATTGCCTCTGCCACAGTCTACACACTTCTCATTATCCATTATCCAAAATTTCTCTCTGGGATCCTTGCAATTGTCTCTTAACTGGTTGCCCTGCTTCTTGCTCTCTAATCAGTTTAATATCTACACTTAGTTATGTTTCTGACACACAAAATTGTGTCATTTCTGTGCTGTAATTGCTTAAGTGGCCCCTTATCTCAACTTGACAAATTAGAAATTCATGACATATTGTGGAGGACTATCTCAGCTTGGCACTCTGCACGCCCACTTTAGCAAAATAGTTGCTCTACTCTAAACTTGCCAGCTTTCTCATTCCACTTCACTTTTGTGCATGCCTTCCTCCATGCCTGAAAAGTTCTCCAGTGCTTTTCTGACAAGGGATTCAATAAATACTTTTTTTACATCTCAGTTGAAACTCATTGGTGAATCATCTGTGACTCCTCATGGTAAACTTATGTTCCTTTCCACACACCAAGGGTGCCATTTATTGCACTAGAGCAACTACTAAAGTTTTGATTTCTCAATTTTCCTTTCTCTAGATTTAAGCTGTCTTGAAGTAAAAGATCATGTTTTCTTATTTTATATTTGCACCAGTAAGCATAGTGCTTAGCCGGTGGCAGAATCTAGTGCAATGATATCCAGTCTCTTTGGGGGCCACAGTGGAGGATATGTTCACATCGATTGTGGGCTCTGATTCACCAATACAGGTTCAATTTGAGAAAGTGCCCATTTATCTGCTTTGCATATTGATCTATATTGCACAATATTTTGGAGAAGAAAGTATTAAAATTTTAAAAATAATAGAAAAGGAACAAGATTTGGAGTGAAATAAATTTTGCTATAAATCCTTCTCTAGCATGGTGTAATTAGTTATCCTTGGGCAAGTGACTGAATATTGAGTTTTTAAAGTAAAACTCACCATCTATATACTGCATAATTATTTTGAAAAGTAAAATGAAGATAATGGTTTTTTATCTTAGAATAATTCTGTATATTTTTCTTTTGAAGGTAATGTTTTTATTGTAAACTCATAGTTGTGTAGCTTATTCATTCTTATATTAAATGACACTTAAAAACAGAACCAACCTTGCAAGTTGATGAATAAATTTACACATAGGAGATCTGCCCTAAGAGTCATATCATAGGGTTTCTCAGTATTTTTTTTAAATGGAGAGGTCTAAGAAAAAAATTATTCTCTCTTTGAACATTTGGGTAAGCAAATTTGAACGTATACTTACTATATAATTTTCAGTGCCATTTAAAATGTACTAGTGTACAAAATTCTGTGAATTTCTAATATGGGCCATTGCACGAAGTATTTTCCAAAGAGATGTCACTATAGAATTTTTCCCTCTTATTTTTCATGGAACATCTTTTCACATTTCACAGAGCATTATTTTTCTGTGACTCAGTCATTAAGACTGAGTTTGGAAAGTCATATTTAACCCCATAATTTATCTTTTAGTGAGGTACAAAATACAACATTCCACTATGAGTAGTACAGAAACAGAAAGGAGTTTAGGTAATATTCCTGGTCATTTTCCTAGCACTGCACAGTAAAACTTCCTGTGATAATGAAAATGGTCTATAAACTATGCTGAAGTTTGACTTGCAATACTGAAGCCACTAGCATCATGCAGCTATTAAGAACATGAAATGTGTATATTGCAATTGAAGAACTGAATTTTTATTTCATTCAATTTTAATTGATTTAAATTTAAATTTAAATAGGCATATGTGGCTGGTGACTTTTTATTAGACACCTTAGTTCTAAGCAATTATTCTGTTGTGGACAATTACCACAAGTTACTTGTCATTAAGTGGTATAGATTAATTTTCCTTGCTTTAACCTGAAAGTTGAATCATGCCCCAGTTTTTCTTAGTAACTTTTTATAGTTCTATCATTCATCAATTTGATGAAAGTCATTTGGAATCCAGTTTAATTTCCTGCCACTGCCACTTCTTGGAACAAATAGTTCTTTAAGTTTATTATCCACTATGAATAAGGACTTCCTGATCTTTATTCTGAGATAACTTTCACCAGTTTCAGTGTTATACCTCTTATCCATATCAGGGTCAGGCAAATAAATCCATGGGTAATTTATCTATTATATTCATGTCTACATAGATTTTGATCCTATTTCTTCTATACCTTCACCTTTGTGAATTAAAAGATTACCATCGGGCTTCCCTGGTGGCGCAGTGGTTGAGAGTCCGCCTGCCAATGCATGGGACGCGGGTTCGTGTCCCGGTCCGAGAGGATCCCACATGCCGCAGAGCGGCTGGGCCCGTGAGCCATGGCCGCTGAGCCTGCACGTCTGGAGCCTGTGCTCCACAACGGGAGAGGCTACAACAGTGAGAGGCCCGCGTACCGCAAAAAAAAAAAAAAAAAAAAAAGATTACCATCATGTGAATGTATTACATGAGTCTACATAATGTTCAAGAAGCACATTGTTTTATATTGATTCAGGTCACTGACTTTGGTTTGTGTCTACCACTGTCATTTTTTAATGAATACAAATTTGTTAAATATTTTGATTGTACCCGCACAGGGTTAATAGCCTGGGGGTGGGAGAAGGATAGCAAACAGAAACAAATAGCAATAGCAATTAAATCTCCTATTATTACCTCTCTTTTCTCAGTTATAGATAATTACACATAATTTGAATTTTGTGCTTTTACAATCTTTTCTTTAGTAGAGTAGTAGAGAACTTCCTTACTCTAGAGTGTAGCTTCTACTTTTCTGCTTATTTGTACTTAACTGTGAGAATTTATTTCATCAGTGTCTTCACTTATCAAAAAAGTTTGCTGTTATCCAATAACTTCAAGATTTCAAATCTTAGAGACTTTATGGGTTGAAAGGATTATGATATACACTGATCTCCATATGCAATCCCCAAGAAAAGCATAGAAAAATATTAAATAGCTCTGCCAAAGATCAAATTTATTGGGATTTTTTTCACAATCATTCAGTAATCCTTTAAAAGTCTTTTGAAAGAATTTTTTGTTTACACATTTATTTATTTTTATTTATTTATTTTTGGCTGTGTTGGGTCTTTGTTGCTGCGCATGGGCTTTCTCTAGTTGCGGCGAACGGGGGCTACTCTTCGTTGCAGAGCGTGGGCTTCTCATTGCGGTGGCTTCTCTTGTTGCAGAGCACAGGCTCTAGGCACGTGGGCTTCAGTAGTTGTGGCTTGCAGGCTTTAGAGCGCAGGCTCGGTAGTTGTGGTACACAGGCTTAGTTGCTCCGCGGCATGTGGGATCTTTCCGGACCAGGGCTCGAACCCGTGTCCCCTGCATTGTCAGGCGGCTTCTTAACCACTGAGCCACCAGGGAAGTCCCAAGAATTTTTGTAAATAATTTAAAAAGTCTAAGTGGGTTACATTGACCCCTTTCCCTATGATTATTTCTTCTCTCTAATAACTATAATAAATTAACCCAACACAGTTTACTCAGAGTTTGCCAAGGACTATATATGTTGTTTTTTGTCAGACCCCATAACTAATTCTAAAACACATCTGTGTCTGGTTCTCCTTTTTCTAGGCACATTCCCAACACCTTGGAGTTAGACACAACAAGTGAGTCATTATGTTCAAGATGTTTTGTAGTTCATGTTTTGCTTGCATCTTGCAGTTACCTCTAACCTTTGAATTATTAGTATATTTTGATACTGGGTCATATCTCTGATGTTTAGAGTCTCACTTATCTCTCCTACCCTGTGTGTCATCTCAGTTAAAAATAAAGAGTTAAACGCCATGCTCTAGGTATGTTAACCTTACTGGCTCATGCCAAACAATTTTTAGAAACTGGTTTTATCATCTCACATGCTCACCAACAGTCCATGAGAGTTCCACTTGCTCCACATTCTCAACTACACTTGGCTTTGTCAAAAGAATTGATCATTATAATCAGGTTGCAGTGGTGTGGCATTTTGGTTACAATTTATATGTTTGTAAGTCTATCTGTGATTTGGATACACTCTTTTGAGAATTGCCTAAGTCCTTTTCCTTTATTTTTTCTTTGATTGTGTTGTCTGTCTTTTTCCAATTAATTGTATAGATTTTAAAAAAATATAGATGGATGTATATCTATTGTGGGATGCAAGTATTGAAAGTATCTTCTAGTTTGTGAAGTCCTTTTCTACTGTCTTAATGTTATCTTTTGATAATTTTAAATGAAGTCCAATTAAACAACGTTTTTACCTTATGGTTAGTATTTTCAGTGCCTTTTAAAGAAATCTTCAACTACTTCCAAGTCATAAAGATTTTCTCCTATAATATAAAGCTATAATACAGCTTTAGCTGTATCAAAGCTTTGTATATAACTTAGTTTCCATTATCATTCATTCCATATCATATCATTTAATTTTAAGTATTATAGTAATTAACGGTTTAATATAGGCATTAGAAGCCACATGGATGTGGGAAGAGACGGGGTATAAAAGCACAGAAGGGTTGCAGTTGGAGTATAGAAGAAACAGTCACTAAATGGCTTCCATTAGAATATCTAGGTATATTGGAGAAACTGAAGCTTGAAGGAAATAAAGCGGCTTCGCATTCAGCTGTTGAATTAGGACTTTAAAGAGAAGCTCATAGAGAGGTATATGAATACTGCTATGAAGGTAAAGTGAAGCTTGTGTGAAAGTCTGAAAAAAGTAATGGTTTCTGCCACATTTTCTCTTTGCCCTCAATAAGCACTATAGCTGGTAAGGGTTCTTTGACTGGTAAAGAGACCCCAAACCAAACTTTCATTTTTATGAAGTCTGAGCCATTAACAGTTCTTTTGGGGCCATTAGCACTCCTATTTGTGTTGGTTGTTGCAGTTTTACATTGAATTTACCACATGACATCAGAGTCCTAGAAGACTCCTCAGAAAATGTGTTCCAGACACATTCCTCCCTGCCTTCATTGTGTAGTGGCAACCCAATTTCCTCTTGGTATTCTCCATTCAGTATATAGAGAGACTCAACTGGGAGGCTTTAGCCACCAGCATGCCCAACAAGTGAGGGCATAAGTGCTTCAGTTCAGAAGGAGTGATCTGGGTACCACCATCTATTATTGTTCAACTCTTACACTGCCCTCATCCTCTTATTTTATATCATAAGTTCTTTGAGAAGCTCTGCTATGATTTTGGTTGGTCTTTTTTCTTGGGGGATAAGGAGAAGATTAGTGAGAAGAACTACAGCCCCTGCTGCAGCCAGTCTCAGGAGTGAAATTGATATGCACTGTCTTCATTCTCTACTGTTCATTTGAGATTCCTCCTTTTTGGATAGCACTTCTGCCAGTATAGTGTACCTACCAGGACACTTATTCTTTACAAGTCTTAACATCTTCTCAAGAAATGGCTGTTGCACTTGTCCATTTACTTTCAAAATGGGCAAACACATGCAAGTGGATGACCTGAGTAGTATCAAGCATAATCCTTCCCATCCCTCCATCTAAGAACAACCCTACCTCCTCATGATGATTAGGGTCAATTATATTTTTCAAGCCGATTAATTCCTTTCCTTGTCTGCTTGTTTCTTGACATAAGTAACCTTAGGTAAGCAGGTGATAACCATGACTTAAAGTTTAGTGGTACTCTTCCTATTCCCCTTAGGGAAATATTTGTTTCTGGGAACCAGGACATCTAAACCCATATTGCCACGGGAACAGGCAAGGCTACTATGACTTTTGTCCTTGGTAACCAAACCCATGTTTTATCCCATCTATTGAACACAGAGAAACAAATGGTCATTGATTTAGCATAAAAGTGAGTATTGAAAAAGGTCTCCCCATCTTTGTCAGCCATCATATCCAAGCTGATGTGTCTCAGTTATACCTTCAAAAGGCATTTCTATCACTCAGGTGAACAACTTCTAGGTAGTGAGATGGATAATAGGACCAATGGAACCTCTGTATACAGGTTAAATTTCATACCTTCTTTTCTGTAAAGAGGAGTTGCGTTATGTGGGATCATGGATAAGTGGATCACAACGTATGATCCTGTCTGAGGCCATGCAAGGTGTAAAGCATACCCTACTAAATGTGTGTATTGATTCTTCTCTGGATGAATCCCAGTCCTTTCCAATATGGAAGGGATACAATGTAATTAACTTGCCATCAAGTAACAGGTTGTTTCTTCAAGGGATGTTATTATATCAGGAACTCAGAATTTATCTCTATTGCTGACTTTGTCAGCAGCAGATGTTGGAAGTCCATACAGTTGGATCCATACATAGTCTTTATTGCTGTCTCCATGGCTGTTGCATTTGTAAGCCCATTGTGCCAGCTCTGGGGTGAACTATGACTGGCTGTCTGCTATTAACTGAACTAGTTTAATGCTTCTTCTAAAGTGGATGTTCTTTGGTGGATGTTTTCACATAATGTGAAGCTCTTCATACTTCGTGCCCTCTTTTCATAGATCCGTCCATGTGCATCTTCCTAAGACTTCCTTGTTCCCTATCTTCCAACATTTGTCCTTCCAGCCTTAGTTCAATCAGTCAAGACATTTGACATTGTCCATGAGTCCCTAATTATTCTTCCCTTCCCACACGAAGTTGTGATCAGTTGCCTTATGAAAGGCTCTTCTGTTGGTGGGAGTGCTGGGGGTGGTGGGCTTCATTCACTTCTATCTTTTGGAGCTACTCCAAATAGGGTTGTAGTACTGCAGCAGTCCACTTTCATCTATCATGCATATTCATCTCGAATGCACATTTGGCCTCAACTGATTGGCCCTAAATTATTGCCTTTCCCTCCCATGAGATTACATGTATTAGCTGAGAGAGAGGCTCCAGTGCAACAGTGTTGGCTGTCGTGGGACTCTGAATCGCTTTCTTTTGCAGTTTTCTTGCGTCCTCTATTTCTCCTTTTGCCCAATCTATTTTTAAAATGCTGCTAAGCGTATTCATCCTTATGTCTTGGTAGGTCTGAGAGAATTCAAATAATTATGGGAAGTTTTTCTGCATTATCTCTTAATGCCATGGTCATTCTTAATCTATATCAGGGCCTGTTAGCATGCAAGACCTGTTTTAAAATCATGTATGATTATTCACTGAAGGTAGTATATGCTTCATCCAGTAACTTAGGGGCCCCTGTTCCAATTACTTTATTTGTGCTGGCTATAAGCACCACATGGCATCTGTTCCCACCATCAGTACCTTTAACACCATAGAGTTTGCAGGGTTTTATGGACCAAGCAGCAAAGCCACCTGCACCATAGACTGAATTTCCTGTAGACCGCTTTTGTGCCCTGTATCCCATTAAAAACTGGCAGCCTTTATGACACCAGGTAAATAGGTTGACATGGTATTCCCAAGTAAGGAATATGCTGCATCTAGAACCTACAGAAACTTCCTTCTAAGTGGTAGAAGGCATGAATGTCAATAATTTATTTTTTTACTTTGGAGGGATTTATCAGTATGCCCTAGACAACCGAACACCTAAAAATTTTACTGGTGTAACGGGTCCTAGAATTAACATAATTTCTTCTGCCACCCTCTGTAGTGCATGTGTCTTACTTACCAAGGCCATCAGTATACTTACTACTCTTTGCTTATCTGGTCTGATGAACATAATGCCCTCAATAGAGTGAATCAATGTGGTCCTATAGTGTGACCCCCATGTTCAATAATCCTTAAACTATTGGGCATTAATTTTTTTTTCAACTGTATATTAATAAGTGGCTGCAGGTCCCTTTGGGGGAAAGAATGGGGAAACCATTATTCTATTGATTTGCCGTTGATTTGCAGAGCCCTTCCTCATGGAGACTCAGTCTTTCCTGTGGTCATGAATTTCAAGGTTGAAACTGGCTTAAGTCAAAAAATCAGTCAGGGCTTCCCTGGTGGCGCAGTGGTTGAGAGTCACCCTACTGATGCAGGGGACACGGGTTCGTGACTCGGTCCGGGAAGATCCCACATGCCGCGGAGCGGCTGGGCCCGTGAGCCATGGCCGCTGAGCCTGCGCGTCCGGAGCCTGTGCTCCGCAATGGGAAAGGCCACAGCAGTGAGAGGCCCGTGTACCGAAAAAAAAAAAAAAAATCAGTCAAAAGAGACTGATTCTGAAAAAGGCAGCTGCCTTCAACATCCTGGTTAAATATCCTTCATTTTTAAAAAAATTTGTAGATTTAACAATTTCTTTATCAGCAGCCCATTAGTTTGTGCCTAGGGACATAGTGATATATTAACCAACTCCTTAGCTCTCAAGGGGTCATGTCCCTTTGGCTGCCACTTTGACTTTCATACTCATTTAAGTACTGCCATCTGGCCCCTATTACTTAGCGTTCCTATCATCCACATTGCTATCAGGGATTACTGTTCTGAAACAGCATCTCCTATTATGTCCGAGACCAGTGGTCCCCAACAGTTTTGGCACCAGGGACTGGTTTTGTGGAAGACAATTTTTCCATGGACTGTGGGGAGGGATGATTTCATGATGATTCAAGCACATTATATTTATTGTGCACTTTATTTCTATTATTATTACACTGTAATATATAATGAAATAATTATACAACTCACCATAATGCTGACAGGAGGCAGAGCTCAGGCAGTAATGCGAGCTATGGGGAGTGGCTGTAAATACAGATGAAGCTTTGATTGCTTGCCCACCACTCACCTCCTGCTGTGCAGCCTGGTTCCTAACAGGCCACAGACCGGTAGCAGTCCATGGCCCAGGGATTGAGGATCCCTGTTCTACACCAATGAGTCACACTGAGCTTCTCAATGATAGTTAGTGACCCTTTCCCTAGAATATTCTTTATTGTTTTGGTTAAAAAAGAAAGTGTCTTTTGAGCCCTCTGTAAAACTTAGACAGTTCGTGAGTTTTTTGACCTTAGGTAACATATCTACTCAAGCATATCCATTTCTCTGAGAGTTTTAATCTCTTCTTACACTGCCTTTTATGGAAATTCTGCCATTTCTATTTATTTACTGTTAGCCATCACTTTCTCCAACTTCCAAGAGCCATCCTAATAGGGTGTTATTACCATATTCTGGAGGTCTTGCTAAGATGATAAACCTTGTATCATGGGATAGGCTCATATCTATAACTCGCCATTACTCAACTTTAAGTTCTTCCCACGTTTGTTCAGACCATGTACACTCCCTGTATCCTGTCAGTATATGATGGCTACGTCTTGAATCTTCTTTCAGCTATATTCTCTTTACTCTCTTAGTACTTCCCTGATCATGATCTGTTATAGCTTAACTGTACCTATAAGCCTGGTGGTCCATAGGAATAGTGAGGGTAGATCCTGAGGAAGGGGCATGCTTTCTTGCAAGGCAGAGGTCTCTACATCATCTTTAAGCAAAGGAGTGCACTCACCTTTAGTAGGGAGTAGTGGGCCATTTCTGAGCACTACAGGACTCAGAAGAATCTGGAGATTCAGGATTTTTGAAAGCATCAGTCTAGATATCTCTGCCTCATTTCTTAATGTCCCTCTCTCTCCCTGTACCCTGAACTTGGTGCCTATAACATGCTAAATGAGGTTGAGAATTCACATTCTTTTTTAACTACTATTTTAAATAAATTTATAGATAATTCCTGGGTCAGATCCTTATCTTTTCATGCCCTCTGCCTGCTAAAGAAGAGAGTCTACTTACATACTGAAAGCTTAGCTTTCAAACTAAGACTTTAATTGGCAAGTAATAACCTTCAACCTTTCATCTACTTTCTTCAATGAATTAGAAGCATCTATAGAAAGCCCTTCAATTCCATAGGTACTATAATTTTTACTCACCCAAACTTCTTAAATGCCAGTTTATTGCCCCCACCATAAACAACACTCCTAGAAGAAAACATAGGCAGAACACTGTTTAACATGAATCATAACAATATATTTCTTTGTTTTTTGGATCTGTCTCTCAAGGCAAAGGAAACTAAAGCAAAAATAAACAAATAGGACCTAATTAAACTTAAAAGATTTTACACAATAAAGGAAACATTGAAAAAATGAAAAGACAACCTACTGAATGGGAGAAAATATTTGCAAATGATATAACTCTTAAGGGGTTAATATCCAAAAATATACAAAAAAAATGCATGCAACTCAATATCAATAAAAAATAACTATTAAAATATGGGCAGAAGATCTGAACATTTTTCCAAAGAAGATGTACAGATGACCAACAGGTGCATGGAAAGATGCTCAACATAGCTTATCATCAGAAAAATACGTATCAAAACCACAATGAGATATCACCTCACAACTGTTAGAATAGCTATTGTCAAAAAGACCACAAATAACAAATGTTGATGAGGATGTAGAGAAAAGGGAACCCTTGTACACTATTGGTGGAAATGTAAATTGGTGCAGCCACTATGGAAAACACTATGGAAGTTCTTCAAAAAACTAAAAACTACTGTATGACCCAGCAATTTCACTCCTGGGTATCCATCCAAAGAAAACAAAAACACTAATTCAAAGAGTTATGTTTACCCCAGTGTTCATTGCAGCATTATTTACAATAGTCAAGAATATGGAAGCAACCTAGGTGACCATCAATAGATGAATAGCTAAAGAATATGTGAGATGTATATATACATATATGCAATGGAATATTACTCAGCCATAAAAAATAAGAATGAAATTTTGTTGTTTGCAACAACATGGATGGACCTGGAGGGTATTATACTTAGTGAAGTGAATCAGGCAGAGAAAGACAAATACTCTATGTTATCACTTATACGTGGATTGTAAAAAAATAAAACAAACAAATGAATATAACAACTCAGAAATAAACTCACAGATATAGAGACAAACTAGTGGTTATCAGTGGGGAGAGGGAAGTGGGATGGAGCAAGATAGGGGCAAGGGATTAAGAGGTAGAAACTACCGTATTAATAAATAAGATACAAGGATATATTGTACAGGACAGGGAATATAGCCAATATTTTACAAGAACTTTAAATGGAGTATAATGTATAAAAATATTGAATGATATTATACACCTGAAACTAATATAATATTGTAAATCAACTAAACTTCAATTTTCAATTTTTAAATAAAATAAAGTTCTGGCCAAGAATGAGAGAAATAAGAATGAGGGAAACCAAAATTATGTAAGCACATTGTTTAGTTTCTGTCTCAGGGTTTCTCTGATGACATGGATATCCAAATATTCATGTGCATCTCACTTTGGAAAAATAAACAGTTCCAGGGGCAACCCTCAAAGAGATGCAGCCAATGGGTAAATACGTCTTACAACTGATCCTCAGGTGATTAATTTTGAGAGAGATTATATGTGCTCTTTTGGAAGGTTTCAGATAAAACTAAGTCACATAATGGCAACCTTGATAAAGCACTCTTACATTAGCTTTCTCTCCTTATCTCAGTCTGTCTATTCTTACTTCGGCTCCTTGGGATTGCCTCCTAAATAAACTACCTGTACAGAAGTAATTGTCTCAGGCTAGGATAACTACTTAAAGTAGCCTGGAGTGGTAAAAAGAAAGGGTTAAATATGTAGTGAGTTATATTTCCACCAATGGAAAGAAAAGCATGTATGATTTTTTCTTTCACTCTTGCCTAAGTAAAATTATGGAAGTCATGATTTTGCTTGGGGTCATCTTGGAAGTGACTTCCCAAGAAGGACACGTTGGGCAAATGTTGTGTGAGATGTCAAGCATTGAGATAAAAGGTGTTATTATTGGTTATTACAGGTTACCATTACAAATAACTATCTAGCTTAAGATTCTTTTTCAATGAGAACAAAATATGTCCCTTCTCAGTGTAAAGGATCCAATAATTTCAACATGCCATCAGGTGGCTGAAAGATTGCCTACTCTTGGTGCCATGTGGAGAGGTCAGCATTGATGTTTACTTAAAACAGAGTATAATGAAGAGAATTCTATGTTGAATTATGCAATGAAGGGAACTCTATTTTATTAAGCTTGTTCATAACCTCCATTTTTGCCACCATGAAATTTATACTTGAGTCTGTTAAGCAAGAAGCAGGGTACCTGGTAAAAGAGATAGTCTGTCATGTATAGAGGAAAGCCTCCTCTGCAGTGGTGCCTTTTGGTGAATATTCTTATGGGAAACAAATATTTTCACAGAATGTGCCCATGTTGAGCAGTATACCATATGCTTCTGTTCTAGGCTTTCTGTTCTCAATGTTCCAAACATATTCTTTCCATTTTCCTGACTCATTTTTTTAACGTGTTAAACACTATCATAAATCAGTATTTCTATATTTTTATTTAACTATCCTGACACCAAAATTGAACAATCAGAAATATTACCTCATATTTGGCCAACTTGTAGGATCTCTCTTCACCACTGTCTTTCTTGGTCATGTAGAAGGTATATGGTGGCAGCATATTATGTGTAATCATCTGTAAATCAGGCCTGATATTTTTCATGCCATAGACTTGTCATTAGGAACTCCTCATGGAGCCATCAGTGTAAGATTAAGGCAAGGTGACAATACCATAGAGTCTAAGCCAAATGTAATTAGCTGTGTCTTTTGGAGCAACTCAAGTTTAATCTCACTTTCACCATGTTCTCATAATAATGGATTATTTCTATACACACCCAGTTTTATATCCTGGTGGAATAGAAAGCTATCAGTTCATGATAGCTCATTTTTCAAATAAGAAACAAAAAAATCAATTTACAATAAAATAATGATATTTCAATATGTAAATATCAGACACAAATGTACTGGAAGACATAACAAAAGTAGAAACACTGTGTGTCTGCTATAAATCTAAACTAACACAGTTGAATCGTGGTGATGATTCAAAAATTACGAGCAGAATTGCCATTGCTGAGGAAATTTTCTGAAATAGTAAACAACTCTTGGTACATTCAGAACAAAATAATATTTAGGCGTCTCATGATTTATTTCTGTGATTTAAAAAAAAATGTAATTAGGTTTTGTATCTGGTCTTTAACCTACAGTTGAATCTTGAAGGCCAAAAAGGAGTTCAAATGATAGACAGTATTAGAGTTGGGAGAAGTATAAGAAAGGAGGAAAACCAGGTATCAAGAAACAAGTTTGCCTGAGAAACTAATACTTTCAGGGCAATGTACTTTAGCCTGTTGTTTACCAACCTAATTCTTTTGATGAAAAATCTCTGTTACTTGGCCATGTAAAACATCATACTATCTGGTTTGTGATGATTAAATTTTTCTTGCCAGGAATTAGTTTAAGATAGGAAATGGGACGATTATTAGACAATGATAAAGTATTTGAAATTTTCTCAAGCTGGGAGTTTCCACTGGTGTAAAAAGTAGTCAAGAAGAGATATCCTTTTTTCATTTATTGGATGCTGTTGCCTCTATATGGAATTGCAGTATAGCCATCATAGGATCATGAAGAACATGTCAAAACAAAAATATGGAAGAAACATGGACCCTTGATCCTGACAGTGAGAATAAATTAACCAACAGTGTAATATTCCTGATGTCTGAACTTCTTGTTTCTTGAGATAATATATCCACTTATTGTTTAAGCCATTTTATTTAGAATTTCTGTATCTTGCAACTGATACTATTCTAATTGATATAGCAAGTGTTGAACAGTTGTTTTAGCATTATACTTATCTTCAGTGTGTGAACCTAAAATGCCATTTTATTGATAGGTATATGAAAAAGGCATTTTTATTTCTTTTGTTACCAAAAGCACTCAATAACCCATAGGGGAAAGAAGAGGGTGCCCTATTCTATTTAATGTCTCTAAGATTAAACACTTTTCTGGCATAAAGGTGATTGAAAAAACATCTCTACATTATTTACAACGCATATGTAATGCTATTTTAAGAGTATTATTAATGAAGATGACATAGTAGGATTTGATCTAAGGATTTGCATAGCATTAGATTACATTCCTGGTGATAGTTAAGACTGATTTTCCAGCTTTTCAAGAGATTTTCTTTAAAAAAAAAAGAAGTCTACATTTCTAGCTGAATTTTATTTTGTGGTGAAAAGCAAATCTTAGTGGGCTGCTTTGAAAATTATCTTGGGTGGAATTATATTAATTTTTTGGTTGGTGAGCTAATCTACAGAAACCTTGGAGAAAGCATGATGATAAAGAATAAAGGAGTAAGAGCTTTATAAGACTATACTTGGAACTGTCCTTGCTCTTGCTTTCTGGAGGATGATCAGTAAATGTTTTTATCAAAATAATTAGATGAATATTTACTCTAAATACTGAAAATTATCACTGGGTCTACTGTTTACATGAAATGATAAGCAAAGCAGGAAAAAACTCAAGAAAGAACTCAAGATTTCCCTCAAAGAAGCCTTTCACAAAATTTTGAAGAACAGAACTATTTTGAGTCTCATGACAGAGAATGCCCATGGCATAAGGAAAAATGTTTCTGTATTGTATGATTCAGTTCTATGTTTATTCCGAAGCGTTAAAGCAATAAAGACAAAAACATGTTTTCATACTATAATTACTAATGACATGTGTTAAGTGCCAACCCCCTGTCAAATTTGGCATTGTCCCTTATGCTGGATGAATGCAGCATATTTCTTGGATGCATTTCATGTACTTTGTATTGGATATAATATTAATATTCCCCAAAGCACTTGGAATGAGGTAATTTGTATGATGATGATGAGGAAACATAAGTATCTATCAGACACAGATTTTTATTTTTGAAGTGTGAATCAGGCATAAAGTTTTAAATGTATGCTTCTTAAAAACTTAGAGAATCATCTATGAGAGAAACAATTTCAATAACAACAAAATTGGCCATCTCGTCTAAGGAAATTGGGGTCTAAACCTGAACAGCGCAAGATCTTAATGGACCTTCTAAAAAAATTATTTTTAAAGCTCACTGAGCCATCTTGTGTTGGAAATGAGGGAGACAGTGTCTTGTGCATCTTTTAAACTTTTTTGTTTTTAAAAATAATTTATTATTGTTTTATTGCATCCTGCTAGAATCTCCTGTATCTCTCTATTTCTCCAGTTAAGAAAGTAAATAGTAAACAAAATATTAACTGAGTTCTCATAAAACACATCAGAAAAATTCTATGTGAGGTTTTTAGTTGGATGTTTTGTTTTGTTTTGTTTAAGAGTTAAGAGTTTGTAACACTTTGTATGACCTTGTGTGGGTGCTAAGTCAATATAAAATAAATAGAAATTTACTCACCAAACTGGCATTGCCTATATATCTCTATATTATCATTGCCAGTTATTAGTTCTAACAGGAAGTTTAGAACTTCCATTTTTAAATGAAATTATTATATTTAATATAATAAAGAATATTTTATATATATCTAAAGTCAGTAAACAAATACTATATAAAATATAAGTATATGAAAGTGTCATACATACATATATATATAATCTCAACCACTCTTACCCATTTCTTCATTTTTCATTTTAATGAAAATGCTTAGAACTGAAAAAAATTGAATTGATCAACTTCCTTCTCTCTTCATCTCATATAATGATCTGAAATTTATTCTTAAAACTGCAAAGATATATCACTACATATCATATAGATATTAAATGATAATAAAGGAAGCCTTAATACCAGTAAATTTGACAAATAGATGAAATGTACATGTTTCTTAAAAATATAACATAAAAACTGACACAAGATGAAATAGAAAATCAGAAGAGTACAATATCTATAATAAAAATTGAATTCATTATCAAAAAGTTTTCGACAAAGAACTCCAGGCCTAGATGCTTCCACTAACGAACTGTGTCAGACATTTAAGAAATAAATAATATCAATTTTATACAACCTTTTTCAGAAAATAGCAAAGGGAACACTTTCCATCTTATTTTATGAGGCCAGTGGAGCCCCAATATCAACACATGACAAACGTTGCAAATTTAGGACTAAAAAAAGTAGAAGGTAGGAGTCAAGGACAGTCTTCTGTCAGTAAAATACTAACTAAAATCAAGTTTACTAAAAATGCACTTCCATGACCTATGACATGATTAAAATTATTTTAAAAATCTCATGACATTTTGTTATTCAATATGTCAAATTTTGGTAAAGAAGAAAAAAGGGGGTTTTGATAACCTTGTATAAAAGTGAAAATCCTTTGTATTGTTAGTTCTTCCGCTGTTTTAAATGAACATTGTGCAGGACTTCCCTGGTAGCACAGTGGTTAAGAATCTGCCTGCCAATGCAGGGGACACGGGTTTGAGCCCTAGTCCGGGAAGATCCCACATGCCTAGGAGCAACTAAACCCGTGTGCCACCACTACTGAGCCTGTGCTATAGAGCCCGCAAGCCACCACTACTGAGCCCACGTGCCACAAATACTGAAACCTGTGTGCCTAGAGCCCGTGCACTGCAACAAAGAGAAGTCACTGCAGTGAGAAGCCCATGCACCACAACGAACAGTAGCCCCGTTCGCTGCAGCTAGAGAAAACTCCACGTGCAGCAACAAAGACCCAATGCAACCAAACATAAATAAATAAATTTATTTTAAAAAATGAACATTGTGCATTTGCAACTCTCTAATCTTAGGAAAAAAGGACAAGAGATATATAAACCAATCACTATACAATGCCATTATTTTTATATTTTAATGTGTATAATCAGGAGCTACTTATCTGGAGGTTATTATAAACCATCTTGACAATTCAGAGAATAATTTCCACCTTGAAATATATAAAACGCTTTACTAGCAGGACAGAACCATTTAGTGTAGTTAAGGAGAGCTAAGGAAAGATGTATATTCCCAGAAGTGGGATTGCTGAATCATACGGTAGTTCTGCTTTTAGTTTTTTAGGAACTTCCATACTGTTTTCATACTGGCTGTACCACTTTACATTCCCACCAACAGTGCACAACATTGTTTTCTACAACCTCAACAACACTTGTTATCTCTTGTCTTTTCATGACAGCCATTCTAACAGGTGTGAAGTGACATCTCATCCTGGTTTTCATTTGCATTTCCCTGATGACTAGTGATGTTGAACACCTTTTCATAACCTGTTGGAAATTTGTGTATCTTCTTTGGGAAAATATCTGTTGAATTCCTTTGTCCATTTTAAATCAGATTTTTTTTTTTTTTTTTTTTTGCTATTGAGTTGTATGAACTCTATAAATTTTGGATATTATACCCTTATCCAAAACATGGTTTACAAATATTTTTTTCCTATTCTGTAGGTTACATTTTCATTGTGTTGATGGTTTCCTTTGCTGTCCAGAAGCTTTTTAGTTTGATGTAGTTCTATTTGTTTAGTTCTCTGGAGTATATTAAGAACAGAATGTTAACTAGGATATTCTTCTGGGATATTCTCTAGTCCTATATATTTGTGACGTGGTGATTATTTTGATCATGATGAACTGAGTCATCAATAAATGATGAAATTGTGTTAAAACATTTTATTTAAGGTAGAGTAACTGCTTGATATATTAGAAAGATTTGCCTCCAATTAACCATTATTTTTACTCTTTTGGAACTTAGGCAGACATTAAAAATTTGACACATATATGACAATTTTTGGCAATGACAAATAAATGAGGTATTTGGTTTTTAATTTGTCAGTGTGTGTGTGTATATGTGTGTCATGTGCTTCCATGTATATACTTATTTGTTTTGGCAATATTACCTATCTTTAATTATCCTAATGTTACTTGGGATAGTAATTTATTGAAAATCAGCTCAAATATCCTATGTATTAATTTCTAGCTTAGAAGGGTAACTGAATAGCTTGTTGAGTGTCAGACTGTATTTATACTGGTTTAAACTTCCAAGATTACAAATAACTTTACAAATAGATACACGTTAATTTTAACTTCACAAAGAGAATTCCATATTAATCTTACACTCTAATGGGTAGTAACTTAAAGCAAATAGTTTTAAAATTGTTTCCATGTGCTTCTCCTCTGATCAAAATTCCCCAGTGTTTACAAAGAAAGTTTCAAATTCTCTACAAAATTTTTAAGCCTCTCCACCACATTCTAGCCCCACCCTTCCCAATTATTTTAATTTCCATGTCCTTAAAACATTTAGAACAAATTTGATGTATGTATGGGTGTATGCATACCTATACATACATAAAAACATATATATATATAATTATAGCTGATGCTATTCCTATTGTGTCTGAATTACCATCCAAAGTTTCAAATTGTTCTTTTATGATTTCATAAGCAATTCCCTAACTACTACAACCCACATTGATCTAATATTACTCAAACCTCTACGATTATGTCTTTTACTTAATTATATATTATTTTATTAGAATTAAGGTAAGTATGATCTATTTGCAGTTAAAATATACTTCAAATAAAATGTTTTATTGTAAGACAGCATACAGAAAAGAACGTGCAATCTATGTGTAACACATAAAGAATAATGATTCAAAAAGCACTCATGAACCCCCACACATTTATTTAAGGGAAAAGAACATTACAATTATCTTTGAAATCCACTAGGTAACTTCTCCCAAGTGTACCAAGAGGTAATTTGCGCTGAAATTTTGTATTTTTTCATTCCCTTTCTTTACTTTGTAGCCCCTCAGCTTTACTTTCTCCAGTCTTAGAGGTAAAGCTTTTGGTGTGTCACCATTAAGAATGATTTTAGCTCTAGATTTTTTTGTAGATGTCCTTTATCAGGTTGAAGAAATTCACTTCTATCCTTATTTTACTGAGATGTTTCATCAGGAAACAATGTGTTGGATTTAGTTAAATGATTTTTCTTTGTCTCTTGAGATGATTATGTGGTTTTCCTTTATTATTTTGTTAATATAGTGAATTACATTGTTTTGCATGTGAAATCAAAGTTGCATTCTAATCAACTTTATTGATATATAATTTATATACAATAATATGCACTCACCTTAAGTAAACAGTTCAATGCATTTTTTAAAATTAATTAATTTTTGTCTGTGCTGGGTCTTCGTTGCTGCATATGGGCTTCTCTAGTTGTGGCAAGCGGGGGTTACTCTTTGTCGCGGTGCGCAGGCTTCTCCTTGTGGTGGCTTCTCGTGGAGCACGGGCTCTAGGTGCGTGGGCTTCAGGAGTTGTGGCACACAGCCTCAGTAGTTGTAGCTCGCGGGATCTAGAGTGTAGGCTCAGTAGTTGTTGTGCACGGTCTTAGTTGCTCTGCAACATGTGAGATCTTCCTGGACCAGGGCTCGAACCCGTGTCTCCTGCATTGGCAGGCGTATTCTTAACCACTGCGCCATCAGGGAAGTCCTCAATGCATTTTTCAGATGTATTCCTGCCTTGTAATTACAACCCCAATCAAGTTTTAGAATATTTCTATTATCCCCAAATTTCCTTTGCGACTCTTTGCAGTTATCCCCCAACAGCCAACCCTTGCCCAATGCAATGCAAACTCTGGTCTGATTCTTATTACTATAGATTCATTTAACGTGTCCTAAATGCAAATGGAACCATACAATTTATACTCTTTTGTGTCTTGTTTCTTTCACTCCACATAACATTTTGGAGGTTGTTTTGGTTATCTGTAGTCAATTTCTTGTTGCTGAATATCATTTTATTATACGGTTACACCACAATTTATCATTTTACCTGCTGATCAACATTTGTGTTGTTTCCATTTGGGGGTAATAATTGTTGAAATTTTTATGTACGTTGATGTACAAGTCTTTTCATGGCTATATATTTTCATTATTCTTGGGGAAATAGGAGTGGAATTTCTAGGTTATATGTGATTTATATGTTAAGTAGATGTTAAATTTTATAATAAACTAACACACTCTTTTTTAAAATGGTTACATTTAATCTTTTCACCAGCAATGTATGAAAGTTTCAGTTGTTTCATATCTGTACTGGTTATTGTCAATCATTTAAATTCTGGATATTCTAATGAGTATGTAGAGGAATTGTATCGTGATTTTGATTTGGATTTCTCTGATTTCTAGGAATGTTGAGGATTTTAATACCTACTTATTGGATATATATATATATATATTATTTTTTGTGAATTACGTGTTTAAATGTCACATTTGTCACATTGGGCAGTTTGTCTCATTATTTAGTTGAAATGTTCTTTATGTGTTCTGGTTACATAGCCTTTATCAGGCATTTGTATTTAAATATTTTCTCCAAGTCTGTGGATTGCATTTTGATTATTTCAGTGTGTTTTAAAGTACATTTTTAATCAATTCCAAATTATCATTTTGTCTTGTGATTTGTGTACTCCTAAAAATATTGTCCATGAGATCAAAAAGAATTTCTCCTGTTTCCTTCTATATATTTATTTTATTTGTCTCTCCTAGAATTCCATTTACTTCTTTTTTTTATTTCTATTTCTTTGCTGAGATTTTCCATTTTTTGGATGAAATTTTTATTGACTGAATAAATGTTCTTTTATTTCATTAAGAATGTAGTAGCCACTTCTATATTCTTTCTGTTAGTACTAATATCTGGCTTCTCTTGGATTTGGATTCAATTGATTTCCTTTTCTCTAATACTGTGTTCCAATTTCTTGATTCTTGGTATGTTATGACCTTTTGGATTGTGTCTTGGGCATTATGAATATTACATTGTGTGGATTCTTAATTCTGTTATTATCCTCCAATGACTATTATTATTTTTTTTTTTTAGTAAGTGTTTTTCTTAGCTGTGCTTGACCTTTAAATTTTGTTTCTTGGGAAGCAAGTCTGGTCCTAGTTCAGATCTTTTTTTCTTAGTTACCTCTCCTTGAATCTGTTCCACACATGTGTAGTTGAGGGGTCAGTCAGAGATATGGGTAGAAAGTTTGAAGATCCCCTCTCTGGCTCTTTCCCATGCATGATTCCCCTACAGTCTTTTTACTTCCTGGCTTCTGGACTTCATTTTTCATTTTTCCCAGGCAGAAAAACTAAGATCTTTTGCAGGTGTGCCCCCTGTTCCCAGTATGCATGTCTTGCAGACCTTACTTAAGGCTGAAAGTTGTGGAAACTGTAACCTAACTGTATAGCTACACATATTCCATTCTCCAAGAAAGTATGCCCTCCTAACCAGTCTCTTTGCTTCTGTCCACACCGCAGGACAATTAAATAGTTGCTTTTTGCATTATGTCCATGTTTTTATATTGGTTTCTGCTTTGGGGGTCATCTGAGAGGGTCTTAGTGCATCAGATCCAGAAGTGATAATCTATTTTTGAATACTTATTTTTTTAACACCAGTAAACATTATGAACTGTTACTAATTCTAGTAATCTATCTGAAAAATTTTGAGGATCTTGCATAGAGAATTATATGATGTGGAGTAAGGTAGTACTTATTTCCATCAATATTTACACCTTTAAATTTTAAAAATCTTTCTTCAAAGAATACGTACTTCAATACAATTTTGAATAAAAGTGGAGACGGTGAACATTCTTGTTCTACATCCTACTATTGAATATAATGCTTACTGTATTTTTTAAAGATATCTTTTATAAGATTAAGAAAGATTCTACAATTCTTAGTTTGCTATGTTTTTTAAAAATTGTGAGTATATTCTGAATTTTATCAAATTTCTAGATTAATGATTGATATGATTTTATTTTCACATTGTAAAGTATACTGTTTAGATATCTAATTCTATTCTTGCATTCATCATATAAAGTTTAGTATTCCTTTATATGTAACTAGTGTTAATTTGTTATTAGTTTATATACGGTTTTTGCATGTAAATGTATAAGTGAAGTTTGCCTATAATTTTATTCCTTGTTAGGTTTTCGTAGCAAGGTTTTACTAGCCTCACAAAAATGAGTGGAGAAGTTTATGTCTTTTACATGTAATGGTGTTTGTGGAAGTGAAATTACTTATTCTTTTCCCCACCCCCTAACCCCTGATAATCACCATCTACTTCTTGCTTCTATGAATTAGACTTTTTTTTTTTTTCAGATTCCACAGATAAGTAAGATCATACAGTATTTGTTTTCCTCTGTCTGGCTTATTTCACTTAGCATAATGTCCTCTAGTTTCCTCGAGTTGATGAAATGATGATGTAATGAAAATGTCCTTGAGTTGTTGCAAATGGCAGGATTTTCTTCTTTCTCATGGCTGAATAATATTCATTGTGCATATACACACCACATCTTCTTTATCCATTCACCTGTCAATGGACATATTTTGGCTATTATGAACAATGCTGCAGTGAACATGGGGGTGCAGATTATCTCTTTGAAATAGTGATTTCCTTTCCTTCGTTTGAATCCCAGTAATGGGATTGGTGGATCATATAGTAGTTTTATTTTTAATTTTTTGAGAAACCTCCATACTGTTTTCCATATTGGCTGTACCAATTTGCATTCCCATCAACAGTGTACCAGGATTCCTTTTTCTCTACATCCTCGCTGACACTTACTATCTCTTGTCTTTTGATAATAGACATTCTAACAGATGTGAAGTGATATCTCATTATGGCTTTGATTTGCATTTCCCTGATGGCCTCAATAAAGCTTGAAGAAAAGAAGAAGCTATATATTATTGTGAGCTTTTTGCCAGGTCAACAGCTGTGGAAAATGTAAACAAAACAGACATTGACTCTGCTCTGAGGGGGTTACAATCTATATGTCTGTTGTCCTAGAATAACATTTAAGGTAGTTTATCATTAGAACATAAAAATTATTCATATATATTTTGAATGAAAGAATAAAACCTAAAAAATAAAGTGAATGAATTTTACCTGAAGGTAAGTTGCACTTTTTTGTCTGAATCACATATGGATTCACCCAACTTTACAGGGTCAGACAGTCTAATGGATATAGAACCAATTCATGATGAGGTACTTTCACCTATTGAGACAGGAGTGTAATCATTCTCTCTTCTCTTATGGAGTTATACTAGATAACTATAGATTGGGGTGAATAGAGTAGAAGATATTACTTGTACTGAAGAAGAAAACATGTGTGGATAATTTCTTTTTCTGGGGCTTTGTCAGATTTGTGATTACACTGATTATCTTGTCCTCAGCTGTAACCCTCTTCTTCTGCGGGTGTGAATTTTCATCATTTTATTATGGACCAATCATAATCTTATTTATAAAATGATAGAATATGCCTTTATTTTTATAAAAGTTATCCTGAAGTCTGAACAGTTTTGTAATCCCAAAATTATCTGGTGTTATTTAAATCTTTATTGTTGTTGTTGATTTTAAGGTGGTTGTAATTCCACTTATTGATCCTTCTGAGTTGGTTTTCATGGTAAGAGGTAAGTACACTTATATTTACATAAGCAATTTTCATTTTCTCATTTTTCATAAAACATATTTCTAATGAGGATAGACATCTTTATTAGCTCTCCCTTTTCATTCCTTTCATTTTCCAGCTGCCATTCTCTTTCATTTTCCATGTTAAATTGTATGAATAATTAAAGTTGGACTTTTAATTTTCTTTTCTGGGCATGATTCCGTTGTTTCATTTTATGAATATTCTTAGTGGTAAATATGGGGAAATATCCCTAGAGTCTAAGAATTAAAATCAGACAAATCCTATTCATCTTGTGCTCTACTCAAGCATCGAACTCTAGCAATTTGCTCTCTCATAGCAGCAGCCTCCCATATATCAGGTGTGTTATATATTGCTCTCGCCTTTTCAACTCTGATGACTTTGTGTTTTGACAGATAACCAAAGTGTGTATTTATATTTTCAGCAAATGGTGTGCTCTCTTTAGGAGCCCCTCAAAAATTGACAGACGTTGCGTCACATGATTTCTACTTGAAGTATAAACACAATGCAACTGTTTATATAAAGTCAAACCCTTTGATTCCATATAAACCTCTTCAAAACACTACAAAGTATTCCAAGAGTAATATTATCCCATTTGAACTCACCAAAGTGCTTTAAATACTAAACCGTTTGAGTATTAAAATTAACATTCACTCTTTGTATTTACTAATCACAAATGAAGTACATTTAAATTTTGTTGAAATGTCATAAAATTATCTGTGTACTGTCTGTGCATGAAAATTAGTGCAGGCCTCCAATGGGGCAGTGAAATATTGAAGACCACTGGAGGCACAGGGGGGATTAATAATCTCATCTGAATTTGAAACAATTGTAAAGATATGGAACATTTTCGGGAACAGAAGCAGATGATTTGAGTGACAAATCAGATATAACATACAACATTTAAAAATATTTAGTAAAGATCATTTACAGCAGTCTTAGCAGCAAGCTTCTTCAGTTGTATCCAGTGAGCTGAAATATAATCATCAACCTCAATTTTTATTTTCTAAAAGACCCTTTTTTTCACTCCTGATGTTGCACATTCTATGAGTTTTGACAAGTGCATGACAGGTATCCACCATTATAGTATCATAGAGAAGAGTTTCTCTGCCCTAAAAATCCTATGTGCTCCGCCTATTCATCCCTCCTTCCCTCCTAACCTGTGGCAACCACTGGTTTTTACCATCGACATAGTTTTGACCTTTACAAAATGTCATATACTTGGAAATCCTACAGAATGTAGCCTTTTAAGATTGACTTCTTTCACTCAGTAGTAAGCATTTAAGATTCTTCCGTGTCTTTTTATGGCTTGAAAACTCCTTTTTTTAGTACTAAATATTTATTGCCTGAATATATCACAATTTATTTATGCATTCACCTACTGAAGGACAACTTGGTTTGTCCAAATTTGGCCAGTTATATATAAAACTAAGTTTATATATAAAACTAGTATAAATATTTTTGTGTAGGTTTTTGTGTGGCCATAAATTTTCAACTCCTTTGGGCAAGTAAACACCAAGGCGTTCAATTGCTGAATCGCATGAAGAGACTATGTTGAGCTTTGTAAGAAACAGCCAAACTGTCTTCCATAGTCTCTGTACCATTTTGCATTCCCACCAGCAATGAAAGAGTTTCCACGGCTTCACATCCTCACCAGCATTTGATGTTGTCAGTGTTCTGGATTTTGGCCATTCTAATGTGTGTAGTGCTTTGTCATTGTTGTTTTAATTTGCATTTTCCTGATGCCACATCATGTGGAACATCTTTTCATATGCTTATTTGCCATCTTTGTATCTTCTTCGGTAAGATGTCTGCTGAGGTCTTTGGCCATTTTTTTTTTTTTTTTTTTTTTGCGGTACGCGGGCCTCTCACTGCTGTGGCCTCTCCCGTTGCGGAGCACAGGCTCCGGACGCGCAGGCTCAGCGGCCATGGCCCACGGGCCCAGCCGCTCCGCGGCATGTGGGATCTTCCCGGACTGGGGCACGAACCCGCGTCCCCTGCATCGGCAGGCGGACTCTCAACCACTGCGCCACCAGGGTTGTTTGTAATTTCCACCATCCCCAAAGGCTTCAGATTGTCCCTTAACTGTCTCTCAGTTCTCCTTTCCCTGCTCCTTTCTGCCCTAGACAATCATTCATCTGATTTCTAACATTATATATTAGTTTTACTACTACTAAACAGTTACGTAAATGAAATCTTAACATTGTGATTTGTGTCTGGCTATTTTTGCTTAACATAACATTTTGAAGATTCATCCGTGTTTTTTGCATGCACTAAATGTTCCTTTTAATTGTTGAGTTGTATAAATATACCACACCTTGGTTTTCCATGCTTCTCTTTGGTTTCATAGGTTTTTAAAATCAATTTCCTCATTTCTCTTTGGTATTTTAGAGTGAACATGTGTTAAGCTTTATTTCTAATCTTTTGGAAATTTCAAAACTTTGTATCCAATTTCTTATGCCAAAATATTTGAATTTATTCTTGACTCTTCTTGTTCTTTTACTCTCCTGATAATTATTGTGTGTAGACTAAACCCTTTAATTCTGTCCAAACCAAGTGCTCTATTTCTCCAAAACCACTGATGCCATTTTAATTTTATCTACAACTTCTGCATAATCAACCTCCTCAAATATAGGCTAGGGGTTTCTAATCCGTTTTTCCCCATCTACCAGTGTGTGTTTTTAAACAGAAAATCCTTCCCTGCTTACAACCCTTCAATTACTTTTTTCAGTTATAAGTAAAGTGACTACCATGAATAAAGTGTACACAACATTGATTACCTCAGTGACCTAATGGACTCTCATCCTTCTTCACTAAACTTTAGCTCCAATAACCTTCATTTAGTACCTTCCTTACTCAGGACCTTTGGACAAGTTTCTTATCACTTTTGTATGCATAATTCCTATTCACGTTTCAAATTTCAGCCAAAAATTACTTTATCAGGGAGACTTTTCTTGAGTTTACTGGTTAGATGAGCCCCTCTTATTAAAGGTCACATACCATCCTGCATCCTGATTTTTTTCCATCCTGCCTTTTGACCATTATTCAATTATTAATGCATTTGCTTAATGTCAACGTCTTTATATAAATGACCTTATAAAGCGAGATGCCATGTTCATTTCATTCATTGCTATATTCATAGCACTTAATAAAGTACTTGAGTATTTTAGGTTCTTAGCATTGTTTATTGACTGAACTGTGATGGAAATGGGTATTTGCAATTGAGTATATCAGTGATCTGCACTGAGAGAACAAGGGATAAGAGAAAGAAGGCAAGACCTGGGGAAATATGGAGAGAAATACGGAGAGAACAGAACTTACTGAGGTGGAGAAGAAAATGTTCTGCCTTAAGAAAAAATTATACTCATTGTTTACTATCATCAGAGGAGAAGATACGCCAAAGCACCTACATTCAAGCACCCCCAAAATTCTTGTCTTAATAAAGTTCAACTAATATTTTATGATATTTAAAGAACAATGATGTAGGACTTTAATATTAGAAAATTATGAAGTAATAATTCATGTCCTAAACAGAACACAGACATTAACCTGTTTTGAACACTAAAACTAGAAGGGACCAGCACACTGGCTATTTTTTGTTTTTGTTTTTGTTTTGCGGTACGCGGGCCTCTCACTGTTGTGGCCTCTCCCGTTGCGGAGCGCAGGCTCCGGACGCGCAGGCTCAGCGGCCATGGCTCACGGGCCGAGCCGCTCCGCGGCATGTGGTACCTTCCCGACCAGGGCACGAACCTGCGTCCCCTGCATCGGCAGGCGGACTCTCAACCACTGCGCCACCAGGGAAGCCCCACACTGGCTATTTTTGACCTTTGTCTCTAATAAGAAGTTTTATGTTGAGAAGCATCTAAGTTTTTACTCTGGTACTTTTTTACTATGTGATCTAGGATAGTTATTTAAACCTCTCCCAGCCTCAGTTTCTTGCTTTGTATAATTTTTTTTTTTTTGCGGTACGTGGGCCTCTGCATCGGCAGGCGGACTCCCAACCACTGCGCCACCAGGGAAGCCCTTGTATAATATTTATTTCATAGCGTTGTTATAAGGATTAGGTGAGGTAATACATCATCATTAAGCCCACATCATAGGGATTTTCACATACGTGTTTGGAAACTCAAGGCTATTGTATTTTTGTAATGTTCTTATTTTGTCATCATCACTGCCATTACCAATAGAAGAACATTTGGCTAAGGGTAAGGAAATTGTATTATTTTCCAATAATGGAAAGAAGAATCTTTGGGCAAATGCGTTAACAAATGGCATAGTGGTATTCACCTTGTCAACAGGAAAGGGTTCTTGTGAGTAAATGCAGGTGAAGGCAATTTGAACATTGGAAGTTATTGTTGTTAAGATTAGACCATAACCTGGAAGCACTGATTTGAAGCAAAGTTCTAATGAGGATAAGTTTATACTTTTAATTCCTTTATGCAAAATTTTGTTCAATGGCTTAGAAGGGTGTTACTTCCTGGGGACTAGCCAGTGTTCATCTGTTTTCTCTAGATTACAGAACAAAGATGATAATTAAAAACTGCATGGTATATGCATGTATATCAGCCAAATATACAACCATTTTGAGTGAAAACAGTATTCTAATTAGAGGTCTGAAAGTATTTAGTCTCCATGACTTTAATGTGCTAATTTGATCACCTACATTATTTTGTGTGAATTTTCTTGTGTTGTCTTGTCTTATCTCTATTCATTTCCAATGTTTGTCAGTCCACCTTTGGCCTGTAACCACTGCTTTGTCATCTTCCTGACTGATACCTTTGAAAATCTGTCAACAGTTATTGTGTTTTACATTTTAACATACTGCCCAACATAGCATAACATTTAGATTCCCTGTACATAGAGTCTTTCCTTGTGGGAAAAAAAAAAAAAAAAAGTCTGGTTTAGTTAAGACTCTTACAGAATTTAGTCAGTTTCACACAGAACATCTTTCTTTATTCATTAGCGACAATGGAATGTGGTGGAAAAACACAGACCTTGAAGTCATTGAAACCTAGATTTGAGTACTAACTCTGTCATTTAATGGTTTTGTGACCTTGAGGAAATTATCTATGCTTTTCAAGCTTCTGATCCTTTTTCTGTAATATGGGGATGATAATAGTCACTTTACACATGGATATTGCAGAAATAAATGAGATAACATAAGACACAAACATTAGTGCCACACAAAAACCAAGACTACGCAGAGAACAACGGAAGTAGATTCTATCTTATCTTCACTCCAAGTTATATGCATACAGAAGGGAATGGGGCCTAATTTCACCCCCTCACCACGCTCATTTACTTATAGAGCAATTAAACGCAAGCACAGTGGGAATTGTCTGTTTAGTTCCGTGGATAAGGGAATGACATACTTTACAGACCACAGTGCAGGGAGAAAGGCGTTAACTGTTATGCATACAAGTTATCTGCATGTAAACCAGTCAGTTGGACTGCTTGATGTAGGTAAATTAATTTTCATATAGAGATTACTCGGGTATGTGAGGTCTTGGAGTTTGAATCTGCAATTTAAAAGATATTGGCAACTTACTCCCCCTGAATGGGAAGAGCCTATTCATTTTTAGAGCTGGATCCTGTTGTGACAAGACCTACGTGCTCATTGTAGTTATGCAGGTGTTAGGAAAATCCCTGCCTTTTGTGAGGGGAGCAGTGCAAAGAAACCCATTCTTTAGATTGGCACTGGTCAGGACCAGGGCTATAGATACTTTTGGAGAATACTATGTTTGAAACTTCTTACAGAGTGAGGCTTTTTACCTCCTGTTCCAGTAGGCTTCTGGGAGTAAAAGTATCAATATCCACTCTACTTATAAAGCACTTAGGAATGTGCCAGGGGCTGTGCTAAATATGTTTAATGAATTTTATGATTTATAAAACTCACGAGTCATTATTATATCATTTTTACAGAAGTATCAACTGAGGCTCAGATAAGCTCAATAATGTACCCAATATTCTCATGGTGAGAAACTGGTGGAGCCAAAATTTGAACTCAGGCAAGCTTACATGAGATTCCTTTCTCTTGTGCATGGCTGGCAGGGAAGGAATTAAAGGACCATGAAAGGAAAGTCACCATAAGGAAGAACAATAGTAGAATGGGTATGGATAAAATAAATAAGTTACAAAGATATATTGTACAGCACAGGGAATATAGCCAATATTTTACAATAACTTTATTTTTTTACAATAACTTTAAATGAAGTATAATCTATAAAATAGTGAATCACCATGTTGTCCACCTGAAACTAATATAATATTATATATAAATCAACTATATTTCAGTTTAAAAAACGTGGACTGGGATCAACATCAGGACTTAGCTGTTTCTGGACACGTCTGAAGTGACAATTTAAATAAATGATGGAACATTTACATAACAGAATAACATACTAAATCTATATGTATTGATATGGATCAATATGTAACCTATGGTTTTCAAGAAAAAAAATTCAAGATGTTGTTTCATGTTGGAATTTCTATAAAGCAATATTTATGTAGCACAGAATATTTCTGGAAGTTCATGCATGAAACTGACACGGTTACCTGTGTGGAGCATACTGAGTAGACAATAGTGATGTGGTAGGGGGTACAGACTGTTCTCAGATTTTTTTTTTTTTTTTGCGAAACGCGGGTCTCTTACCACTGCGGCCTCTCCGGCTGCGGAACACAGGCTCCGGACGCGCAGGCTCAGCGGCCATGGCTCACCGGCCCAGCGGCTCCGCGGCATGTGGGATCTTCCCGGACTGGGGCACGAACCCGTGTCCCCTGCATCAGCAGGCGGACTCTCAACCACTGCGCCACCAGGGAAGCTCTCAGATTATTTTTTTCTTTTTTTTTTTTTTTTTGCGCTATGCGGGCCTCTCACTGTTGTGGCTTCTCCCGTTGCGGAGAACAGGCTCCGGACGCCAGGCTCAGCCGCCATGGCTCACGGGCCCAGCCGCTCCGCGGCACGTGGGATCCTCCCAGACCGGGGCACGAACCCGCGTCCCCTGCATCGGCAGGCGGACTCTCAACCACTGCGCCACCAGGGAAGCCCTCAGATTATTTTTTATACTTAAAATAGTTCAGCCTTAAAGTAGTTTAGCAAAGAAAACTATATTTTAAGATTGAGAGGGCACTTTAAACCTTATCTCAAAGTGGTCTACATTTTTTCAAAAAACTTGGGAAGATTAGTAATATAGGTAGAGGCAATATTGATTTATGCATAGTGCTCTCCCCTTAGTATTCTAGATAATCTCCGGGTTTATTCTGTCTTTGTCAGCGGAAAGTATGGTTAGCATTTAGTGAAGGTATTATTTTTCATATAGAAATTGAAAATGTGAATTCTTTTAAAAAAAAGAAAGGACAGAACATTCACCTATTTTACTCAAGCAATTTACACTTTCAAAGTGAGGAGGCCAGATTGATAACACTGAACTGGTACATCAAAATAATTAAGCTTTAATCTCTGATTCAAAGACTTCAGCTTAGGGGTCATGAGAAATCAAGAAGACTTTTTCTTTGTAATCAGTCTGAGATGATTAGTAGCTTTGCTTGTAGAATGATCATTTTCCAAATACAGCAATGCAATGTTATAGTAAAATAGGGGGAAAAGATTAAGGAGTTTAATTTACTTGGCGTGTTATAACTATGTTTATTAAAACACTAAGAATTACAGCAAAACTTTATTATTTGTTAATATTACTTTTGCCTCAATGGGGGTTATATTGAGAAAGTAATATTCTAGACATAAAGGCCACTGCCAAGCTGTATTTTTTAAAAATATAATTTTCTACTTTCTTGTACAATAACCCCCTGGGTACTTAAAATGAAATCTACTTCTTTGTTGGAATGTAATTCCTCCCCCTCCCTCAATAAGCTTTCCATCTCTGGTTTATTGTTGCAGTGTTGTTCAAATAAAAAGACAGGTTTAGAATACTGATGATATATTAATCAGCATGCCTTATACCATAAGAAATAGGATAAAGGGGGCTGTGAATTATTTCTCAACAAATGTTTTGCTTGCATAATGCCACACTTGGGATCTTCCTTCTGGTTTTATCATGAAATTAATTGAATTCAGTAAATACATGCAAAAACCAAAACCTGTTTTAAATGTAGAAAATCCATGTCAAATAAAAAAATACCTTCCCCAAAATAGGATTGAAGCTTTTATAAAGAGGTCAATGATTTTAACTTACCAGGTCTTATAACTTGTGCTTGTTTTAGTAGGCAGAGAGTCTTTTTCAGAATAAATAGGTAATCTTTGGTTTCCAAGAATGAAAGTTGACAGAAAGTTGGTTTTAATAGTGTTGAAATGTGCAAAACAAATACCAAGAAAATATGGGCAGTTTCCTAAGCATTTCTCATGACAGTAGTATGTTATTTAATAATACCTTATGACGGAAACCATCTTTACTATGAGAAAAATGGTATATTTAGAAATGAGAAGAATATATTTATCAGGCCCTGAGAGGTTGGTAGCATTTCCTGAGAGTTTAAGGAAAAAAATGTACTAAAAAAGTTGGTAAAGATGTATGCTTTGCTTCCAAACAGCAGCTTGTCTTACCAGCCTGCTCTTGCGATCTATGCCCTTCGTGGTAGGATCCATAATGTTTTTCTTGTATTGAGAATTTTATGTCATGTACAAAATCTATGAGACACTCATCTTTTAGTGGACTAATTACTGTTTGCTAGAGTTTTCAGAACTCCCCAAGTTCCCAAATGGACTACTTTACAGACTGCAAAGAAGCGTGCAGCACAAACTGACAAAAATAAGACTGAGATATGGTTGTATTTGGAATGTTGCTTAAATTTTATGTTTGCTTTACCTACAAGATTCATAGTTGTGATTTGGGGTCTAACAGATCCAGAAATAAACTTTAAATGAACAAACAAAATGGTTTCTTTATCTTCACATATTATGAAGATGCCAAAAGGATTGTATAAATATTACTAAACTCACATCATTAAATAAGATCAATTTACTATAAACCATCTATCATCTTAACTCAATATAATTCTTATGAATACATTTATAAAATGTAAACACTACATAGTGCATGTATATATATTTACATATATAAAACTCTCTCCATAATGCATTCTCAGGGATAAACATTTTCCCTTGTTAATTTTATTGATTACTTCAATAACTCTAAACAATATGGTTATATTACTATTTCTCTTTATAAATCAAATATAAACATCCATTGACTCATTATTATGGTGTTTCCTCAGCAGTTTTCCTGCTCTCCAGTTTTATCATTGATAATGTTTAATAATTTAAGTAATATATTTTAAAATTTCCCTGTTAATTTTTGACACATTTTAAATTTACATACAGTGAAATTCACTCTTTTTTTTTTTTTTTTTTTACCAAACTCAGGTCTGGCTATTCACTGTTCAAAAGCCAACACTTGAGAGACAGGTGCTGGTAGGAATGGAAAGATTGCTTTATTCAGGAGGCTGGCAACCTGGGGAGAAGGCAGATTTGTGTCCTGTTCAAGAACAGGAAGATTCTGCTCAGCCATGAAAGTTTTTAAAGGGAAAAGGGGGAAGTAATCTCAGTTAATCGTTGAGTTAGGGGACCAGATTATTTGCCATTGCCCACTGTGTACAGGCCTGTTGACTCCTTGTGATCTTTCTTTAGATGCTATATTGTTCATACCACCTGCTCGTGAGCTTACTGAAGGGGAAACTGGGGAAAAGATCTAGTCATCCGTTAATTATTTATTCTTAATTTCTACTTCTTTGATCTAAAAGAAGAATCAACGGTTTAGGCAAGGTATCGTGTAATCAAAAAAATTGAAAGTTGTGCTTGGGCTGGAGGTTAGTTAAGCATGGGGGCATCTGGTATAAACGTTAGTTAAAAATATAGCTTTGCTAAAGTGACAAGACAAAAGGGGCCTCCTGCACAGAGCTGCTGCCTGCAAAGAGCTGTTTACAAATCCCCACTGTCAGACATTATCCCATTTCTGTGGGATTATGGGTGAAGGTCTCTCTTCTGTAACTTCTTCATGCTGACACACGGCACCATATTCTTAGAGTGGAAGGTGTAGATGTGGGTCTGTAGCATCTCTTTGCTAACAATTTTAGTTACCCACTTATATATACTGGCAGAACAAGCTACAATTATTTTGATGCCCACAAAGATACAGATTATTATGAGCGATAGTGTTTATTAATCCTATTCTCTTGAGGCCAGTTCTTGGAACTGTGCTAGCCAAAGATTCAGTACTGCTCAAGATGGAGCAGTTTATGTCATGGCTATAGTCTGGTCATCACACAATTAGCTTTTTCCCTCTGGTGACAGTTATAGTATCTGTAAAACAACTCAGGAATGCGCATCAGACACTGAAAGATTCTGTGACTCTGTTGTCCAAATCATTAACTGTTTTGAGCATACTCTTTTGTGACTCAGGAGGCTTGAGAAACTTCAGCTTTTCTATAAACTAGAGGCAGGGGACATGGAGGAGCCTTGGTACTTGGGAGGGCCCTGCAGTGTTCTACTTGGTTTCCGTTTTGGTATATAGTATTCCTTGAGTTTTGACAAATGCATAGAGTTGTGTAACTACCACAATGAGCAAGGTATGGGTCAATGCCCTTATCCAGAATATTTCTCAATGCTGCCCTAGTAATCAACCCCTTTCCTTATCCCTAAAACCTGGCATCTACCATTTGATTTTGTTCTCTGTAGTTTTGCCTTTTCCAGTATGTCATACAAATGGAATCATGAAGCATATAGCCTTTTGAGCCTGGCATCTTTCCCTTCTTATAATGCACTTGAAATATGTATGTATTGTTGCTTGTATCGATAATTTGTTCCTTCCTATTGCTGAGTAATATTGCATTGTGTGAATTTACCAAAGTTTGTTTATCCTTTCACCAGCCGAAGAGCGTTTAGGTTGTTCCCAGTTTGTAGATCACATGAATAAAACTACTGTGAACATTCATGTACAGGATTTTCTTGAACATAAGTTTTATTTCGCTTGGGTAACTACCTAGGAGGGAGATTGTTGGGTCATATGGTAGATTATGTTTAATTTTATAAGAAAATGCCAAACTCTTGGCTGTACCACTTTTACATTGCTACCAGAAATGTATGAACGTAATGGTTGCTTTGCAAACTTACCAGCACATGTGGCTTTATCAGGTTGTTGTTGTTTGCTGATCTAATAGATGTGCATTACCCCTAATGACTAATGATATTGAACATTTTTACATATACCTATTTGCCACTGGTATATCTTCTTTGGTGAAGTGGGGTTTTTTCCTAATATTTTTCTTATTTTTTTATTGGGTTGTTTTCTTATTTTTGAGTTTTGAAAGTTCTTTATGTTTTATGGATCCAAGTTCCTTGTGAGATATCACCTTTGCAAACATTTTTTCCCAATCTGTAGTTTGTTTTTAAATTCTTTTAACAGTGCCATTCACAGAAAAAAATATATTTTTAATTTTGATGAAGTCTAATCTATCAATATTTTCTTTGGGAATCACGCTCTTGATATATATATATAAACGCTTTGCCTGTTCCAAGGGTCACCAAAATGATTTCCTATGTTTTCCTTTACAAGTGTTAGAGTTTTACATTTTATAGGTTTATGATCTGTTTTGAGTTAATTATTATATAAGATGAGAGGTCTGGTCAAAGCTTTCTTTTTTTTTCTTTTTTTGCATGTGGATATGCAAATATTCCAGCAACTTTTGTTAAAAAGCTTGTCTTAAACATTGGCTTGCTTTTGCATATTTGACAAAAATCAGTTGACCATAGTTGTGTTTCTCTGTTTCTGGATATTCTGTCCCATTGATCTAAATGTTCATCCTTTCACTGATACCACCTGTTGTGATTATTGCAGCTTTATATCACACAGTGTGAGTCTTCCAACTTTGCTCTTTTTTGCAAACTATTTTTGTTATTCTAATTCCCTTCCCTTTCCATATGAAGTGTAGTCATCTTGTCAATATTTACAATAATCCTGTTGTGGTGTTAGTTTGGATTGTATTAAATCTATAGGTCAGTTTGAAAAAAAATAACTTTAAGAATATTGTCTTATGATCCATGAACATGATATATCTCTTTTTATTTAGAGATATTGCTTTCTTTATTGATGTTTTGTAGTTTTCATCATGCAGATCCTGTACATATTTTGTTAAATTTATATCTAACTATTTTATTATTTGGGGGAACTATTTTAAGTGGCACTTTTAAAATTTTGACTATTATTTGTTTATTACTATCATGTAGAAATACAGTTGATTTTTGTATATTGATTTTGTTTCTGGTGACATTGCTATACTCACTTATTAGTTCTAAGAACTTTTGTGGTATAGTCTAAAGGATTTACAGCATAGAAAATCACATTATCTGAGAATAGAGACACTTGAAACAATTCCTGAAAAAAGTGTATGGCCAGTACAAGCCCACACTAAAAGCCAAGACTACAGCCAATGTCACTACAGTGCATTTGTTGGAGAGCTACTGTAGCGTTAATTGGACATTGATACTGACCCAAACACCATCTGACAATGTATGTCACTGATGACATTACTGCCACTGGATAATGGATACCATACCACCACCAGTGGAATGACCTGCAGAGTTGTTGATCTGTTACTATGTTCCCCCCAAGAGTAACATATTAACACATTTCCTAAATGAAATAGGAGGTTCATATGCTGGAAGAAGAAAAAGAAAAGATGGACAAACGTACACTAAATTTGTCTAATTTCTTTGTAAGCTGCACTATTGTCATCCTAGAATTCTTTTTATTACATTTGTAGATTATGCCTGCTCTTTCATTGATATTGCATCATGTACATTCTTTGGTACTTTTAATGTTGGGGTGAGGCACATCTTCAAATATTTCTCATATTACAAGTGACTGATACTGCTTTCCTCTACCTTTCTGTAAGTCAGATTCCCCAAATTGTTACTCTTTTGGATGGGAGGGCTGACTCTCAGCATTTCCAGTAATGACATGTGAGTAGGGAGCCGATAGAAGAGCTAGCTCTTGATCTAGTTTCCAAAAATAAATAAATAAAATTGGATTAAATAAAAAGTGGAAAATATCTGGCATGCTAACACCAACACTAGAATCCCTAGTCCTCCCCGATACATTGTTCAGTTTCTTTTGAGAGTTCTTTAGTTGTGTCTGGGAGTAACCAGTGTCTCTGCCAATTCAGGGCTTGCATGTGGACAGCTTGCATGTGGCAACCTAGTCTTGCAATCATATAGAAAGTCTTTAAATTATTTAAATTGTTTTTGTCCCATTCAGACTTCTGCACAATGTAACCACTGTCACTAGGTTTGTAACCCTGAATCCTTTTCCCAATAAAGAGCATTGCTCCCATGTCTACTGTTTTCACTTGCTCCTTTTTGTGGACTGTGGCTTTCTTTACTCTATTTCATCTGTTATTAAGATCATATCTACTAGTCTTCCTGTTCACAATGCTTGTATGTGTTTGTTTTATTTTTTAAAAATGTATCTGCCATTTAAGTGGGCTTTTGGTAAGGAGGAGGAAAAGACGTATGTGCTAACTTCACTGTCTGAACCAGAAACACCTAGAGGAGTTCTAATATGGACTTATAACCACTCATAATAAGGAATTAGTGAAACTCCTTTGCCATGTTTGGCAAATGAATCATCTCTGGGGGGATGAACTTTCCTAAACTTTTCTGTTATATTATTTTTCTTTCTGTGTTTCTCATTTTTCAAGTTTCCCACGTCAGAACTAGTATGTTGATTGTGTTCATTCCTCCTATCAGGATTCCTATAACTAATTGCATAAATGTTTAATATTCTTTCTAGTTATCATTTTTAATGTTCTCATTTTAAATAACAAATTTGCTTGTTAATTATCTCAAAATATTTCCATTGATATGGAATGAACAGTGACATTAATCAAACTACTTAGGGCAGAAAGTTAACTTAGGGCAGAAAGATAAACTTGGAGCTTGCATTATTAACCATTATTGTGTATGGTTTTCCTTTAAATCATTTTAATGTTTTAAAAGAGTTAATTTTTCTGCCAAGTTACCTGTCTTACACTCATATAATAGTTTAAGGACAGGGAGAGCGTACTTCAATCCACAGACTCCTATATTTTCAGAACTGGAAAGTACAGTGGTATCACTCTAGCTCAGCCTCACTTTCTCACACATGCTAAACAAATCCTAGAGCTTAAATGATATGTTGATAAGTTCAACTATTACGAGAACTATTACAAGGTTCTTCATTCTCATAGCCGTTGTTCTCCTAAAACTTCTATTTTCTTTACTTTTGTTAGAATACCACCACTACCAAAACAAACAGTGCATACTCTTATAGCCTCATCAGTCTCTGTATTCTGTGTTGATGTGCAAATGCCAGATCTATTAACCATCTGAGGTAAGGTGACTAAATTCAGGTGCATATCACATGCAGTCTGACCATTAGTATGTAAAATGCTAATTTACATTTACATAAAATATTCATGATCCAGTGGTTTTCTGAGCAGCATTAGAATCTGTGTCATGTTTACATGTTTCAGACTTTATGAATATATTATTTGCAAATGTTTGAGCAATAAGATAATAAAATTATAAAGTACTTTCTGTCAGGATCCTCAAAGCACTATGTATACATAATAATTAAAACATTATAAAATTATAATAAGCAATCACCCACTAAGATAGATTTAGGGAGGAAAAGTTTAGAATAGTGTTACATAAATGTAAAGAGGATTAATTGTAAATTCAAAAAAGGACTGCAAACATGATTAAATGCAAAGACAAACACAGATCTTGCTGAACACATTTGTCTTTGGGAAAGAAATTATAAAAATGTTTGGCAGTAAAGTGAAATTGCTTATAAATCATTTCAAAATAATAATACACCCTGGATGACTTTATTGTTTTTATAACTTTAAATCTGTGACCCAGTGCCTTGTATGTGCTTTCTTGTAAAGTTACAATCTAATTATGAAGTGACCAGATATTAAAGAGCTGCTGTGAATCTGCTGCTGCCTCCAAATGTTACTTTTGCTGTTTAAAAGTCTTCTAATGAAAATTGCATGCACTATCAATAGAAAAAGATTAAATACTATAGTGCAGTGAAATGAAGCAGAGAGTGGTTTTTCTCCCTGTTAAGGTTATGATTGAATTATTGTGAACTTAATATTTGTTCCAAAGGAAAATAATTTCTTTCTTTAAATATACATTACAATGATTGAATAAACAAGGTTGTTCCTGGAAGTTAAGAGGTATTTTAAAACCATTAGAAATAGTTGTGTATTGTATCTTCCCTCTACTCTAAATGCCCCTTTCCCTCAACAACAACTCTGCTGTTATTTTATGAAAACACTATACAATGCTCCAGGGGAAAGAAATAGGTTTTTCAACTGCAGCAACTTATTGGAATATTTTCTTGTACCTCTATTTCTATTTAGGCGCGTGTGTGTGGTGTTTGAGTTATTGATAAAAGAGGAGGGACATCTAAGTTCTGCTTAACTTACTTAGCTCATTACTATCATTCACATCCCATAGGAAAACTGCATTATGGTTCTTTATTGTCTCTGTCCCACTCATTCTTCTACTTTCTGGAATCCCTTTCAAGAATGCCACATTGCAGTATTCCACTCTTTAGCTTTCCTCTGGGAAATACCTCTCCATGCTATAAAATCACCCTTTCATCCTATATTTTCCTTTTCATGTCTACAGTTCTTATTCCTTAGGGCAAATTTCAGTTTTTAAAAGTTAATATTCTTACTTAACTCACACTAAAATGTGAATGTGAACAATGACTATATTGTCATGTTTAGGAATAATAATCTAATAAAAGTCTACTTATATATTCAAATAAATATATAACAGAGGATGAAATTTCAGGCAAGATGCATATGGCAGGTGAGTTTGGCTCCCAATAACATTCTACACCCCAATCGCCAGGTTGTGAATATGTTAACATGTCAAAAAGAACTTTGTAGATGTAGTTAAATTTCCTAATCAGGTGAATTTAAAACAGGAAGATTATCCAGGATTATCCAGCAGCAGGGGCCCAATATGATCCCATGATCCCTTAAAAGCACAAGACAAGGCAGAAAGGGAATTTAGAGAAATTCAAAACGCAAAAAGAATTCAATGTTCCTTTGCTTGAATTTGAAGAGAGTAATGTGTCAGGAAAACAGGGACTTCAGTTCTACAACCACAAGAAGCTGAGTTCTGTCAACAACCTTGAAAGAAGCTAATATGGTACTCCAGAAGAGAATCATAGCCCTGAGAGGTATCCTAATACCTTAAGACTACTGCACCATCCATCCGTTTAAAAATACAGCTTGTTAAAATATAAGCTATTTAAAAAATAAATCAGTTAAAGCTCCAGTCCTTAAAACTTTCTAGAGGAACAGAAGAGATAAAGTACATGTTAACTGTATGGAACCGCTGAAAGACAATTTTTTTTTCATAAAACAGGTATGACTAAATTGCTCTGAGACCCCAGAAAAGTGAATTATTACTTAAAGTTGGAACATGTTGGAAGGCTTCTTGGAGTAATTGGAGTCTAGGCTGAGTTGATTCAAGTTTCACCATTTTATTTTATTAACGTGTACAGGTACATAACATATATAACATATAATTAGCACTGAGTTGGTAAAATGACATTTCAATATATTAACGTTCCATATGTTCCACTGAAGATATTACAATAAAAAAGTACTTTTATTAACTAAATAATATTATTTAGAAGGGAAATCTGGTTCATGGTATCATCGTAAGACTTTGTTTTATGGATTGATACTCTCTTCAAGGATATAGTACAATCAAATTATTATTCAGTAATTGGGATAGTGCTGATTTAAGCCATGCACAGAAGAAGGTACATTAACAAATTCATGATAGCTATCCCCCTTTTTAAAAAATAAATTTATTTATTTATTTTTGGCTGCGTTGGGTCTTCGTTGCTGCACGCAGGCTTTCTCTAGTTGCGGCTAGCGGGGGCTACTCTTCGTTGTGGTGTGCGGGCTTCTCATAGCAGTGGCTTCTCTTGTCGCAGAGCACAGGCTCTAGGCACGCGGGCTTCAGTAGTTATGGCATGCGGGCTCAATAGTTGTGGCTCACAGGCTTAGTTTCTCCATGGCATGTGGGGTCTTCCTGGACCAGGGCTTGTACTTGTGTCCCCTGCATTGGCAGGCTGATTCTTAACCCCTGTGCCACCAGGGAAGTCCCCCCCCCCCTTTTTTTTAATAGAGCAAATTTGCACAACACCTCAGGTCAAAAGACAAGCACAGCCAGGTTAATCTCTGCATGGTCTCCCCTACATTTCTAACTCCCACTTTACCTGCCAACTAAGATAGGCATAGGTACCTTTGTGTAATCTTTTCTAAATTTATCCCTAACATGTTTTTATGTGCCAACATTCATATTCATGTCTTTTGTTTTCCAATATTATCCTGACCGATGTGTTTATTCAATTCTGTTACATATAATTAAACATCTAAATGCTGAGCATTTGTGCCAACTTGTGATAGCTAATCTATATTTATTTTTCAGCATCCTCATATACTCTTTCAGAACTTTGTCACCTCTCTATTTAGCTGGAAAGACTTATGAACAAAATCTGAAGACTAATGTTTGCAGAACAGAGGGTTTCATACTACCCATCTCCCTGGCTGCATATTTTCAAATTTTATGCCTCATCTGCTAAAATCTCTTTCAACACAAACTCCGACTGTGCAGCTGTGTAAATCATGCTTTCCTGTGACCAGGTGCGCCAAGGATGACTGTGGAGATACCCCTGTTAAAGTAATCCTCCCACTAGAAGAGATACTGATAACATTGATTTTCAGATGTTGACGGGCTGGATGGCTTAGAAGCCAGATAGTTTAAGATTGTTCCAGAATGTTTTCATTTGAAGCATGATGACTAACAGTGTGTTATAAAGTTTGGGAATAGTAGGAGCATCTTCTCTGTGCTAATAATTACTGGAAAGCATTGTCCTTTGCAGACTCAGGAATCCTTAACACATAGGCTGCTCTTACCCTGCTAAGATTTAAGATTTTCCTGTTTTCCGTCTGCTGATGCTGAAAAAACAAATAAAAAAAATCATAGGTTTTTGTCTAATGAGCATCAGTTACTCAACATAATCAAAAGAAGACATTCATTTTTTTTTTTGCGGTACGCGGGCCTCTCACTGTTGTGCCTTCTCCCGTTGCAGAGCACAGGCTCCGGACGCGCAGGCTCAGCGGCCATGGCTCACGGGCCCAGCCGCTCCGCGGCATGTGGGATCTTCCTGGACCGGGGCGGCAGGCAGATTCTAAACCACTGTGCCACCAGGGGAGCCCAAGACATTCATTTTTAAAAATCTATCTCTTATCATCTATATCTATCATCTATCTATCTATCTATCATCTATCATGGAGCTACCCTGAGGCCATCAGTAATTATGCAAGTTGTGTTATTTATTTATTTTAGTTTTACAACATGACTCTGAGACATGGCTACCTTGGGTGTGCCTGTGATGGCCACAATGAAGTAAAGTGACACTGCCTTACTGTCTTGAGGTGAGAGGAAATCACTGACTTTTATTGTAATAGGGTAATTTATACTAGTGTTCTCTTTCAGTGAAGATCTAATATGAAAGGTGGTGTTGGGGGGAATATTTTTATTTATTTATTTATTTTGCGGTACACAGGCCTCTCCCGTTGTGGAGCACAGGCTCCGGACGTGCAGGCTCAGCGGCCATGGCTCACGGGCCCAGCCGCTCCGTGGCATGTGGGATCTTCCCGGACCGGGGCACGAACCCGTGTCCCCTGCATCGGCAGGCGGACTCTCAACCACTGCGCCACCAGGGAAGCCCTGGGGGGAATATTTTAAATCGTTGTCACAGATCAGTATATATTATTCCATCAGCTTGATGTTTAGACATATATTACATATTTTCCTTTCAAAAGAGCTGACAGGTAATAATGCCTTTTGTTGTCTGGATGTTCCTAGCCTATGATAATAACATCCTTGCTTATGTCTCTTCTGTAATGTTGTTTACTCTGAAGTTCTCAGAAGTTAAAGAGAAGTAATGGTTTTCACTGAGAGTTTTTCTGTTGTTGTTTAAAAAAAACAAACTGACACTAGCAAATAGTGAAATGTTAAATCAATTGAATACGGAAAGACATTTAAAAGCTTTCATATTGGTAATACAAGCTAGGAAATTAAAGGAAATTAGGAAATTAAAATTTGTGGTTGGATTCTGATTTTACTCAGAAAGTCACTGAACTGCTTTTGAAATTGCAACTTTTAGCAACTATTAAGCAGGATAATACTATCTGTTTCTAATCCATATCAGAGACCTATTGTTATGTGGATTAATGCAATAATTTCTACCAAGACATTTGATGTATATAAAATGGGCTGGGTGAAGACAAAATAGTGCTATTGTTTGTCATGAAATTGTGAGGTTTCTGTTTTCGTTTTTGTTTTAGTTTAATTGTATTCAGTTTCTTTTAAATCCCTCATTTTTCATTTTCCTTAAGTTAGCTGGTTGCTGTCTTCTTGATTCAATATTAGCCTAGATTCTTCTGCTGATGTCTATTTCTGTTCTTCGACCCACCATCTCTTGAAACAATCCTCACTCTAAGTCATCAAAGTGTCACATCTGAAGGCTTAGAAAAACTTTTGCCTGCAGTTTTAATACAATGGAGAGCACATGGAATTCCTATCAACGTATTGTATAGAAACTTACAGCTAAACATGTATTAAAAGAAACCGTTGGTAATTTCTGAAGGTATAATCTCTCTTAAATTTTATTTTGAGAAATAATTCTGGTGTAATGGTCAAGGCCTGTACTTTCGGCTTCATATTTATCAACCTATGTCTTATTTTGCCTATTTATTCTCTTGATTATTGTTCACATTGACAAATAATAAATTTTCCCTTTTTAACGTTTTGTTCTTGTTCATATTTCTAAAACTGGAAATTACAGACCACTTCCACTGGAAATTACAATCTACTTCCAGGATTCTGCATATTGCAATTGGTATAGGTATGTTAAACAGTTTATTGTTTTCTATATCTGTGTATTTGTCCACTAACTTTGAGAGTTGGTTAGGAGAGTCTGCAACTTATTATGTATGCTCTTTTTTTTTTTTTACTTTTTTATTGGAGTATAATTGCTTTAAAATGGTGTGTTAGTTTCTGCTTTATAAAAAAGTGAATCAGTTATACATATACATATGTTCCCATATCTCTTCCCTCTTGCGTCTCCCTCCCTCCCACCCTCCCTATCCCACCCTTCTAGGTGGTCACAAAGCACCGAGCTGATCTCCCTGTGCTATGCGGCTGCTTCCCACTAGCTATCTACCTTACGTTTGTTAGTGTATATATGTCCATGCCTCTCTCTCGCTTTGTCACAGCTTACCGTTCCCCCTCCCCATATCCTCAAGTCCATTCTCTAGTAGGTGTGTGTCTTTATTCCTCTCTTACCCCTAGGTTCTTCATGACATTTTTTTTCTTAAATTCCATATATATGTGTTAGCATATGGTATTTGTCTTTCTGATTCTGACTTACTTCACTCTGTATGACAGACTCTAGGTCTATCCACCTCATTACAAATAGCTCACTTTCGTTTCTTTTTATGGCTGAGTAATATTCCACTGTATATGTGCCACATCTTCTTTATCCATTCATCCAATGATGGACACTTAGGTTGTTTCCATCTCCGGGCTATTGTAAATAGAGCTGCAATGAACATTTTGGTACATGACTCTTTTTGAATTATGGTTTTCTCAGGCTATATGCCCAGGAGTGGGATTGCTCGGTCATATGGTAGTTCTATTTATAGAGTTTTAAGGAACCTCCATACTGTTCTCCACAGTGGCTGTATCAATTTACATTCCCACCAACAGTGCAAGAGGGTTCCCTTTTCTCCACACCCTCTCCAGCATTTATTGTTTCTAGATTTTTTGATGATGGCCATTCTGACTGGTGTGAGATGATATCTCATTGTAGTTTTGATTTACATTTCTCTAATGATTAATGAAGTTGAGCATTCTTTCATGTGTTTGTTGGCAATCTATATATCTTCTTTGGAGAAATGTCTATTTAGGTCTTCTGCCCATTTTTGGATTGGGTTGTTTGATTTTTGTTATTGAGCTGCATGAGCTGCTTATAAATTTTGGAGATTAATCCTTTGTCAGTTGCATCATTTGCAAATATTTTCTCCCATTCTGAGGGTTGTCTTTTGGTCTTATTTATGGTTTCCTTTGCTGTGCAAAAGCTTTGAAGTTTCATTAGGTCCCATTTGTTTATTTTTGTTTTTATTTCCATTTCTCTGGGAGGTGGGTCAGAAAGGATCTTGCTGTGATTTATGTCATAGAGTGTTCTGCCTATGTTTTCCTCTAAGAGTTTGATAGTGTCTGGCCTTACATTTAGGTCTTTAATCCATTTTGAGCTTATTTTTGTGTATGGTGTTAGGGAGTGATCTAATCTCATACTTTTACATGTTGCTGTCCAGTTTTCCCAGCACCACTTATTGAAGAGGCTGTCCTTTCTCCACTGTACATTCCTGCCTCCTTTATCAAAGATAAGGTGACCATATGTGCGTGGGTTTATCTCTGGGCTTTCTATCCTGTTCCATTGATCTATCTTTCTGTTTTTGTGCCAGTACCATACTGTCTTCATTACTGTAGCTTTGTAGTATAGACTGAAGTCAGGGAGCCTGATTCCTCCAGCTCAGTTTTTCATTCTCAAGATTGCTTTGGCTATTTGGGGTCTTTTGTATTTCCATACAAATTGTGAAATTTTTTGTTCTAGTTCTGTGAAAAATACCAGTGGTAGTTTGATAGGGATTGCATTGAATCTGTAGATTGCTTTGGGTAGTAGAGTCATTTTCACAATGTTGATTCTTCCAATGCAAGAACGTGGTATATCTCCATCTATTTGTATCATCTTTAATTTCTTTCTTCAGTGTCTTATAATTTTCTGCATACAGGTATTTTGTCTCCTTAGGTAGGTTTATTCCTAGATGTTGTTTTTGGATGGAATGTCCTATAAATATCAATTAAGTCCATCTTGTTTAATGTATCATTTAAAGCTTGTGTTTCCTTGTTCATTTTCATTTTGGGTGATCTGTCCATTGCTGAAAGTGGGGTGTTAAAGTCCCCTACTATGAATGTGTTACTATCGATTTCCCTTTTTATGGCTGTTAGTATTTGCCTTATGTATTGAGGTGCTCCTAGGTTGGGTGCATAAATATTTACAATTGTTATATCTTCTTCTTGGATCGATCCCTTGATCATTATGTAGTGTCCTTCTTGTCTCTTCTAATAGTCTTTATTTTAAAGTCTATTTTGTCTGATATGAGAACTGCTACTCCAGCTTTCTTTTGGTTTCCATTTGCATGAAATATCTTTGTCCATCCCCTTATTTTCAGTCTGTATGTGTCTGTAGTTCTGAAGTGGGTCTCTTTAGACAGCAAATATATGCGTCTTGTTTTTGTTTCCATTCAGCCAATCTGTGTCTTTTGGTGGGAGCATTTAGTCCATTTAAATTTAAGGTAATTATCGATATGTATGTTCCTATTCCCATTTTCTTAATTGTTTTGGGTTTGTTGCTCTAGGTCTTTCTCTTCTCTTGTGTTTCTTGCCTAGAGAAGTTCCTTTAGCAGTTGTTGTAAAGCTGGTTTGGTGATGCTGAACTCTCTCAGCTTTTGCTTGTCTGTAAAGGTTTTAATTTCTCCATCAAATCTGAATGAGATCCTTGCTGGGTAGAGTAATCTTGGTTGCAGGTTTTTCTCCTTCATCACTTTAAATATGTCCTGCCAGTCCCTTCTGGCTTGCAGAGTTTCTGCTGAAAGATCAGCTGTTAACTTTATGGGGATTCCCTTGTGTGTTATTTGTTTTTTTTCCCTTGCTGCTTTTAATATGCTTTCTTTGTATTTAATTTTTGACAGTTTGATTAATATGTGTTTTGGCGTATTTCTCCTTGGATTTGTCCTGTATGGGACTCTCTGTGCTTCCTGGACTTGGTTAACTATTTCCTTTCCCATATTAAGGAAGTTTTCAACTATGATCTCTTCAAATATTGTCTCAGTCCCTTTCTTTTTCTCTTCTTCTTCTGGAACCCCTATAATTCGAATGTTGGTGCGTTTAATGTTGTCCCAGAGGTCTCTGAGACTGTCCTCAGTTCTTTTCATTCTTTTTTCTTTATTCTGCTCTGCAGTAGTTATTTCCACTATTTTATCTTCCAGGTCACTTATCCATTCTTCTGTCTCAGTTATTCTGCTATTGATCCCATCTAGAGTATTTTTCATTTCATTTATTGTGTTGTTCATCGTTGTTTCATCTGTAGTTCTTCTAGGTCCTTGTTAAATGTTTCTTGCATTTTGTCCATTCTATTTCCAAGGTTTTGGGTCATCTTTACTCTCATTATTCTGAATTCTTTTTCAGGTAGACTGCCTATTTCCTCTTCATTCGTTACCTCTGGTGGGTTTTTATGTTGCTCCTTCATCTGCTGTGTGTTTTTCTGTCCTCTCATTTTGCTTATTTTACTGTGTTTGGGGTCTCCTTTTTGCAGGCTGCAGGTTCGTAGTTCCCGTTGTGTTTGGTGTCTGTTCCCAGTGGCTAAGGTTGGTTCAGTGGGTTGTGTATGCTTCCTGGTGGAGGGGACTAGTGCCTGTGTTCTTGTGGATGAAGCTGGATCTTGTCTTTCTGGTGGGCAGGTCCACGTCTGGTGGTGTGTTTTGGGGTGTCTGTGGACTTATTATGATTTTAGGCAGCCTCTCTGCTAATGGGTGGGGTTGGGTTCCTGTCTTGCTAGTTGTTTGGCATAGGATGTCCAGCACTGTAGCTTGCTGGTCATTGAGTGAAGCTGGGTGCTGGTGTTGAGATGGAGATCTCTGGGAGATTTTCGCCGTTTGATATTATGTGGAGCTGGGAGGTCTCTTGTGGACCAGTGTCCTGAAGTTGGCTCTGCCACCTCAGAGGCACAGCACTGACTCCTGACTCCAGCACCAAGAGCCTTTCTTCCACATGGCTCAGAATAAAAGGTAGAAAAAGTAGAAAGAAAGAATTAATAGAAGTAGAAAGAAAGGAGGGAGGGAGGGAGGAAGGAAGGAAGGAAGGAGGGAAGGAAGGAAAAAAGAAAGAAAGAAAGAAGATAAAGTAAAATAAAATAAAGCAAGATAAAATATAATAAAGTTATTAAAATAAAAAAAAATTAAGAAAACAAAACAAAACAAACAGAAACGGACGCATAGAACCCTAGGACAAATGGTGGAAGCAAAGCTATACAGAGAACATCTCACACAGAAGCATACAGATACACACTCACAAAAAGAGGAAAAGGGGAAAAAATCATAAATCTTGCTCTCAAAGTCCACCTCCTCAATTTGGGATGATTCGTTGTCTAAAGGAGGGAAGGAAGGAAGGAAGGAAGGAAAGAAAGAAAGAAAGAAGGAAAGAAAGAAAGAAAGAAGATAAAGTAAAATAAAGTTATTAAAATAAAAAATAATTATTAAGAAAAAAATTTAAAAAAAAAAGGAAGGATAGAACCCTAGGACAAATGGTGGAAGCAAAGCTATACAGACAAAATCTCACACAGAGACATACACACAAAAAGAGGAAAAGGGGAAAAAAATCATAAATCAAGTCCAGCTCCTCAACTTGGGATGATTCATTGTCTATTCATGTAGTCCACAGATGCAGGGTACATCAAGTTGATTGTGGAGCTTTAATCCGCTGCTTCTGAGGCTGCTGGGAGAGATTTTCCTTTCTCTTCTTTGTTCTCACAGCTCCCAGGGGCTCAGCTTTGGATTTGGCCCCGCCTCTGCGTGTAGGTCAGCGGAGGGCGTCTGTTCTTCGCTCAGACAGGACAGGGTTAAAGGAGCCGCTAATTCGGGGGCTCTGGCTCACTCAGGCCGCGGGGGGGGGGAGGGGCACGCAGTGCGGGGCGGGCCTGCGGCGGCAGAGGCCGGCGTGACGTTGCAGCAGCCTGAGGCGCACCGTGCGTTCTCTCGCGGGAGTTGACCCTGGATCCCGGGACCCTGGCAGTGGCGGGCTGCACAGGCTCCCCGGAAAGGGGGTGTGGATAGTGACCTGTGCTCGCACACAGGCTTCTTGGTGGCGGCGGCGGCTCGCGCCCGTCTCTGGAATTCCTTCAAGCAGCGCTCTTAATCCCCTCTCCTCGCGCACCAGGAAACAAAGAGGGAAGAAAAACTCTCTCGCCTCTTCGGCAGGTCCAGACTTTCCCCCGGACTCCCTCCCGGCTAGCCGTGGCGCACTAACCCCCAGCAGGCTGTGCTCACGCCGCCAACCCCAGTCCTCTCCCGGCGCTCCGACCGAAGCCCAAGCCTCAGCTCCCAGCCCCGCCCGCGCCGGCGGGTGAGCAGACAAGCTTCTCGGCCTGGTGAGTGCCGGTCGGCCCTGATACTCTGTGCGGGAATCTCCCCGCTTTGCCCTCCGCACCCCTGTTGCTGCGCTCTCCTCCGCGGCACCGTAGCTTCCCCTCTCCGCCACCCGCAGTCTCTGCCCGCGAAGGGGCTTCCTAGTGCGTGGAAACATTTCCTCCTTCACAGCTCCCTCCCACTGGTGCAGGCCCCGTCCCTATCCTTTTGTCTCTGTTTATTCTTTTTTCTTTTGCCCTACCCATGTACGTGGGGGGTTTCTTCCCTTTTTGGAAGTCTGAGTTCTTCTGCCGGCGTTCAGTAGGTGTTCTGTAGGAGTTGTTCCACGTGTAGATGTATTTCTGGTGTATCTGTGGGGAGGAAGGTGATCTCCGCGTCTTACTCTTCCGCCATCTTCCCAGAAGCTCCTAACGGAGCTCTATGTATGCTCTTTTAGTGAACAACTAAGAAGTAATCTCATCTGTTCTTTCAAAAATATTTATTAAGTGCTTTTTGTGTACCTTTTAAATTTAAGAAAATAATTTTATAACACACTAATGTTTATACTTTATAAAAGGATTTATGTAATAGTAACCAAATGTCTTGACTGTGGTTTTTTTATTCAAAAATAAGGAGACTGCTGTCATGCAGAATATTAAAAAACTCTGCTGGTCATGTGGGTTCCCATTTGAACGTATCTCAGAAGGAAATTATTTGCAGTTTTTATAAGCCAAATTTCTCCAATCTTCTCCTAATTCAGTCTCCTCCTACCATAATACTATAACCCTTCATTTGCAAGGTATGCAATTATTGTGGAGGTGCTGATGTTAATGGTGTTTCTTTGGGTAGCTGGAGAGAGATTAAAAGGAGATACTCTTTTAGAACATTTGCTCTTTCTTATAAAAAAATTCCTATGTATTACTTTATTAATTAAAATAGATGACAAACATATGGCTTGCTAAACCATGTGATACCCTAAAAATCCCAAGTTATCAAGGATAAACATTAAGGGTGATATGATTGCATCATCGTTGTGCCATCATTTATATTCACTTTAAACCTAGATTTATTTGCTTAACAGATATGTAATTAGACAAGAATAAAAGAAGCAGAGAATTGAGGCATTCAAAATTACCTTATGCTAGAGAGCCTATTCTGAGACTGGAACAAAGCATCCCATTTGAGTTTTCTGCCTAAATTTATAAAAATTAATATTTAACATGGACATGGCATATAAGTATCATGCTTCCTTATGATACTAAGGATGACAATGACAATGACGTTTCTTAGCAGTGGTGGTAGTAAAATTTGGAAAGTACCTTAGAGTTCATCTACTCCAACCTCTCAGATACTGCAAACTGTCTCTGAAATCTCAGATATTTTTTTCTTAGCCATTTCTGTAAATAGGAACTCACTATCTCCAGAGAAAGAAAAATATATATTTTTAAATATATATTGTGACAAAAGGCATGCCCTTGAATCTTTCCACCACTTTAAAAAAAAATTCTTTCCATTGGGAGAAATTTACGTGTATTATATATACATAAAAGTGATTAAACTAAAAAGAACTTAAAGTGCTAGGGTAATATTTGTCTGTTTTGTACATTTTCTATTTTTCATTAGACCCAAAATATAGTGAAGAATGATTCTCGATGATTCTGCAATGATACTTTTTTTTCTTTTTTAGTTAGTTATATAACTAACCGTGACATAGATCTGTAAACTAAGCACCAAGGTGATCTTTTACTGTGTTATTCTTTATCTTGGAATTGTCTATTTTTCATTTTGTTTTGCTCTTTTGAGTGTAATGTTCATTTGGAGAAGATTCAGTAACTTGGTGCTTTCTTTTTCTTGTACTGAAAAAAGCTAAGATATGCCTTTTGTTTTCCTGACTTTTTAAATACTTGTTGACTTATTCTGTAACATAAAAACTCATTCCAGCTTCTGATTTTGTGCCTTGGATGACATGATGTAACTTCAGAAGTTCTAGATTCTCCCTAAGATGGGCCTGAACCTGGTACTGCTTGTGTAGAGCTACTTTTATTTCTTTTTTCTATGACTTGTGTTTCTGTTTGTCAATAACTTAACAGATTTTTATTGTAAACTCCAGTTTGAAATGGCTAGCTACAGCCCGGCAAGATTGGTGCCCTGATTTTATGCACATATCTTAGTTGCCAAAGCAGAAATTACATGAGAAGAGAGCAAAATGTAGAGACCTCATTTGGGGGCACTGTTCTAGATGTACCCAGTCAACATGCTGTCTTTGATTTATGACAAATTCTTGGTCTCCATTGATATCCACACCTAAACATGCTTCAATTTTCTCTTCCTGCACAGATACAGGAATCACATTAGGTACCAGATGGTTGAGCTTCAGCCCTATTTCTTCCTTTTTAAGGTGGCAATATTTCCTTGTCTGTATCTTAATCTGCAAGTAATTTCAAGTCTGGCTATTATTGGTTAGTTTCACTTATTAAAATAACCATGGTTGGGCATTGGTTTGAAACTCTTTAATGTTTATTTTACGCATATAAAAATTTCTCTATCATGTCTGCTAAAGGAGCAAATAAGGCCCAAGATTATGTAAAATCTGTAACTTTCTTTTTCTTTTAATAAGAATATTCTTTTTAGCCTTTCATGTATAATCTGGTCTGTTGTATCAGGATCTCTTCATTCTCTATAATAAACCAACAAACAGAACATTGTCCCTTAAACTTGTTCACTTCCCATGTCAGAGTGACCAGTTTGTATTTATAGCACACATCATCAGTACCTACCTCAGACAGGGATGACCTATGCAGTAAATACCTTACGGACAATGGAATAATAATTTCACTGTTTCCCTATGAGTAACATCAAGGCTACAGTCTTTTTTGGCTTCTAGAATTCCCAAGGAACATTTTTTTCCTAAATCTTGTCATGGCAACTTATTTATTTCAGTTGTTTACTGGAGGCTCTTTGGCACACTGGTCATTTTTTTCCCTTTCCTACTGACTGTTAACCTCAAATGTCTTAGAGGTTTGCAGCCATTTGCTTAGCCAGATATTATTAGTTAGGATTCTTTAATATATACAGAACACAAAAAGAATAAAGACTGAACTATAATTCTTTCTTTCTTTGTGCCAAATGAACACTAAATTAAGGTCTGCCTTTTACCCAGGTCATGCCACTTACTGTTTCTTATTCTCAAGTTCCATACAGGTAAGAAGAGGTAGTGAAACTATATAATTCCCAGGTATGTGGTATAATGAAAGTTCAAATGCTTTGGATATATATATATATATATATATATATATATATATATATATATATATATACCTGAATTTAACTTGTTGGTGCCATTTATGAATTGTGTGGTCAAAGGAAACGATTGATAGGAAGACTTATGTCATAAATAATGGAATTCAGCAGAATAATATTTTCAAGGTATGAAGTGACTGGCTCAGGGAATACGTGGAGAAAACAGTATACTTATCCTTACTCTCTCCTATAGCTCAATATATTCATGTATTTGAGAGTTGACTATATGACAACCACTGTGTCATATTTTTCCACAGGACGATATATGTATATTTAAGTAAAGTGTTTGACTATATGGTGATAAATCCTATTATAGAGGCATATACTGATACGCATGGAAGTACTGTTGACCCTTGAACAATGCAGGGGTTAGAGACACTGACTTGTGCATTGAAAGTCCAAGTATAACGTAATTAGTCCTCCATATCCATGGTCACTCCTTATGTACAGTTTCACATCTAAGGATTCAACCAACTGCTGATTGTGATCTAGTATTTACTGTTGGAAAAAATCCACATACAAGTGGATTGATGCCATTCAAACCCATGTTGTTAAAGTTTCAATGGTATATACATATTCTACTTTGCAGTACTTTACTAATTGACCATTACATTGGCTTCTAAAGGATAAATATGGTTTATTAAATCTAGTCTGAGAGTTGACATCCTAAGGTTGAATCTTCCCAGCTTTAATAACACATTTTGCCTCTAACCATTTATGGTACCTTCACACTCTTTTTTTCTATACAATATATTTTGCTTAGTAATTATGAAATAGTCATATCTAATTTAGCTGATGAATGTGAAGTAGATATATTTTGGTTCATATTCTGTAAAAAAACACATTTGTTTGAGTGATCTTGATGTAATTGTGTATATTTTGGTTAGTGATCATTTATCTTTAGAGGTTGTTTAAAACAGACCTGAGATTGATAGCCTTACATGAATTACAGTCAGTGCCTTATCTTTGTTTTTGCTCTCCCTCCCTTTTGTAGTGTAATTCACTTTGCAAGAGGATATGCATCTATTTTAAAAATTAATCAAAAACTTACTCTCACCTCCAACTGAATATGCCCAAAGCTAACTATTTATGTGATTACCTTACAGAAATTTCAATTTCTCTGTGAAATCACTTTTTTAAAATGTATCAAGTTAGATTCTTCTGCTTTATCTTTTAAAAATAGACTTTAATTTTTAGAGCAGTTTTCTATTTACATCAAAATTGAGTGGAAAGTACAGAGAGTTCCCATACACTTTCTGCCCCCTCCAATCCCCCTTCCCCACTATGGCTATTCTCCACCAAAGTGGTACATTTGTTACAACTGATGAACTACATTGACAAATCATTGTTTTCCAAAGTCCATAGTTTATATTAGAGTCCACTCTTGGGGTTGTACATTCTAAGAGTATTAACAAATGTATAATTACATGTATCCACTGTTATAGTATCATACAAAACAGTTTCTCTTTCTAAAAATTCTATGTGTTCTGCCTATTTATCCCTCCCTCTCCCCTAATTCCTGGAAACCACTGATCCTTCTACTGTCTCCATAGTTTTGCCTTTTCAAGATGTATTTTTGGAATCATACAGTATGTAACCTTTTTAGATTGGCGTCTTTCATGAAGTAATATGCATTTAAGATTTCTCCGTGTATTTTTATGGCTTGATAGCTCATTTATTTTTAGCACTGAATATTATTCCATTGTCAAGATATACCATAGTTTATTTATCCATTCACCTACTGAAGGACATTTTGGTTGCTTCCAGTTTTTGGCAATGACGAATAAAGCTAACATAAACATCTATGTGCAGATTATTGTGTGGATGTAACTTTTCAACTCATTTGTATAAATACCAAGGGGTGTGATTGCTGGATCATATAGTAAGTGTATGTCTAGTTTTGCAAGAAACTGCCAAACTGTCTTCCAAAATGACTCCACAATATGCATTCTCACCATCAGTGAATGAGACTTCCTGTTGCACTATATCCTCTCCTGGAATTGGTGTTGTTAGTGTTTTGGATTTTTGTCATCCTAAAAGGTGTGTGGTGGTATCTCACTGTTGTTTTAACTTGCATTTCTCTGATGACATATGATGTTGAACATATTTTCATATACTCCTCATTTGTGTGTCTTCTTCGGTAAGATGTCTGTTAAGGTCTTTGACCCATTTTTTAATCAGATTGTTTTCTAAAGGTTGAGTTTTAAGAGTTCTTTGTATGTTCAGAATAACAGTCCTTTATCAAATTTATTTTTTGCAAATATTTTCTCCCAGTCTGTGGCTTAACTTCTCATTACTTCATAGTGTCTCTCACAGAAGATTTTTTATTTTAATTAAGTCCAACTTATCAATTATTTATTTTACTGATCATGCTTTAGATGTTGTATCTGAAATGTCATCACTAAACCCATCTTCTCCTACCTTATCTTCTAGGAGATTTATAGTTTTGTGTTTTACATTTAGATCTATGTTGTGAAAGGTGTAAAGTCTGTGTCTGGATTCATCTTTAGTCATGTGGATATCTACTTGTTCTAGCACCATTAGTTAAAAAGATGGTATTTTCTCTGTTGTACTGTGTTTCCTCCTTTGTCAAAGATCAGTGTTTTACTTGAAACCCTGCATAATAATTAGTCGAATCCATTTCATCTGCCTTTCAGTAATCAAGGTCATTTTAAGACTTGCCTGTGCTCCAAGAGGCAAGTAGCCTAAACAATAAGACGTTTGCCCGAGTTGTTTTCCAGAAACTTGGAGTCAGCTGTGTCTAGTTGAAGCTGAGTTGGTTAAGACGGGACAGACCCACTGACCCTACAACTGGGCATGCTCAGTGACCTTTTGAACGTGCAGAGACCTGTAGCTTGGTTATGTCTGTGTGCAGAACGATTACTGCACCTTTCCCCACGCCTCAGACCACCCTGCTTCTTTATTTGTTATCCATAAATACCCTGAGCTCCTTACCTTTAGGAAGGCAAATTTGACAGTAGTTCTCCTCTGCTTGGCCTTGCGGAGAAATTCTCTCTTTGCTGTAAACCTCGGTGTCTCACTGTTTTGGCTTGCTGTGCACGGAACGAAACCAACCTGGTTTGGTAACATACTTTTAATTGTTTCTCTTTATTTGTTTTCTATATGCAAAATACTACTGTGTCTTCATGTTTTTTCTGTAATTTAAACTTAGTTTAAACTTGCTACTGCATTAGCAGTAACTAATGCCAAATAGAAATAATTCTGCTCTTTAGCTTTTTAGAAGTTACTTCTAAATTCACTGATAAACTTTTAAGTTCAGTACAGCAGCTAATTAATGGAAGCAGAAGCTAACCATACCTAAAAGGAGAAGAATCTTATATTTCAATGAAGATGCAAATATTGATTACAATTTTGAAGTGAGACTTAATATTTCTGAGTTGAAACTGTACTATAACCTGAAACGTTGAATGTCTGAGACTGAGGAATGAACTAAAAAATGATGAGGGTTACCGAATTATTAATACAATGGTAGGAGGGAAGCCTCTCTCTCTACATGCATTTTAAACTGGTAGTGGGAGACTAAACATATTTGTATTTTGATATCATCCAATGTGAGGTGCTTGTTCAACACTGCGCTAGTAAACTAAATGTGGTAATTTCAGTCAAAGTTAACAATGTCAGATATGGTATTGGGAACAGAGAAAGTGGCTGAGAGAGAATGCATTTTCAAGACTTAAAAATAAAAGTAAAAATAGTGAAATATGTGAAAAAAAGCTTGTCTAGGAGTCAATAGACTTAGGTTCTAGAACCATGTTGCTCTCACTTAAAGTTATGTCTCTTTATTTGTTTTATTTCTTCAGCCATAAAATAGAGAATGAATAAGTAGTTATTTTTTCTCTTCTTCAACTTGAAAATTCCAAGCTTCTAGTACAAGAAAAGTCAAATACAATTCTGGGTTAATGTGGTTCAATTAGCCAGCTTTAGTGACTCATTTAAACACATGTTTACTTGAAATTAAATGCATTTTAATAAAAACATATGTAAGAAATTTAAATCTTAAGTGGACTATAAAAGCTGACTTTTCCCACTATTTTTCTTTCAAAAGAAAATCAGTAATAAACACACATGCAAATGATTGTAATCATTTGAATGCTCTACAAATTTGTGATTTTATATTCTGCATTTATTTTTGAAATCCAACTCAAGTACTTGGAATTATAGGATTTTAGAATTAATAGGGGCATTTTAATTCCATGCCTATCCCAACCTCAATTTAGGAAAGTGTAAACTGTGGTCCAGAGAACTTAAATGATTTGTACAGGGTCACACAGCTAATTTATGGCACAGCTGGAAGAATTAGCTAGATTTCCTGATCTTCAGCCCAGTGACCTTTCCACAATAAGCTTAAAGTCCTTAGCAATTAGTATTGCTTCAGTAATCCATTGATAAGACATTTAATGCTTATTTGACAGAAATAAGTTTTGACACACATTAATTCATTTTATCCTTTCAACATCCCTGCAAGGTTATTATCATTCTCATTTTTATACACACACTAGAACAGATTAAATAATATGCCCAAGGTCATATAACCAATAAGGGGTGAAGTGTGAATTTGAAGAATCACTTTTGCCTGACTCCAGATCCCAACCTCTTTCAAGGCATTATGTTAACTTCTTCAAGTTTCCATTGAGCATTAGTATTATAATTATTCTGAGGGCACCTTATTTATGTCTTTCACATTAGTCTTTATCAGGGCTGAGTAATAATCCAAATTTATCATGATTATTTTCTAGTACTGCTCTATCATGAGGCTTTCCTTAAAGTGAAGTTCACATTAGGATATGTGCAATAATGAATGGGGTGCATATATAAATTATCAAGTAACCTTTACGGTTGATTACTCTAGAAGTGATTCACTCATTTCATGCTTTAAACATATTTTTATTGTATTTGTGTGTTTGCATACACATATGAGAATTGTACTGATTATCTTCTTTTCACCATATCAAGATGGTCTTAAATGCTGATCGACGGTCCAATGTATAACTTTTCCGAGAATCCTAGCATCAAATTTCAGAATAAAAAGTTGTCACTAGAGGCATTTCTCAATGCCTTTCTACTGCATTTCTGAATTAACAACAAATGCAGATTTTTCTTTGATGGCTCTTTTATAGCTGCATGCAGCTGGAGAAAAACTAACTGCCAAGGGAACTCAATTTTCTTTATCATCAATTTGACATTGGTTAACAGATGGCTTCTGGATACCATGGTAGTCTTCTTAATTTGTCTTTTTATGTAGTGCTGCAAATACTCTTGGTTAATTGCTTGATTATTACATTTAATTCTTTGTCAACAATATACCTCATTGTTGTGGAACATATCCTAGGATATAGGTTATAAAAAGCAGATATTTGAGTGTTGAACTTCTACCATGCCTTTAAAACATAAAGCAGAATACTAAAGGTAGGCAAATATGTTCAAATATCCCCGTCTTAAAATACAGGATGCTTTCTCTGAAATATGCCATTTCTCCAGAATACAGTGGATTCTCAAGAGCTAATGTAATACAAAAGGTAGAAGAAAGGAGATCTACAAAAAAAAAAAAAAAAAAAAAATTTGAAACAAATTTAGAGACATTTTAAGGTAAAACATCTTTGCAATTGAATATTAAACTAAGGTTAACTGCAACTGAAGTCTTTTTTTCTTTTTTTAGAATTTAAGTTGAATTTAAATGTTATACTTGGGATAGTGAAAATTTTTCCACTGTTTCAAAGAGTATGTAAAAATCAGCTTACAGTTGATTGAATCTTTGGCATTCCTTAAAATGCAAATGTGAACCCTTTCTCTGACTGCTTTGATAATTCAAAGAAATGAACAAACTTTTAAAATATATAGGGTTTGAGAAAGCTAATTCAATCAGAAAATATTGCATACAATATTAAACATACATGCATTCTTATACATATAGAAAGACGAGAGTTCCATATATGATAAGAGAATTCATTTATCATTATAGTATTACCTTATGTTATCAATTCTGACAGTAGTATATTGACCAACCAAACATACCAGTTAAAACAATTATTAATTTTTTATTTTAATCCTAGTTTTTTATTTTCATTTATTGATTGTTAAATGATAAGGCTAAAGCTTTCTCAAAAAATGACACAGAATTAAAATTTTACTTACTATTGTACTTTAACAAAATAAATTACTCATTTCCTTCTTTAAGCATTTAAATAGATTAAAAAAATGGACTCAATGAAATCAGAAAACCTTCAAAGTAGTACGTTGCTGCCATTATGATAGAAGATCTGAACTATTGCTAATAGTGAATATTCTATTGAAGTTTATGCTGCCACCTATGGGAAATGAAAATTCTTAGCAATTAATCTAAAATGTAGAAATTTCTGTTGCCAATTATGAAAAAAAATTGAAACTTCTAAGTTGATTTTATTACTGTTTAACTGTCAAAGAAAGGTCCATTTGGAGAAAGCTGTAAATTCTTAGCTGTTCCTTAGAAAACCCAGATTTAGAAATTGAGCTACATGATCCACAAGGCTCATTTCTAAGGAATGTCTTCAGTATCAAAGCAGTATATTTGCAATTAAGTAATTAAAAATAGTACAAAGAGAGTTAACTATTCATTGTGAAATCTTATGTAAGATTTTGATTACATAAGATTTTGATTTGTATCTTGATTTAATAATGCTTCTATTGTCTTCACATCCCTTTCTTTTCACTTCTGCCCTTTTAACATATAGCATCTTATTCAAAGTGATGAGCAAATGAAACCATTTTACAGCCTCTAGCCTGCCGATATAATAATGTAGTAGAATGGAAAGAGAAAAGCTTTGATTAGAGGAAGTCTTTGGTTAAAATTCATGCTCTAACACTTGCTACTTGTGTCACACAAGGAAAATAACTGAGTCGTTATCAGAAAATAGCACTGGTAGTACCTATTTTATAGGAATGCCATAAGAAATACTATATGCAAATATAGTGCTTAGCAGAGTACAAAATTGTCTCAATAAATATTTTCTTTCCTTCCAAAATATAATCTCTGTTATGTCAACTAGATCCAGAAAAACTGAGTCATAACTCATCCTGTGGCTTTCTTTTAATCAATAAAATGTTGGAAAGGTAATGAGATGTCACTCCCATGATTATGTTATGTAAGACTCCCTTGCTGCTTTTGAAGAAGTAAACAACCATTTTGGGAGGCCCAGTTCACAAGGAACTGAGGGAGGCATCTAGGAGCTGAAGGCACCTTCCAGCCAACAGGGAGCAAGAAGTCAGTTCCCTTAGTCTATAATCACAAAAAAATGAAGTCCTCTATCAATTCAAGTGACTCTGGAAGCAGAATTTTCCCTAGTCTGTTCTCCACATGAGAACACAGCCTTGCTCATTACATTAACAGCATTCTTCCAGAGGACCCAGTTAAGATATGCCTAGATTCCTGATTCACAGACACTGTGGGATAATAAATTTATGTCTTTTAAGCTGCTAAATTTATGCTAATTTATTATGCAGCAATAGGAAAACTAATCTAGTGAAATAGAGATTTAAAAATTATTTATTTTAAGCTTTTTCTAATATTTGTCATGTTACAAAGGTGAAATTTTTTATTGGTCCTTGGTTTTAAAGAGATTTGAAAGCTAATGCAAGAAACTACCATACTGTGTACATTGTCTTAAATTTCATGGACTGTCTGTGTGAACTGAATAAAAAGGGAAGCAATGAACCCAGCCAGTGGAAGACTATTTTAATAAGCTTAGGTTCTTATGCAGTATTGCTGCCAACTGGCCATATATTACAGAAACTACTTCTCTCTATACCCTTAATTTACACACTTCAGATTTCAAGTTACATTTTTTAGATACATGCACTTTATGATTTGTGTGTGTTTTATCTTTCGTAATGGTGCCTGGTGATTTTCAAACCTGGCTGATCACAGAAATCATACTCAAAGTTTATTATTCTTCTTCTCATTATTGTTGATATTATTATTTTCATCATTATCAACTAGTTGTCATCTCTGGATATTCTGATTTAGTAAATTTTGGATGTGGTTATGGAATCTGTGTTACAATAACTTCACAGGTTATTCAGATCAACTTGATTGGGAAACAATTTAGGTATTTTATTTATACATATAAAACACTGTAAGATAATGGTCTTCAATTCACTGTAAGCTACATGATAGAGAAAGCAATCACTCTGGTTATAGACTATCCGAAAAGGCAATTGCAAATGAAAACAGTTAAATCTTCATTTAACCTTTGATTCTCCTGTCTCATTTGTTCTGTTTTTATTGATTCTTGGTCTGGAGGTTACTTTTGTGTCCTTAACAAAGCACGTATTCTCCTTGTCCCCTATCCAGAAATCCTCCTCCTTCCTTTAGAAGCTCTGATGCTGGGAAGACATGAGAGTTCTTCTTTGGAAATGTTTAAAGTCATCAGCCAAGGTTGGAGCATGCAGGTAAGTGTTTCCAGTTTTCCTTTCTTGTTTTTGGCTTCCTATTCTGGGTGGATCAAACCAGGGAGCTGACAGCATCGTCTGGTATCCTGATGTAATTAAGTTCTTTAGCTATACTTCTTATTGAAAAGTTGCTTTTGACTTATACATTGTTAACTTATGTTAATTTTTTTGACATCACATTCTTCAGACATAGCAAATAGTGTCTGTACTTTGTTATAAATATGCAATGTGTTGGCTATACATGACCAGGAAATGAAGATGGTAGTGGCTGTTTTGTAGTTTTTGAGACTGAAGCAATTATAAGAGGATCTAACCTCAAATATAAGAGGACTGTAGCTGCCTTCCTCTCATCTTCCCTAATTCTTTTAAACAGGTAGGTAGCTAGCTAGAATTCACATACCATAAAATTTACCCTTATAACTCATTGGCTTTTAGTATATTTAGAGTTTTGCAATTATCACTGCTATCGAATTTTAGAACTTTTTTTTACCACTCCCAAAAGAAACCCCATATCCATTACTCACTTTCTGTCTCCCAAGTCTCTGACCACAAATCTACTTACTGTCTCTATGGATTTTACTATTCTGGAAATTTCATATAAATTGAATCATACAATATGTGTTCTGTTGTGACTGGCTTATTTTACTTAGGGTGTTTTCAAGGTTCACCTATATAGTAGCATGTATCAGTACTTCATTCCATTTTGTGGCAGAATAATATACTGTATGAGTGCACCACATTTTGTTTATCCATTCATTAGTTGATGGACTTTAGGTTGTTTCCACTTTTGGATCATTATAAACAATGCCTCTATGAACAGTCATGCACATGGTTTTTAATGTACATATTTGTTTCATTTATCTTGGGTATATACCTGGGAGTGAAATTGCTGGTTTATATGGTAACTTTATGTCTAACATTTTGAGGAACTACCAAAATGTTTTCCAAAGTGGCTGCACCATTTTACATTCCCATCATCGATGTATGAAGTTTGTAATTTCTCCACATTCTTGTTTACACTTGTCATTGCCTACCTTTTTTATTTTAACCATTTTAGTGGGTATCTCAGTGTGGATTTCATTTGAAATCCCCTAATGACTAGTGATAGTAGCATCTCTTATGCAGTTATTGGCCATTTGTCTATCTTTTTTGAAAGAACATCTATTCAAAACCTTTGCCTGTTTTTTAATTGGGTTGTCTTTGTATTGTTGAGTTCTAAGAGTTCTTTTTTTATTCTGAATATAAATTTATCACATTCTTGATGGTGTCCTTTGAATCAGGAAAGAAATTTCATTTTGATTAAATCCAATTTACTTACCTTTTCTTTTGTTACTTGTGCTTTTGGTATCATCTGTAAGAAACCATTGTCTAATCCAAAATCACAAAGATGTCTGTGGTTTCTTCTAAGAGTTTTATAGTTTTAGCTTTTTTCATTTAGGCCTGTGATCCATTTGTAGGTAATACTTTGTATGGTGTGAGGTAGGTGGTCCAGATTCATTCTTTTGCATGTTGGTATGCAGTTGTCCTCGTACAATTCAGTAGCTCAAAAGACTATTCTTTCCCCTATTGGATTGTCTCAGCACCTATGTCAAAAATCAATTAACCATAAATTAATCTATATGTTACCCTTCCTGTATTTACCACTTATATGTTCCTTTATATATGTACCATACTCTCTTGATCACTACCTTTTTAGTAAGTTTTAAAATCAGATAGAGTGAGTCCTCCAATTTTGTTCTTCTTCAAGATGATTTTTGCTATTCTGGGTCCCTTGAATTTCCATATAAACATTAGGATCAATTTGCCATTTCTTACAAAAATGCAACTGAGATTTTGATAAGGATAGCTTTGAATGTATAGATGAAGTTTGGAAGAATTGACTTACCAATATTGGGTTATTTAATCCATGAACATGGATTATCTCATTTATTTAGATCATCTTTATTTCTTTCCTCAATGTGCTATATATACTTTTCTGCATACAGATACCATGCATACTTTTTAGGTTTACACTTAAGTATTTCATTTCTTTGGATGATATTGTGGTTGATTTTTTTTTTTAATTTCAAATTCCAATTACTCATTGCTGGCATATATAAAAGCAATAGAGCTTTGTATATGGACAGTGTATCCTGGGACCTTGATATAATTACTTAGTTCCAAGAGTCGTTTGAAGATTCTTTGGAACCTTCTACATAGACAGTCATGTTGTTTGCAAATAAAGACTGTTTTATTTCTTTTCAAACTGCATATTTTAAAGTTATTTTTATAGTCTTTGTGCCATAGCTAGAACTTCTCATACAGTACTGATTAGGAATGGAGAGAGAGGTGATTATTGAATTGCTCTCTAGAAGGGAAAGCCTCTTACCATTAAGTAAGATGTTAGCTGTGTTGTTTGCTATCAGTGTTTTAATTAGTTTAATATGCTACTGAATTTTGTTTGCTAGTATTTTATTGAGAATTTCTGCATGTATGTTCACAGGAGTATTGGTGTTTAGCTTTCTTTTCTTGTGATGTTTTTGTCTGGTTTTAGTATGGTCATATTGACCTAGTAGAATGAGTTGGGAAGTATTTCTTCCTATTCTTTTATTTGGAAGATTATGTGAAGAATTGATGTTGATTTTTCTTTAGATGTTTAAGATTCACCAGTTAACCATCTTGACATAGGCCTTTCTCTGTGGAAAGTTTTTAAATTACAAATTTAATATCTTGTTACAGTTTTTTTCAGGTTTTATATTTTATATTGAGTCACTTTTAGTAGTCTGTTTCTAGGAGAATTTCCTTTCTACTTTGTTGGCATATAGTTGATCACAGTATTCTTATAATTCTTTTTACCTCTATAAAGTGAGCAGTGACAACTCCTTTCTAATTACTTATTTTAGTGATTTGATTTCTCTCCCATTCATTCTCTCTCTCTTTGGTTCAGTCTAATGAAAGATGAGTGACCCAACTTTTGATTCCATTGATTTTTCTCTATTTTTTTTCTATTCTCTATTTATTTCCACTATAATTTCTATTATTACCTTCCTTGTACTTGCTTTGGGATTAATTTGCTTTTCTACTAGTTTATTAATGTGGATGGTTAAGTTGATTAGATATCTTTCTTTTTTTATTAATAAGTATTCATAAATATAAATTCTCTCCATGCACAGTTTTAACTGAATTCCTTAATTTTTGGCATGTTGTATATTCATCTTCATACATCTCAAAGTATTTTCTAATTTTTCTTCTTCTTCTTTAACCCACTGGAAATTTAATAGAGCATTGTTTAATTTCCACATATTTGTGAAGTTCTCTAGTTTGCATCTGTTATTTCTAATGTTATTACATTGTGGTAAGAAAACACACTTTTCATGATTTCTGCCATTTTAATTTTGTATAATTAATATGACTTCACATTTATTAAGGCTTGCTTTATGGCCTAACATATGGTCTATACTGGAGAATGTTCTATGTACACTTAAGAACATGTTTACCTCTGTCATTGGGTGGAGTGTTTTTTAGATGTCTATTAGGTCTACTTGGTTTATAGTGTTGTTCAAGTCTTCTATTTCCTTGTTAATCTTATGCCTAGTCTTGCTATCCATTATTCAAAGTGGGGTGTTGAAGTTTCCAACTACTATTGTTGAATTATCTATCCCTTCACTTATGTCAGTTTTTGCTTTATGCATTTTGGGGTCTCTCTTACTAAGTACATACGTGCTTATAATTGTTATGTCTTCCTAATGATTGGCTCCCTTTTTCATTGTAAAGCGTTTTTTCTTTCTTTCTAGTAACAATTTTTATCTTAAAGTTTATTGGATCTGATATTAATATAGCCACTTCAGCTCTCTTTTGGTTATTGTTTGCATGGTATAAATTTTTCCATTCTTTTATTTTCAGTCTGTGTCTTTGTATATAAAATGTATCTCTTATAGGCAGGACAGAGTTGGATCATTTAAAAAAAAAATTCAGCCAATTCCTGCCTTTGGATTGGAGTGCTTAACCCACTTATATTTAATGTAATTACTGGTGAAGTAAAGTTTAGATCTGCTGTTTTGCAATTTGTTTTCTACATGCCTTATGTCTTCTTTGGTTCTCTAGTCCATCATTACTGCCTTCTTTTATGCAAAATAGGTATTTTTCTTGGGTACTGTATTCATTTCTTGGTTGTTTATTTTACTGTGTTAGAGATATCTTTTAAAATTTTTGCCCTGGGGATTACAGGTAACATCTTAATTTAAAACAATCTAGTTTAGTTTAATGTCAACTTAATTCCAATAGTATACACAAATTTTGTGTCCAGAATCTGGATGTAGAATTCTTGGTTGACAGCCTCTTTCAGCACTTCGAATATATAACCCCACTGCCTTCTGGCCTCCATTATTTCTGATGCAAAGTCAACTCTTAATCTTCTTGAAGATACCTTGTATATGATTCCCCCCCTCCTCTTGCTGACAACTCCACAGATTAAAGAGTACAGTTTAAGAACTGCATTGAAGGCATTGAATACTCAAAGTTAATAAACAATAGCTCTGACCTTCCAGTAGGACTTTCTAGGCCCATGATTTTAGTGCTTTAAAATATAGATTGTGTTTATCTAAATTGCATAGATTTCTATTTTATGCCCATTATTAAATAGTGTGATTGGTACTATGTGTACTAATCACAGTATCTATGAGATCTTTTCTTAGACTATTATTTCTTTGAGGACTGAGTCTTCAGTGTATTCAGTTATTAATACCTCATGTTTTGTAAAGTGTCGGGTACTTTTGTTACTTACTCAATTTAGAAAATATATTAAGAACCTAGTATATACCACTCACTGTGAATTATACCAGAGATATAAGATGGAAAAAAGTCTAGTCTTGAAGCCCTCATTTCTCTTAGAAATTTAATGAATAATCTTCATTTGTATCATCAATACATTATACTCCTGTAAGTGTTTAAATGTTCCTGCATCTTACTGAGTACTATGAGTAACCAGAGAGACCGAATGAGACCATAATAGAACATTGAATGTAAAGTATCACAGTGTGCTTAATTTGTACATTTATGAAAAGTGCATAGAGATCCATATAGAGACTTGTTCCAGGTATCAGAATTATCACCACATTTAGCTGAAATGATCCAGCTAATTTGCAAGTTCATCAATAATAATTGCTGAGTCCTTTTAATACTGAAATATTATAAAAATTTAAATATAAATAAAGAATATAACATGCTAAGTAAATTAAATACAAATTAAGTTATTAAATATAAATTAGGAAAAATATTTTGCTGTCTTCCAGAAAGTTCGGTTATTAAAAATATCCTGACTTGCATGTAGATTATTATGTTCTTCAATTGAAAGAGACAGAAAACTTTATGGAATTTTTAATTGACATATTAAAATTGTGTCTTTAATTGACACTTTAATTGTGTCTTTTCTGTAAGAGTAGGGTATAGAATATAGTTTCAGAATTAGCATTTCATGATAACAGGAATATTCCATTCCCATGGGTAGAAGAAGGAGGTGTAGTTGAATACATGAAATGGATGTCATTTGAAGGAATTCACAATGACTAAAAAAATGATTTTTATGTTTAAGGATCAAAAATGTCTTAGCTCAGGCTGCTGTAAAAAAATACCGTAGATAGACTGAAAGGCTAAAGCAATAGACATTTATTTCACACAGTTCTGGAGGCTGGGAAGTCCAACCAAGATCAAGCTGCTGACATATTCAGTTCCTGGTGAGAGACTTCTTCCTTGTTTACAGATGACCGCGTTCTAGCTGTATCCTCACATGGCAGAAAAAAATATTTTCTTAATTTATATTTAATAACTTAATTATATTTAATTTTCTTCTTATAAGGACACTAATCCCACAATGGGTCCCTACCTTCATGACCTCATCTAAACCTAATTACCTCCCAAGGGATCCATCTCCAAATACCATCACAACAGGAAGTTAGAGCTGCAACATATGAATTTGGGGGGACAAAAACATTTGGTCCATAACAAAGCATAATGTAAATGAACATATAGTTTTATAACTGAATGCAAAAGATAATTCTTGAGATTTAACATTTTACAAGCATTGAGGGGAAAAAGATAATCAGACAAGGAAATGAAAGACATTGGTTTGGTCCTCGAGTTTAGTTTCCAGTTTAGTGTCCAGGTGGAAAGACAGAACAATCACAGAACACAGTGTCATATGCATCCCACAATATCAATAATGTGATGCTTATGATGTGGATATACTGGAGACCACTTTTGGAGTTTACCTTTGATATTTTGAGGGAATCCTTTCTAACAGCTCTCCCCTATCCCCTATGCACCTTCTCCTAAAAATGATTTTCTGTGCTTACAGGAGAACATATTATCCGAATGAATGAGCAAATACTTTCCAAATATCAAGGTTAAAGAGTGTTTATTTGCAGTCTTGTTTTATGTAGGTTTTAACAATTTTTGTTTATAACTTTATACAACTGCTTAATTTGACTTTTTATTACCATATCATCCTCAGGTTCTCTTAATAATATCATAAAATATAAAACCAAATATGTGTATTAATAAAATATATTTCCCCTTTAACATTTAACATATGCTTTATGATAGGTCTCTCATGGTATCTCTCCATGTATTTATGTTTATGAAACCTTAACATAAAGGGAGTTTCTGTAAGAACACTTAAAATATAGACTCTCAGCAAAATTCCTCCTTCATTAACACCCTTTCGAGGCAAGAGAAAACATATTATAAGTAGAGCAAGTTTAAAACCTCACATTTTGTTCATATTAGGATTTGCTTTGATTTACTTGTTTTTTTTAAGTAAATGAATACAATCCAGGGATTGATGATACACCTCTGGGTTTTCTTGATGCAAATTTATAGAATATTTAAGATGTTTAAGACCACACTTGTTTAACTAAGTATTGGATCCATCTTTGAAACCCAGTTAGCTATAAAATTTATGTGTCTCCAAACTCTATCTTCCAACACTGAGAAAATCTGAGACATGCTGTGAGCACCTTCATTTCACATGATTGCTTTGAAATGACTACTACAGGCTTCTGTTAAGGAGGCATTGTGGAAAGAACAGTTTAAAGAATTATAGTGGGGAAAAGTCATGGAATTTGATACTACGACTTATTAATTGCTCTAGGTGCTGAGTGTGAAACTTAATTTGTCTTAATCAATGTGAGGTGAAGAGAGCACAAATTAATTTGACATGCAGATTTCATGCTTTTGTAATGATGCTGAAAGTATTCTGGTCCCAAGAAAAAAGCAGTATATTCATTTCATAGCTCAGTGACTGTACTATGTCCTGTCTGTAGCACCATCGTACACATCTTTCTTAAGGCTGAACTGGGTGAAATCTCTAATCTAGTCCTATTGGTCTTCTTGATAATAAACTGATAAAGCGAAACTGACCTCTTGCCTCACAGCCCTTGGGACTAAGCATGTCATATACCACAGTGCGGGGTCAGGAAGCAGCACATTGATTCTGGAGATAAACTTACAAAAAGTAACTGTACCTTAGCTAGCAATAGTCCTCAAACAAAACTTCGAGCCTTTTCTCACTACTTTCTGAGTCCTTAGTGAAAGCAAAGAAATCCTTGACTTCACCACTTCTGACGTCTACAGATATGATAAGCATGTGATGAAACTCTTCCTTTTACAGTTTGAACAGCCTTGTTAAATTAGTAATTATGTGTGTGTGTTCCTGTTAAGAAAAAGTTACTGTGAACTGTGTTCAGAGAGCTCAGTATTTTGAAATCTGTACTCCCTTAAAACATTGCAGGTATTTTATTAATGTCTGTGACTCAGTTTTCCCTTTCAGAAAAATATAGAGAGCTAAAAATAGAGGAGAGAAACAGACCTGCCTAACATAATGCCTGTTCAGTTAACAGCTATTTACCATAATAGCTCTTGAATATTTTTACTATGTTTTCAACAAAATCTCCTTTTGTTCCAGTGTGATGACTTTTCAGTTAAAGGCACACTAAATTAATATGCTATAAAAAGTGATACTTTGACATTTTAATTTCAGGCAAAGACACAGTCAATAATTTATTAGACAAAACAGTTCCTAGAAAAATAATAGAAAAAAATAATTGAATTGTATCCCATGTCTGGATAAACCCCAAATAATTTTCTTTTGTATGTATGCCAGTAAAAGGGATGAAGAAATAGCATCTTTTGTTTACTCTTGCATCTCTTGTGCTTGTGAACAATTTCCATGTATTTCAAAGTGCTCTTATGTTTGATTGGCTTTTCTGTTTGCTCTAAATGTATTAAGTGACGTTTGAGTGCAGGATAACCGTGAGCCACAGAGAGGATGAAAAATTAGCGATGTGAAAATGGTACAGGGAAAGAATGCACCACCCAAAAAAAGCCTGCATCTCATATTTTTTTCACAACTACTATCTTTTCCTTCTTAAGAATAATAAATTTATGTTGTATAACTTTTAGGTAAAATACATATTCTTTTGCAAATTGTTTTTTCCTTATATAAACATATTTTATTGTCAATTGATTTTTTTCTATGTGTGAATATATTTGTGTATCTATATATATGTAATTTTTCAAAACTTTTCACTTAGTGATGAGGTTTCCAGCAATGAATTAAGGCCCTTAAGCAAGAGATGGATGAATTTCCAAAGGTCATGGTGAAGAATATTTTTATTTCTTTTGATCTAGAATCATACTTTGATTCACAGTCTGAAACACTCTTCATGAAGAAATGAGATACTCCATCCAACTCTGCCTCCAGTGTTTTCTATATAATTCTCTCAGGTGAAGTCATTTTACTTTTGTAAACCCTTTCATCCAATTCGTCATCCATACCAAGATTCATAGCACCTATGAGATCTTAATTTCAGTAATTATTCAGATATTAAAAAAGTAATTATTGAACACTCTTGCTGTGTCAGTAATCACTCTAGGTGGTTGGGGATATGCTTAGTAAATAAGACAAACAAGATCCCAGTCCTCAAGAAAGAAGAACATACCAAGTTTTAATAGGTGCTAAAAACAACATGCTGGTGAGATAGAGAATAACTGTGTGAGAGAACTTATTTCTGGTCATACTATCCTATACTTGCAAATTTCTCACTTCTTTATTTCTATCACTTTGATCACATCAGAATTTTCATTTCATAGATATTTTCATTTTCACATAGTGTATCACTACACCCATTATCCAGTTTCACTTATTTTCTTATATAGTAGAGCTTCTATAATTCAGTACGTCAACTAATTTCTAACTAAATTTTTCATTTCCCATATTTTTCTTTATTTTTCCTTTGCCCTTCTGACAACCAACCTTGGACTAAAACTATGAACTACTTTCTGGAGAAGAATTATACCATGCTGACTGACCCATTAAAATGTATTATCTCTATCTTCAGTTAGGCCTTTAGCATTTCTCAGCCATCTTTGTATTTGTCTCTGATCAGCTCTTTGTTCCTGGTTCCCATATCGCTATTGAACAACATAATTGCTTTTCTCATAATCTCTACCCCTGCTCCTTAAAGTAACAGGTGATTTTCTTACTTTACTTAAAAAAAAAAAACAAAAAAAACACTAGATATAACATATAAACTTTCTCAGTGGTGTGCTCTTGATATCAATGACATTTTCAACTAGTTCTCATCTTCTTTCTTCTGCCTGCCCTGCACATTTTAGAGGGAGTAATGTCCTTCCTTCAGTTTACTTATACTATATCCATACATCCTTCTTTCTTTCCATGGGCATTTCCCCATCCATAATGCAACTTTTTCTTCTAAGCAAGTACACATGCTTATACCACTCTGGAGAAAAAATAATAATGATAATGAAATTCTCAACATTTATTCCTATTTCATTTTGGTGTTTTTCCTTCTTCATTTCTCCTTTGAATTAGATGTAATTGGAAAGAGTGTTTATTGAGTGACCTTAAAGCTTGAGGCTATGGGGTGCTGCAAGCCAGATAATTCTGTGGTCACTGTAGGGTGGAGTCTGTCAGGCTGACCAGAAACTTGTGTCCGCTGGCCAGCACCCGTCTCCCCTGGGCAATGCTAGAGGAAAACAGAGTAACCCTTACTTTTTGGCTAAAGCTTTTATAACCTCACCCTTCAGATAGCATAAACCTGCTTAGTTTGAAACCTCACTAAACTAACTTGGGTATTACTAAATGTCCAGACTCATATTTATAGATAATTACCTTATTTTCATTTATAAATTCCTATATTTCTGCATAAAAATTATGTTGATACTTTAAGCTCTAGGTTTTGTTTTTTTTAATAGCTATGTAATGTAAGATTAGACAGTATTCAAATACTTATTTACTAAATTTCCTGATGGTGGACATTTAGGATATCTCTCTTTTTTTTTTTGTAATGAAAAACCACTCAGTTATAAAGATTCTTATTCATGAATTCTTGTATTAAATATCTGCTTTCACTGTAGAATTTCATTTGTTTATGTTTATTTCATTTGCCAGTCTGTATTTTCCCTTCAGCTACTTTCAAATTTTATCATTGTCTTTGGTTTCTGTAGTTATATTAGTATCTGTCTAGGTATCTATCCTGCTGCATGTTTGTTTCTCAAATCTAAAAATTCATGTGTATCTTCAATTATGGAAAATTCTTAGCCATTATGTCTACAAATCATTTTTTATCTCAGCCTTTTAGTTCTCCAGAATCTCTCTTTAGGCCTTATTCTGTTTTTCATGTTTCTTAATCTCTCTTTTATTTAGTTATTTTATATCTTAATGTTAGAGTCTAGATTTCTTTATATTTTTACTTATCTCTAATCTGCTGTTTCACCCAGCTATCCAGTTTAAAAAGTTTAAAGCAGTGTTTCTCATGTCTAGATTTTAATTTTGCTTCTGAAACTTCTAAAACTAAAGGTACTCTATCTCCATAGCTTCCTGCTCTAAACCATGAACTTTCTTGATTTGGGGAAATATATCTTTATTTTAAAAAGCTCTGATATAACTTTGATTATTTTCTCCCTTGTACTCTCTCTTCATCATAGATGACAGATGGAATTTCTGAAACTAATCTCTGTGAATCTCAATTTGGTTTTTCTAGTTAATCATTTTGTTTATTTTCATCTTATTTTTCCAGAGACTGCCCTTTAACTGTTATAATTTACTAATCTTTTTCAGCTAATTCCTAAGGTAGTTATATGCAAATGACTGTTTTTAGTTCTAAAGTCCATAATCTTTTTTTTAATAACTACAGTGTCATGGATTTAATATTCTTCTTAACCCACTAGATGTATTATTTACAGGTTTTACATTTTTGTTAGTGTTCTAATAACTGTTTTCTCTGTTAGCTCTTCTGATTATTGAGTTTGGTGCTCATTTAATAATATTTTTAAAACTTTGCTTATATGTTCATCTTTGTTTTTGAGTTTTCCCCTAGTTATTTTCTGACGCTCTACTAGTTTCTCACATCCTTACTCAGTGGGTCATGAATAATGGTGAGATGTGTTACCAGACACTAGAATTTTGACTTCTGGGTATTAGACCTCATTGCTTTTCCGGAGTCTTGCCATAGGCCTGTCACTTCAATGAAAATTGCTATCACTATTGCTCCAGTGAAAGGGCAAGTGATTCTCTTGCCAACACTTAAGTACAGTGTTCAGTAAGGGGCTGACCTACACAGCTGATAGGGCTTTCTCAAACTCTCTAGTCTTCTGATAGTACTTTGCTTATTTGTATTTCAAGTATATTACAGCTCTTTTTATTTTTTATAAAAAAAATATGTACTTTGAAGCTAGAGATTTAAGACTATGAGTTATGCTTTTGTAATCATTTTGCCAATTTAGTCTGTTCTCTTATTGTGTTTTCATCACAATATCATTAAGAATAATTAAACAATCCTTTTTTCTTTAACACAATTGATTTTTCTGTTGCTAAGTCCTCTTAAATTGTCTCCTAATTTCCAAAGCTTCTTTACCCCTTGTTTCCTTTCTTTGACTCATGTGACTTTTGGATTCTCCTTCCCTAATTTTTTTTTAGTTGGTTTATATGTTTTACTTCACTTCTGACACAATTCTCTTTCTCTGTATTTTTTTTTCTTTTTTTGCCTTCTAGTAATTTTTATTTTTATTTTACTTTTTTTTGGTCATGTAAAAAGCTTGAACATATTTACTGTATACAGTTCAATGAGTTTGGGGTAAGTATACACCCATGAAAACAGCACCACCATGAGGGCCATAGATATATCCATCAACTCCCAAAGTTTCCTCCCAACCCCTTTATTATTATTAATTTTTTTCTTTGGAAATAACAGTTAGTATAAGGTCTACCTTCTTAGAAAATTTTAAGTGTATAATACAGTATTGTTAGCTGTAGGCACTATGCTATCCATTAGATCTTCACACTTGAAGATTTATATATTTGCATAACTGAAACTCTCCATATCAAAAGGGAAGATGTAAAATTGTCTCTTTTTGCAGTTGACATAGTCATATATAGAGAATCCTAAATACTCTACTAAAAAACTCTTTGAACTGATAAATGAATTTAGTAAAGTTAGAAGATACAATCAGCATACAAAAATCAGTTGTGGTTCTGTATACTAACCATGGACTATCTGCAAAAACATATTAAGAAAAGAATCCCATTTACAACAGCATCAAAAATAATAAAATACCTAGGAACAAATTTAACCAAGAAGATGAAAGATCGGTACACTGAAAACTATAAAACTATGATGAAAGAATTGAGGACAGAAATAAATGGAAAGACACACCATGGTCATGGATTTGAAGAATTAATATTGTTAAAATATCCATACTAACCAAAGTGATCTACGGATTGAATCCCTATCAAAATCCCAATGGCATATTTTCAGATACAGGAAAAAAAAGAACAAAACAGTCCTAAAATTCATGTGGAATTACAAAAGACCCTGAGTAGCAAAAGCAAGCTTAAGCAAAAATAACAAAGCTGGAGGTATCACACTTCCCGATTCAAATTATATTAAAAGCTATAGCAATGAAAAGTGTATGGTACTGGCTTAAAAGTTGACATATAGACTAATGGAACAGAATAGAGAGCACAGAAATAAACCCATACATGTACAGTCAACTAACTTTTGATAAGGGCTCCAAGAATACAAGGTGGGGAAAGGATAGTTTCTTCAAGAAATAGTGTTGGGAAAACTGGATATCCATTTGCAAAAGAATGAAATTGGACACATATCTTACACAATACAAAAATCAAGTCAAAATGGATTAAAGACTTAAATGTAAGACCTGAAACCACAAAACTCCTAGAAGAAAACATAGGGGAAAAACTCCTAGACATTGGTTTTGGCAATGATTTTTTTTGAATATGACACCAAAAGCCCAGGTAACAAACACATAAATAAAAAGTGGGACTACATCAAACTAAAAGATTTCTTCACAGCAAAGAAAACAATCAACAAAATGAAGAGGCAGTCTACATAATGGGAGAAAATATTTGCAAACCATATATCTTATAAAGAGTTAATATCTAAAATACATGAGAAACGCCTACAACTCAATAGCAAAAAAAAAAAAAGTACCTGATAAAAATTGGGCAAAGGTCTTAAACAGACATCTCTGCAAAGAAGACATACAAATGGTCAATAGGCATATGAAAATATGTTCAACATCAGTAATTATTAGGAAAATGCAAATCAAAACCACAATGAGATATCACCTCATGCTTTTTTAAATGCCTTTTATTAAAAATACAGCTACAAGTGTTAGTGTTGGAGAGGATACGGAGCAGAAAGAACCATGGTATGTGCTGTTGATAGGAATGTAAATTGGTACAGCCATTATGAAAGACAGTCTGGAGGTTCCTCAAAAAATGAAAAATAGAACTGTCATATGATTCAGCAACCTCACTTCTGGGTATGTATGTAAAGGAAATGAAATCAGCATCCTGAAGGTAATATCTGCACTCCCGTGTTCATTGCAGCACTATTCACAGTAGCCAAGATAAGGAAACAACCTACATTTACGTCAATGGATGAATGGATAAAGAAGATGTGATATATACCAGGGAATATTAGTCAGCCTTAAAAAAAGAAAGGAAATCCTGCCATCTGAGACAACATGGATGGACCCAGAGAACATTATGCCAAGTGAAATAACCCAGACACAGAGAGTCAAATACTGTATGATCTCATTTATATGTGGAATCTAAAATAGTCAAGTTCATAGAAGTGGAGAACAGAATGGTTCTTTCCAGGATTTCGTTGGGGCAGGACGGGAAGATGATAGTCAAAGGATACAAAGTGATACAACTCTTCTGAATCACCTAATTTTTTCTCAGAAGTTTTTCTCATCATTTTTCTCCATGTTAATAAATGATAAAAATACCCAGAGTTTTATTCCTCAATTGGTCATCATTGTTTTTCATATTTAACAACCGTCCATGATAATTTGCTCAACATAAATGAATTACCACCTAAACCTAGATCTTATTATCTAGTACATCTTCAACTCAGTTATATACTCTAAATTATTACCCATTAATCTTGTGAATTTGTTTTAAATATATGATCACATGACAACTTTGCAATGTCTAAACTTCTTACTTTAGATTCTGGGATTGTGAGAATTCTTCTATAAATACTAATAACAAAGCAATAGAAACAATATACCTGTAATAAAAACATGTCCTTATAACAGTTAATGTCTGAGGAGTTCATGAGATCTGAGTAATTGAAACTGCTGTAATATTATTTCAGACATAAAACACCTGCAAAAAGAGCCATGGTTATCAAAAATAAATATTATTCTAAATAGCAAAGGCCATGCCATATTTTGTCCAACTATTTGAATTTTACCTGAAGGAAACATTAACTTGGAGGGACTGGTATAATATAGGTACTATGCCAGGTATGTATGACAGATTATACCTTGCTGATGGTACTGTTCTCATCCAAAATGGCATCCAGAATATTCGTCACTAATGGCCGTGTATTCCTTGCATACAATTCTGGCAACTGAGTAGAATACTCTGTGTGGGTTTTCAGAAACAGAATATTTACATTCTTGATATGAGGGACACTCTTCTTTCATTTCTGAGTCTCTGTGGTTTTCTGTTCTCTGTCATCATAAGCTGTTTGCAATTTCTTTGGACATTGAGCCATTCTGGTGTGGTGTATAATGTTTTGTTCAGCAGTTTCTCATCATGCAAAGATGAAATGCCTTTTTTAATCAGTCATTTAAATTATTGTTTTCCTCTTGTGATGGATTTTTGCAGCTTCTGTATTTACTTTATTACTAGTGACTAAGGCATGTTTTCTCATCAGGAGCCCATCAGAGGTTTGCATTTAGTATTACTTCACCATCATTCAGCACTACATTCTTGACAATATCTCTAGTCAAAGCGAGGCAAGGAGTCTGTGGGTTAAATAGTTTCAGTGAAATAACTCCTGCCTTCCTCATAGCCTCAGACTGCATTGCAAATTTTTTTAGGCTACTACTACCTATATTAACACAGTTAATTTATTTCCTGTGTCCTGCATTTTATATGGTTATGGTTTTGCCTTGAACAGAAAGAAAGAAGCTATAAAGTAACATTAACAGTTTTCTTCCCATCTTTTCTTTCCAAACTCAAATATGGATATAAATTTCTTGTGGACAGCTAAACTTATCCCTGAAGATTTAAGTGAGTGAATAAACTATAGCCAAACTTTTGGAAATTTCTCTAAATCAACTGAGGATCTTACATCATTCACCAAAAAAAAAAAAAAGGAAAGAAAGAAACCATAAAAATTTTGAGATATATTCTTAATAGCTGTATTTCTTCTAAATTTTCTTCTTAATTAATTTCACTGGACCCAAATTTCTTCATTCATTCATAAAGTTAAATAACTGGAAAGAAATTTTAAATGTTTTTAAATTCCATCCCCATTCTTCAGATAGAACCACTTGGAAATTGTTGTGGAAGATAAAAATGTGTCCTGTTTGTTAAAGATCCTCAGAGGTGAAAAGTCCACTTCCTTCTTTAATAATTATTCTACATCTCTCATCTCTTACTGTCAATATTTTCTAAGGCCTAACTAAAATTTTGATAATAATTGAAGTTTATGTCACTTATTCAGAAGCAAATATAACAATTGTTTTTCAGCAAGTCACAGTGCTAGTGTATGTGTATTTCAGTCAGACACTGATCTTGCCATTATAAAATGTTTTAGCCTTCTAAAATAAATAAGCTAAGTAATTAAACAGCTGTGGAAACTAATGACAAAAAATATGCACATAGTGGCATTATTGTTCATAGAAATGTTCAGTTCCTTTCAGTTGGAAGGACAAGGACACACTCTTGTGAAGAGATGAGTTGAAGATGTGTCAGTGCTTGAAGAAGAGTTATATGAAACCCAGGGCATTAGGATGTATTAGTTAAGATCTAAGATGCCGGAAGAAAGAAGTTGGAGTTTATTCTGGTAGGAGCAGAGCAAAAGCTTATTTGAATCCAAGTTCTGTTTTACGGCTTCAGGCAATCTACAGAAACATCTCTAAGCCTCAGTTTCTCATCTGTAATCTAATGATAATAACATATAGATTTCAACATATTTGTGAGGATAAAGTGAGATAGAATGTTCAAGGTGTTTATTACAGTTTTTTTTTTTTTTTTTTTTTTTTTTTTTTTTTTTTTTGCGGTACACGGGCCTCTCACTGTTGTGGCCTCTCCCCTTGCGGAGCACAGGCTCTGGACGCGCAGGCTCAGCGGCCATGGCTCACGGGCCCAGCCGCTCTGCGGCATGTGGGATCTTCCCGGACCGGGGCACGAACCCGTGTCCCCTGCATCGGCAGGCAGACTCTCAACCACTGCGCCACCAGGGAAGCCCTTATTACAGTTTTTAACACATAGAAAGTGATCAGTAAAAGAAAAGAAAGCTGATATGACATTATAATAATATTTTATGGTGGCAATAGGAAACCATCAAGAAATTTTGAGCAGTAAGTGTGATTATAGCCATATTTCAAGAAAATTAATCCAACAGTAGTATGTAACTGTAACTAAACAGTGGAGATACAGGAAGTAAGGGGCTTAGTTTTATAAAAAATAGATATTTTAAAGGCTCAATTAAGGTTAGTGACAATAATGAAGATGGATATAGGGAAGATTATGGAGACAATATTAAATCAAGGAGAAAAGTTTTTCATTCTAAGTATAGTGAAGTTTTATATATTTAATTAGTTTTTATTTTTTAAAAAATCCAATTCCTTTTGCTTACTGCTTATATTTTGTAAACTATTTGGTCACCCCTGAAACTTGTCCTGTCTCGCTTGTCCTGTGGATTAAGTAATTAAAACCTTCATCTCGATCAGTTTTCATAAAGCTTTTCAAAAGTTGGCAGTTGGCAGTTCCTATCCATTGAATAATTGAATTTCACAAAATTTAATTTAGGACACATATTAACTAGTAAATAGATCATAATAAATTATAACTTTACTTTCCTATAATTCTTTCAAGAAATAGTCATTTCTAGCACATGAATGGAAGGAAGAATTTCTTCAGGGAAATTCCTCTACAACAGAGTAGTGTAAACTTCATTGAATTTTGGTAAATGTATTTCATAGCAGTTGAGAATTTATCCTCAGGTATCAAAAGGACTTATGTTTAATTCAAACACCATCATTTACTTGAGCAAATTTACTTTTTTATTTAAGTCGTAGCTTATTTATCTGTAAGTTAGAGGTAACGAGAGTACTCAACTCATAAGGTTGTGAGGATTAAATAAAATATATATTTATCACATTGCCTGGTACTCAAGTACGCAATAGTATAATTGCTATTATTATCATTAACATTAAGCTTCAAAGGATGGTAGATACTCTCCATTTGTTGGCGCTGAATTGTTCATGGTCCTATTTTGCTCCATTTATTTTAATTCTTAACCACCAATATATAAACAAATGAGAAATAAACTAGTTTTGTATTATCAAGTTTGTTTCTAAAAGGCTCAACGTTAATATGTTATGTGTTGTCAAGATCCAAGATTGTTGAAGAATTGCAAAGATATTCAGAGTTCATGAATCAAATTTCTTCCATATTGGTGACTAGAAAGGAGTTAACCTCCAAATAATCTTGGATTCCATGGTAAAGAAATTGAGTTTAAAGACATGATCTCAGTTGACTTTGGACTCAACTCCTATTCTGCTTCCTGAGGGCAAATATGAAATCATTGTTATTGTTTTGAAATCTGTTGCTTTTCTTCCTCCTCTGACTGCTTAAATCTTACTACTAGTTTGGCTTTTAGTTAATCTCTCAAGAAATCTTGTTCCCAATTTATGCAAATAATCAGAGAGAAATAAGGCAGGAGGAACCCTCAAACAGATCTGTATCTAAACAGCATCAGACAGATGTCAGAGACTGTGTAATTTCCTTTGGTGTTCTGCTGTTGTGCTTATATTCCCTTATTTTCTGAAAGTAATGTCTGTCCTTGATCTCTCTGGCTGAACTTTAAGCTGATTTAATCTTGTTCTTTCCACTGTAGAGATCAAGAACATCTGGTTACCATCTCCTCCTCACTAATCTTTTACACATTTGAAAACTATTAATATATTATCACTAAATTTTTTCTCCTGCAAGCTAAATTATTTCAACTTCTTTAATCTTATCATTACTCAAAAGACCTGTTTGCCAACTCCTTAATCATTTGTGTGGCTTGTATATAGCCTCTTGTTTACTTCTCCAAGCTCACTCAAAATTAGTAACTTTGAAAAGACAGGATTTTCTGAAAATTATAGGCATCATTCATGAACAGGTGGAGAAATTATGCTTTCCAGAGGTTATGCTCTGGAAAAATTTTAACTGTGACCTAAAATATGCTATATCACTTCTAGGATAATTCTTTCCAGCATGAGCTTAAAAAAAAACTCCCTACTTCTCTTATTTGTCCTCTCCCTCTAAATTCCATAAACTGCAATCCATACAGTCTTCAGAATGAATCGCACACTTAGAGGAAAAACTGTTCTAGCTAGAAACTTAACATGTTTATATCAAATTATAAGTTTTATAATAACCCCAGAGTAAGAAATAGAAAAGACCATTAAGTGAAATTTTGGGTTAAACAAAATCATATATTAAGTGCAGAATCATTTATGAGTAAATCTTTCTCTCTGTTCTGTTCCCCCAAAGTCTCACCTTTAAAATTTTTCACAGAAGCTTGTGCTTTATATTTATGGAATTTATCACAGTTTGGAACGTTCTATATCTTTATGTGGTTAACATCTAGACTCCCACCATACTTTAAGCTCCATGAGGGAAGGAGTCTTGGCTATTTTTCTCAGACTTGTATCTCTGGTGTTTAACATGTAGTAGATAATCTAGATTTATTTGTTGATTGCATAAATGAATGATGTGTTATTTGTGGTTGCACCTGAAGAGATGTACAACTGCTATTTTCCTAGTAAGCCTGAAACTATTTTATTTATTCCATTAAGGTACATGATTATTAAAAGGAAACACAGTCTAGGAGAAGATAATATGTCATTATTGGAAGTAAACATATTAACCCAAATTTATCGACCCATTCTTAAGAAGAAAGCAAAGACCTAAAAAAAATGGGAGATAGCAGAGGTCAGTTCTGATGAGTGTGAGGTGGGAAAAGTAGATGAGAAATCAGTGGTCTTTTGCTACTTTAGTTGGAATCTGTAGCAGGAAGACCTAGATAGCAAGATATGTCTTCTTTGAAATGTCTTCTCTCTTTGGAATAAATTGGTCTCGAGAGTTTTAGGGGTGGGGAGAGCACTATATGGCTGAGTAAAACTTTAGTAAAATAAATACTATAAAAGTGAATGGCTTTTTATCAAAGAGTCAACATCAGGATTTTAAAATAACCCCTCTATAATAATTTATCTGCTTGTAGCAAATTTTCTATGATAAATATGCAAATAAAATATTCTCAGTCTCTATCACTACAGGATAATTCTCTTCACTTTCTAATCTTTTAGAGGAAGCCTATACATTTTGTTTACTTCTTGTTTCTGCAGGCTAGAAATGTAATTTCCAGTAATATTCTTATAGTATATTAGCATAAATATACCATAACTATTTTGAAAAATAAGAAATAGTAGTAAAAATAATCTAAAACTTACTAGATTCTAGATTTCCTAATCTTCATGCAACTCAAAAGAATTTACTATATCTATAAAATATAAATTCTTATTAAAAATACATTTATATAAATTACAATATGTCATGGAAATGATATGTGAAAATGGTATAGTACCAGACTAAGAATTAGAAAATGAGTTTGGTCAAGGCTGTGTCACTGATGCTTTGTAAAGTTGAACACATCTCTGACCTTTCCTATGTTTTAAATCAGGAAAATCAGGAAACTGGTTTTCCTGATTTGAAATCAGTTTCAGATCAGGAAACTGATCTTACAAATACTTTAAAACTTTCACAGGCTGGAAAATGTGTAATCTTCACTTTTCTCTGTCCTTTAACACCTGTGTAAAATGGCATCCTGTTCAGGTATGGAAATATCTCCTCTACTGTTTCCTTATCTCGATCAGTACACAAATACAGGCTCTCGTTACATTTTATATGAGATGGCAACATTGTTTTAGGTCATTCGCCTGCCTCCTTCCATGATCGCCTCTCTTTTTTCCATATCACTGCTGCCAAACTCAGTTTTATGAAGCACTGCTTCTCTTCCCAATTGCCTTGTTAAGGAACTTCTAATAGTTCATTACTACCTATTGATGCTGAGAGCTCGGCATCTGTGCACCAGTGCCAAATCAAATCTTGGAGACAGTTTGGGTGAAGTAGAAAAGAATAGTTTTATTGCTTTGCCAGGCAGAGAGGGGCACAGTGGGATCCTGCCCTTGAAAACTGTGTGTCTCAAACGGGTAGGATTTAGTGAGGAGTTTTATAGCAATAGTTCAAGGGTGGGGTTGCTGACAAGATTAGGGTGTGTGCAGGGCCTGTACTCCTTTAAACTTCTCCCAGGTAATCTTCTTGATGAGCTTCTCTGGTTCCTTTAGTTTGGCCTCAGGTGGTCTTCCCTGGTATAAAGAATGCTGACATCTTCCATTTGCTGGGTTTTTAATTCTATAAAGGGCTTAAAGACATTGTCATGTGTATCCCTTGAGTCGGAGCCAGGACCCTGCCCCAAGGCTGCACTATTGTTTCTTGGCTGTTCCTCCGTTGACTCTGCATCCCTTCCCTTCCCCAGATAGCAACTGTTCGAATCTGCCCTTTGGAACTCAGGGAAGGTCATGGAGGCTGGAGGCTGTTCCCTACAAGAAATGGGGGACACTGAAAGGCTTTTGTGCCCAGGAACCCCACAGGGTCCTGCTTGGTTTCACCATCACATTGCATTTCTTTTTTTTTTTTTTTTTGAAACTTTTGGACCTATCTTAAGCAGATACTGCATGTTGCTTTGTGAATATGCATTTTCCCCTTATTCATTCTTCTCTGATGCATAAGTATGCCACTGTAGACTGTTAAAAATAAAATAGAACATGTTTTCCCAGGTCCCTTGTACATGGAGGTGACCATGTGACATAACTGGATAATGAGAGGTGAGTTTACTGGAAGCTTTCAGGAAGGTAGGTTACTCTTTGCCTTTCATCTGTCTGGAACACAGATACTCTGCTGGCAGTGCTGGAACTAAGTTGTAACCAGCTGGCTAAAGATGGTAAAACTGGCAGAACAGAAAGAGAGAAGGATCCAGGATGTAATAGTGCCTTAGAACTTCCGTACTATCCCCAGGCTGTCTACCTCTAGATTTCTTGTTTCATGGGAAAAGTAATCCCTCTTTTGGTTAAGCCACTGCTATCAAGTCTCTGTTACACACAACTGAGCATAATAATAAACTGATGCATGCTCCTGACCCAAGTCTCACCTTTTCTGTGAAGCCGCCTCTAACAAACCAACCAGTCTTTGATTTCTGCAGCACATATGCTTTCTACTACACGACATTAAACCGTTATTTGTTCTGTAATTTTGTTCACTTGTAATTATGTTAACTTTAACACTCTGCTAGATTGTACATTCTTTAAGGGCTGGGGCTATTCCCAAATTTATTAGAATATAAATTCCTGAGAGGCAGAGGCAAATTTTACATCCAAATCTATTCACCACTTTTCTCTTCCTTCAGCACCACTTGTACATCATAAGTACTCAAAATAGACTTTGGGTATGTGTGTGTGTGTGTGTGTGTGTGTGTATATATATATAATATATGAAATTTTAATTAACTCAGTGATTAATGCTTAATGATATTTATTCTAAATTTATTTCTTTAATCAAGAAATTTATCCTTTAGCCATATCCGTTATTGGGGATGTTCTCACTCCAAAATGTGTAGCAGATAATTAAAATAAAACAAATCTTGTATGCTCAATTTTTTTTCCTCTCTTGTAATTGTATAGGAATTTTGTGAGGAATTATAGATGAAATTGAAAACAAAATTAACCTCTCTGTCTGGTTATTGCCCAAAGTCAGGTAAAACATAATGCAAAAATAATAAATTAACATGTTTGTTTATACTTCTATCCCCAATCAATTACCTTTGAATAAAGGGATACTTAAAGTACAAACCTTTGAAGAGTGAAACAGCTGCAACTTAAAGATTTTCTGACAATCTTAAGTCTTTCTAATAAAGAATCTTGTGTATTATTTTAAAACTCTAATCACTCTCTCCTAGGTCTGGGTGAACAGATTGTGTTAGTATTACAATCACAGCAGTCATTCTAACATAAAAATCACCAAGGGAAAAATGAAGATATGAATGCAATAGGATTTTTTCACACTCTATAAAGTTTTCCTCTTGTTAAGCTTTAAAGATTTTCTAGTGTGTGCCCATATTAGCACTATTTCTAAAATATCTGACAGTTGTTACACTGCCTATAATAAATGAACTAGTATTGAAGATAGAGAATGTGCCTACACTGGCCATTTAAAATGAAGTACTTTGGAGAAAGTGGAATTGCTTCCTTCCTAAGAAAGCCTTTACCATCATCTATATAGGCACGTACTGTTTTATGTGCTTTGTATTGTGCAAGTTTGGAATATGTTATTTTGTGTTCAGTCCTCTTAATTTTACAAAGCACACTCCTGCTCTTGTTGGAAGAGAGTGGTCTGAAGTCTATGGCAGTGCTAACATAAGCTTGGGCTTATGCTAGCCCATAACATAAGGCCCGAGTATCACACTACTTGGGCCTTACTTGGTTTCCTGACTAATCACCTGTGAATGCCCACTCACATATCTCTTCCCTACACTCACCATCTTCTCTACCTTACCTTTCGTGTTTTGTGCTGGATTAGGCCCATGCTGTAAAGTTTATATTGTTACATTATTAGCTTGATGAGTAAACTTGAATCTTTCTGGAAAAAGGTCTTTCGGATTCTGTGGGTGGGTAGTGAACCAGGATATTATGAGAACTTTTCCCTGGCACAATATACCAAAGGCAAACGGAGGCAAAGAAGTGTAGATCCTTCCCTCCTAAAGCTGGTTGTCTGTGGCAGTTCCGTGGCTCCATGGCTTCATGGTCTCTGTGAAGACCAGGAGGCAGAAATGTCCAGATGAGCCTCATCAATTTGTATAGCAGCTCTGATTGGCTGAAGCTTCTTATTAAGTGTCTTTGCTTTGGAGTAGTGAAATGAATCATTCATCTATTACTTCAGAGTTTAAGCTGTACCCCTTTTAAAGCGATCTGCTCCTCCATAATTAAAAAAGGAAACCTTGTATTAATACTGTAAAGAGTATGAGTTTAGGAAATAAAGTAATCTTTAGGCTAATTACATTTCCTAAATCTAAAATACTCAAAGGTCCATGTGATTTTTACTCTTGGCCTTTGGTGATCAGTAAGACGTCATTAAGAATCTCAGAGCAAGTGATACTCACAGGTCCTTATAGAATTAAGAGGATTTGGGCCATTAGGAGGTTCTGGCCATAAAACCCAGATTCAGATGCAGAACTCCAATCCTTGAAGTGACCTCATTCAGTAAACAAATACTCCATCCCAGAAAGACTTGTTATATGGTGGGTTATCAAGTCAGATACTCAGGTACGAGAACTTGACACACCAGAAGGGTTTCTTTTTCAATGTGTGCCCAGAGCTTAAAGTTAGGGTCAGATTAGCCCCAAGGAAGCTTCAGTTTTGAAACAGAGCTAAATAAATTCATCCATATTATAAACATGACTGATTTGTGAGTATATATTTGGGATCAAGGTGATGAGCGATTCAGTGACTAAAACTAGGTGTATATATGTGTGTGTTTAGGTCCATGTGTTGAAATACTGCACATGCTTAGGCTTTTGACAGCTTCTACTCCCCACCAAATATTCAACTTGGATAATAGAGGTATATTTTTCAAAGATATTTACATTTTGCCTACCTACTTGATAGCATTGTATTTGGAAACGACATTAATTTTCTGAAAATACAAACTACTTGTGTGAAACTCATAAGTTTTCCTCTGATTTTTAAGTGTATATAAATCATTATTATTATCTCTAAAAGGTGGTTCTCAGGGTCAAATTCTGCCAGCAGAACAGCAACAGAGATAGAGTGCATGGTAAATACAGCTGCAATCCTAAAACTGCACACACATCTTTAATACTTTCCTTTGTACTTTTTGTTGGTGACCAGTGTTGAGGGAAAGTGATTGCTTTCTTCCTTTTATCAGTTTCTTTTTGTATGGTAAACTTTGCTTTCTTATCTTTCCTAATTTACTAGCCACAATGAGGTTAGCTTACTTGCTGATGATTGCACAATTTTCTTACTTCCTATAATGCTCTCTGTGATAACAAGGATAATCATGAAGATCTGAAGGTGCTTTCTGTGATTTAAAAACAAAACCAGATCGTTAGTTGTTCTGTTAATTGAGGGCTTTGCAACTAATTTTCTCCTACTTTACTTCTTCTGTATCCATGAAGTCTGTACAATGCCATCCATATAGTTTTAAATTTTTAAAATTTTATTTGTTTTACACATGAGACTCATCACTAAATTGTAAACTTCTCACGGGTAAAAATTAATGTTTTTGATGTAAGGGGGTAAGTGAATAAGATTTTATCCACATACCATGGTGTTTTAAGACCTAAGTCTAATAACCCTCTCAGAAGCAAGTAAATGGGAGGATACTGAAAGGTTCTGAGAAATCGAAAGTCAAATAAACGGTTGTTATTTTATTGTTCACTGCTGTTTGCTAATCCCACTGTCTGTGGCTGAAATATCAGTCAAAAAGCATCTCCCGAGGACAAATCTAGTTGTCGTATTTCTATATCCATGGATAGAATGTTCACTACCTGCATGTTGACTTTAAATATAAATTGTCTCTCTGAAAATCAAACAAAGACATGATGACTTGTCACTTTTGTTTCTCTAGCAAATTAGGAAAATTAAAAAGAAAGTTTAATGACACTTATTTTTGAAAAGAGTGGGGAGCAATAGGTACTCCAGTATAGTTTTGATAGGTGTATATATTGGAACAATATTTTAGAAGTCAGTTTTTATCTATAAAAATTTCCCAAACTTTATTACCCAATAATCTTAAGAAACTGTTTTACAAAAATAATAACATGAAAAATAGAAAAAGTAGAAAAATATGTGCTGTAGCATTTGTTGTAGTCTTGATTTTAATAAAAATTGGAATCTGTCTAAATTGACTTTAGTAGGAAATTGGTTGAATAAAGTATGAACATACATGCAATGTACTATATCAATTAAAAGGAATGAATCTGTGTATATACACTAATTTAAAAAGGTGTACACAAAAGGTTTTAGCTTTAAAAAGCATCAGGAATAGTTTGACTTCATTGTGTTGAAAAACTTTGAAAAAATATATGTATACATACACACATTTGTGTATATCTGACTTATTTACAAAATATAAGAAATATGAATTTTGCAGGCCTAGACAGAAATTTGGAATAATGTATATCAAAAACTTAGAAATTATTCCTTTGGTGGAGAAACACCAAGGCAAATTTCATTTACTTCTTTTATTTACAATGGGTAATTTTTACTTTTGGAGGCATTTTAATGTGTGTGTGTGTGGGGGGGCGGTTCATTTTCAAGTAATAATAATAATAAAAAAATACCACCAATTTTGTACTTAAAAATCAGGTAAACATATCTCTCTTTACTATTTGTATGAGCAAAAGCAATTACATATGTAAAAGGCATGGCATATGTTTGGCTTTCAAATTCACAAATGCATTGTTATCAAGCTGTCGTGCTCAACTGTTGTGATGAGGACAATCTTATAATCAGTTTGCTGTTCAAACAATTCACAATTATTGTCAAATACCCACAGCACAAAATTCTTTTGTAATTCTTAAGATGATTATTAGAACCTTCCCTCATCTTTCTCAGGATTTTAGGAGATTATAAAATCTGTAGTTCTGAGATTGTGTGTTGAGCCTATACTGGAGAATAATCATGCATCTATTCTGTCCTTTGACCTCCTGATTCCCACTGGCAACCTTAATATACACTTCTAAGAGTATCTGTTAACTATTACAAATTCAGTTGACTTTAGCTATATCCAATTTGTAAGAATTGCTTAGTGAAATCTCAAAGCTCTGTTTTTCTTGAACTTCATCTCTCACAGAACTCAAGTTCTCACCAAATACTCATTGCATTTATTCAATCATTTATACAATCATTCATTTTGTCATTCAAATCTTTATTTCTTCACCATTGAAAGATAAGGCATAATTGCAAAATTATACTGGGAAGAGGATGATAACAGAATCAAAACATATTTCAAAGATGAGGAAATCAAGGTAAAGAAAAATTGAGAGACTAAACTCAATATATGTGATCTATTTTGATATAAACGTCACATTTTCTCAGTATTAATATGCTTTTGAAAAGTTGTCACAATTGCATTTAGTATAATACACATTAAAGATCAATTAATTCAGCTTACATAGAAATAGCTCAGTGACATTTAAAATTTTTTAAATTGTTTTGTCACACCCATAAACTAAGTTCAGACATCCGGATCAATGAGCCAATGAAGATGCTTTAATAGAGATTAAAGCATTAACCCAAAGCATAGCTAGAGTATGTAGGAAGCTGCTTTTACTGATTAAGAATAGAGCAACTTCAATGAGAAAGGCTACACTGTATCAGATTACTGGTAGAATTTTTGAATTGAGGGTCATTTTTTTGTTTAATCTGATTTTCCTTTACTGACTTTTCTCTGTAGGTACAGAATTATTGATAAAATAGTATACAAAACTTAATTCATTCTTATGTTCACATAATCTTTATGTTTGTTGAACCGTTGTTGATGGATGATGTCTAATACGCTAGAGGCCTTAAAAACTATAGAGCCAATTGACTAGTGACTGAGTTCCCAGTCATCATCTAGCTCCAGGTTTGAAATATCAGAGAGCTGACCGTCTTTTTGGCATACTGTGCTCACTGCTTGGAACCACACTTTACATCGTATATAGATAAACTGAAATGTGTATAGAGAACCTTAGCCAACATGGTCAAAAATAAGAGTAAGAGGTAAAGATATAAGGAATGATTAAGCTGGAAAATATGAATATGATATTTTTCCTCAAATGTTCAGAGGGGTGTTACATAGAAGAAAGATTGAAAATATTCTGTACACCTCCAGATGATCAAACTGGGATCCAAAGATAAAAGTTATAGAAAGAAAAAAAAAAAAAGTTATAGAAAGACCTTGGTAAGGAGATTCTTCCTAGCTAGTAATGCTCTGTTTCTTTCCAGAGATCATAGATGCCCTACCAGTAATGCCTCTGTTGTTATCTGGGTTTCTTATTTATTTAATCCTTAATATAGGGTGGCAGGCTTCTATAGCATATCACTGGAGAAAACCTCTTAATTTGGCATTATTACCAATTGTCAGTTATATATTTACATAACTTTATTATTCCCTAAGACATATTTTCCCCAGTTATGCACACTGTAGGATTTTTGAATGCCCTGTGGAAGTTTAGAAATCTGTTCTTAGCAATTTTACAGCATGATCAATATAGGAAGTTATAGTTAAATCTGGCTACACTTGGTATTAATGAACAGATGCTAATTATGGGTGATTAATCTTTCTCATAAGTGAAATTCAAAATATTTAGAAATGTATTGCATAACTTTTCTTGGGATCTGTGTAACATTTATTCATCTTACTTTTCAGAACCAAATATGTTTTTATTTGTGAAAGCCAGGAATTTTTTTTACCTTTCCTTTTTGACTCTTCTCCAGTTCTCTGCTCAAGATCTTTGCACAGGAAGAACATTGCTGGGGAAGCGTAATTCTAGAGTACAGATGTTGCAGAATTAACAAGTATTTCTTATTCCTCTCTTCCTTTCCTCCTTTCCTTCCTTTCCTTTCTCCCTGCCCACTTCCTTCTTCCCTCCCTTCCCTTCCTCCCTGTCAGTTCGGATAATGGATAGCTCCTTCCTTTCCTTGAGATTTCAGCTCAGAGAGTCACTTCCTCAGGAAGACTTTCCCTAACTCTAAACAAAATATCTGATCACTCCCTACCCCATTGATTTATTGATTTTATTTTATTGAATTTATCAAAAGTTGTAAATTTTTTTGTCTTTTTAAAGAACGTGTTTACAATTTTTCATTCTCTCTGGAATGAAAGTTCCATCATATCTAAGATAATGTTTATCTCATTCATCATTGTGTTCTCTGCATTTTAGCACAGTTCCTGATGTATGTGCAGGGGTGTATTTCAGTATATATGCGTATTTGGACAGATATTGGACATATACTTCACTAATTAATCTTTTCGTTTATTCATTAAACATGTGTCTATTGAGGACCCTCTAGATTCAAAATTGACTAGATCCAACTAGGGTGACCTTTCAAATATGAGGGAGAAATGGAGTTATTGATAGATTATGCCAAAATTGAAATGGAATTTTTTACTATCTAATCAAACTCATTACTTTTTCCCAAAGGCATTCAAGGTATCCTTTTTTTTTCTCAGCCTGAGATTTATTATAAAATACCCAAACCCAGATCATAATTTAATTTTGTTTTTATCATTTCTGGATATTAATTAGGAAACAGTGGTATACTAAGTTAAATTTCCTGCTTGAAGCAAAAAGAAAACATCTGTGAAAGATCTGAAAGTTAAGAAATACAATTTTTAAAGAGAACATAAGGATTTTTTACATAAATCTCCCATCAGTTAATTACCTGTCTCAGATGCTTGTTTTATATTAAAGCTTCAAAAATGAAAGAGAATAACTGTTAGAAGGTGACTATGAGAATTTTTCTTGTTTCTAAGCCTTTTTTTCTTTAAAATAATAGGCTTAGGGGAATCTCTCTTGTTATAATTAGAGAAAAACTGACTTCAGTCTAGATTAGAGTCACTAAAACTGATTAAAAATAAACCGTGCAAGTCTCACAAATATTTTATTTGGGAGACATATCTTACATAGCCTGGACTTTTTCTGTCCTTCCAAAAGGAAATCCTGAATAGAAAGAGAAATAGATGCCTAATGTAGGAAGAGTACCTTAGGCATATATTTCATGTGATAATTGCTTTTCTTTTGCATTTAAGAACTACAGGCGAAAGCAAGAAAAATGTAGCTGGTTTTATTACCCAGAGGAAAAGCAATCACTATGCTTGTCAGGTCTATCTATGAATATTTCTCCCATCTTGGGAAATCTTTGAAAAATAAAATCATGTTGCTGGCTATCTTGCAGTGCACTCAAAGTTGTTAGGTTTTTCCCTAAGAAATGTCAGCCACTGCCATTACCAAGAAACTGACCAGGTCACATGGAAAATAAATGTTTTCACACTATACTATCTGCCTTTGTCAGGAACTGAGCTAAAAAGAAAGACTGACGAGAATCTCATGGATATTTATTCTAATTTCACTCTGCGCAAATTATATTCATCCTGCAAACTCTTTGACCACAAACTATTCTCTGTTGCTATTTCATTTACCTCTAAAATTTAGTACAATACAGAATTTTATAATTTAAAAGTGTAGATCAAATGCAACTGGTTTTTGCCTAGGCAGGATGAAAATTTGAAGAAATCTGCTTCATCAAACATTAATTGAAAATGGATGCAATTAGATACTGGCTGCCCTGCTGAGACCATAACTATATCTCTGAGTTTAGTTACAGTAAAGGAGAGTAGTAGAAAGAAAGAATGAGTGAATGAGAATGTAATTGGGTTTCTCAGATTGTTCTATCTGGAAAATGTCACATTTCAGAGATTTTGCTGTCTTTCTTTTCAGGATAGGAAGTTAGATTCAGGAAAGCTTGTGTGGATATAGAAAGGGCAAATTGCCTCATCAGTCATCTACCCCATCTTCAACCACTCTAATCACTCTCATTCCACTACTCAGCTAAGCCACAGACCCAAGGCCAAGTCTCCTGCTGAGACATGTGAAGAGTAGCATATATATTTTAGATCAAAGAACTCGAAAAAATTAAAATGAAAATTACTGTCCTAGCTTGAGATATGTTTTCAGAATGAGTTTCTCATGTACTTTCTTAAACCAAATCCTCTGTTTGTCGATGTTTGCTTTTGTGATTGAGTTTACTCTAATTTATCCATTTGCACCGTATGATATTATTTCCAGTTATTTCAAAGAGCTCTGGAAATTGCCAAAGCTATCCAATGAACATTTCTTATAGACTGTATAACTTTATCTGCCTGCTTTTAAATTTTTATTGAAGGGTGGTGACATCATCTGCAAATGACTTCAATTCCAGTGGATTTTTTTCTGTAGATTTGTGCTAAAGATGTCTGCTTGATTCCTAGGGAGATGCAACTATTATTAATTCTATAACTATTCAATGAATATTTATTATTATACTTTTACATTACTAAAAATTCATCTCCCAAGAAGGAACTATTCTATCACTGTTTTGTCCATTCATGTTTTCAGATGACTCTCACATAAGAATATCCAACAGAATTAGTTTTACAATTATTACAGCTATATTCAGTTTTTACAATTTTATATTATCCTGACTAAATTTCCATTTTTTTAAACAATATTTTACTTATCACAGGTTTCATTTGTATGAGAAACAAAAAGAAGTTTGCACAGATTTGCCTCAGACAGTTTGCCATGTCTGATGATATTAAATTCATTGAGCAGAGGAAGCAGTAGTGACCAAAATGGAACAAGGATGGAAACAAGGAAAAGCTCTTCATTATTTTCTTCCTCTCTCTCAAATGAGTAAGTCTATTTATATTACTTTTGATTTGTTACTTGAGATTTTTTTAAAGCTCCGCAGATGAATGCATTTTACTTGGAGTTACTTTGTTTCATTGTGACTGAAAATATAACCTATCTCAGCAAGGTGATATAGCATCAATGCCAAGACAACATGTACACATAGACTCTTCAGGAAGAAACTAGCTTAGCAAAGGAGTCTCATAATAAATGTACACAATACATTACTTAAAACATAAAACTTGTTTAACTCAGAAGGCTTTCCATTTGAAACCTTGAATATAATCAATACAAGTATTTGTGGAAAAAAAGTGAGGCTCTGGACTCCAGATGAGAAGTGGAACCATTGCTTGTAATGGTCAATTTCTTGGTAGTAATGGCTGAAATTGATAGTATGGAATAAAAAGCTAAAATGTCCAATTGTAAACTCTATCTTCTGGAACTTTGGATTCAAAAGATTAACTACAAATTATGGTGATTTGGGGCTTTGCTTATTACTCCTTGTTTATATTTTTTTTCATTTTAAAAAAATACATAATCAGAGAATTACAGAAAGTTAAAGCTGAAATTGTACTATGATTTATCAAATCAAACGGGTTCATTCTAGGGGCAAACACACACTGATACCTCCTCTGTGTTTAATTCCGCAAATATCAAATATGAGTTCAAACATTCTTCAAATATATGTTTGTCTATTAAATATATGTAATTCTGTTTCAAACTTACATTGCACACATCTTTCTAATAATGTAGTGTTTGTTTATTTGTTTTATGCTAAAGGCGATCTCCAAATATTTCTATTGTCTTGTTAAATAGGGACATGACTATATATAGGGGAAGAGATGGATAGTGTGGGTGAATAATTTGCCTTCAAAACAGGTAAATCTAATTTCCAGATCACACATTAAGCCTATATCACTCTTCAGGTAATATTTTATTGGAAAATAATAAAGAATCTGCCTTATAGCATAACCACAGAAACTAAGACAAAAATCTGCTTAGATAGCTGGCTAGGCATGCTGCCAGTTTGAAGTAGGGTCATTTGGGGTAACTAACTATATGGAAGCTGTAAGAGATGGAGGGAATACCTTATATTTTCACACAGGATTTATTTTGTGGGTTGAGTTTTGCAAAAGAGGAAAAAAAGTTGGTAAGCAAAAGCACCAAAAATGTTTTGGACTATATTTTTGTTACTCTTCCAAGTTTTTTTTTTTTTCCTCAGACAATATCTTGAAGAAGTTAAAATCTGTATTTCATATCTGTAATGAACATACCAAGTAAAAAGCCTATGCTATATAATATAAAGTATATACAGGTGAAAAAGAATATGATTGTGAAGTCTCCCTTTTCTTCTGATACCTTATCAGGGATAAGTTCCTTATCAGGGAACTTCCCCTGAAGGTTGATATTTACAGTGAATGTAGTTATTCTTAGTTTTCCATTGTCAAGGGCAATGGAAAACTGAGATTTTAATTGCATGGATATCTGCCCACTCCCAAACCCCTCCTCAGATATCTTTAAAGGTATTGTCAATCAGCACATGTTTCTATCATCTGGATAAAAAGAATCTCCTTCTTCAGCAAAATAGCTGCTGCTTCCCAGCTACACACTTTATGGTACCGTTAAATATTTTACTTACCTGTCCCATTTTTTCATATCCTGTTCTACATAGATTTCTAGTTTATTCCCAATAAAAATTATATTGCTGTATAAATATTCAATTGTATGAATTAAGGTGGGAAGGCTCACCAGCTTGCTTGGGTCTTTGTTTATTTATTTATTTATTTTATTGTTTTTTTTCCCTAATAGTAACACATGGCTCTGTCCCTGAGTTCAGACGATTGGGCAGATTTATTTTAGATACTATTGTACAGTCCTAGTGTTCAATATGAGAAAATATGTATACTTGAATCAGCGTTGGTGATTCGAATCGACATATAGAAATTGACCTAGTTTAATAATCAGTTAAAAAACAGAATATCAGTTTAACTACCTGTTATTCCAGTAGGCCAGGGAAAATACTCCTTAATTAGGAGAATATGAACTCCACTATCTTCAGCATATTTTTTTTAAATGTAAGCTAGTTTATTGAAAGCCTTGTTACTTTCCTGTTTTTTGTATGTTTCTGTATATGTGGTAAACACATGACACTGAACTACAGGCATAAACACAAGATTTCAGAGAGTCTTAAATGCCAGCGTAGTTTTGTCTCTAATCTTTTCTACTAAAGATAACTACCTCTATTTCTTTTTAATAAAGTCACGTGGTAAATTCGTATAAAGCAATGCAAATAAAAGACTTACACTGACATCACACATCTAAGTCCTTTTTAATCCATGAAAAAGCAGATATTTCTCCCTGTACTTTTAAGAAGGTTAATTCATGGAAATCTCTATAGGACACTTTAAAACTTGCAATTCTTGATGGAGAAAGACATGTAGCCCTTTTAATATTAGAGCTGTGCCAGAATGTCCATAAATAATTCCTACTCTCTCACAAACCGGAGTGCTAAGAAATGTGCAGACACTGCAGATTTTTACTGTTTTCTCCACTTGCATTCATATTACAATAAATGAGAATAGATTTTTAATATCCATTTCTATTACATGCATTAACTGAAGCTGTGGGGATAACATGAAAAATTTCCTGTGATTTGAGTCTCTAGGGAGGCCCATATGCTTATGTGTGGGCAGAACATTCAGCATTTCTGCTTTTTTTTCTTTCTTTTTTTTTGTTTTTTAGAGTAGCTTAAAATGTTCTAGGGATTGCTAAAGGTCACAGAGCCTTCAAGCACTATTTTGTTTGTTCAATTGTAACCCTTTCCATTAGTATTTTTGGAAGGATGAACCGGTTTCAATTAAAAAACCTGAACTGAGAAAAGTTAAGCGAAACTGAAATGTGCATGAACAAGTTTAGAGTGTACACTTCTTGGCATTATTTTCTTTCCAGTGGATAATTAATATGAAAATGCACCATAATACTGAATAATAAAGTCCTTCTGTCCACACTTGAAATTAAAGTAGGATACTTAGAACAACATAATTTTCTATAAACGTTGATTTGCCTATGTCTAAATTGATTTATTTACTGTGGAGGAGTATAAAGATATAACTTTCCACAGCATATACTTTTTGGTGGAGTATATACCTGTATAAACCTATTATTTGGCAATACACATTATAGATACTTGCCAAAAAGGAATTAGAAAATCAATGACAAAGTTGGAATGTGGTCTCTGAAGTCTTAAATTAGTGGAATTCTGCTAGAGACATAAAAGTTGATTCCCTGCTGTTCACATCTGTTGCATCCTGGATAGAAAAGAAAAGAAAAGAAAATGTTATGGGAAGAGCTGATGCTTGCATCTCTGACTCTTCCTGATTTGTGCTGATGACAGCTGAAGCTGCAGTCTTGTCATCTTCTGCCGCATATTGTCATCAGCAAGGTGGGAACACATCCCTGAATTAAATTAGAATTCAATGTGAAAATCTGATTAGTTTCACAGAAATTCACTTTCTGGTCTAACCTGTAGAAATGCAACTGTTTTAAAAGTTACTACAACAATATTTGGAAATATTATTCAATGTAATCTACCTGTAAGAAAGTAGTTTTTGAAAAGTTTCCTCAAAGAGAGGAAAAGAAATCATAAACATAATGTGAAAATTAAGGCCACAGTCAAGGTAAGGAAGAATCTGGTCACAGCCACAAAGGCGTGATGAAGAGACATAATCAAATGTTCTATAAACCATGAGTTTACACCATTTCCAACACACTAATATTTTTTTCTTTGTCTTTTTCCTTCTTTTTACTTTTCTTTTTCACTTTACAAATAGATTTGCTAGTCTTCTACCTCCTTAAGAATAAAAGTAGTATGTATCAGAGTCAGGAAATGGGCTGAAAACAGTTACATGTATTACATCAATTAACACTTTATCCTATGACTTAGATACTACTGTTATCTCCAGTTTACACATGAAGAAACTGAGGCTTACAGAGATTAAATAAATTACTTAAGTATTCCACTAATTGGTATAGAGCTGGGATGTCTTTCTCAAGACAGAACCTTGAAGCCCCTGCTCTAGGAATGGAAAGGAGTAGATACAGAGAAAAGACAAGAGTAAGTTGCAGTAGGTTGCAGGGAGCCTGTAAAGAGAGCTGTGAAGGAAAGCACACACACGCAAAAATCATCAGAGTGATTCCCTTCTTTAGGCATTTCTGTAACAGGATAAAGAGTAGAAAGAGGAGAAGTTTAGGTAAAATGATGAATGAAGGGTGAGGATTCTGAGAGAGCCAAATTCTAACCTGGAGGTCTTTGGAAACCCCTGACCTTGAGATATAAAGAGGATAAATAAATGTAGGTGGCTACATTAGAGCTGCAGGGATAGGTGAAATCATTTAGCAAAAAATAAATAAATAAATAAAATAATGATAGATAAAGTAGAGAAGAAAAAGAGCCAGCAAAGATACTGAGAATAAATAGCTATATTGGAACTTCCCTGGTGGTCCAGTGGTTAAGACTGTGCTTCCACTGCAGGGGGCATGGGTTTGATCCCTGGTCCAGTAACTAAGATCCCACATGCCCCGCAGTGTGGCCAAAAAGAACAAACAAACAAACAAAAACTATAGTGGCAGGAAAAGAATCAGTGTCCTGGAAATTATGAAGTTAGAATTTAAAGTGAAAGGTAATGGCTACTAGTGTTAAATGCCACAAAGAAGTCAAGTCAGGTCAAGTCAAGATTAGGGTCATAAAGTGCCTATCTGATTTGAATATTACCAGTGTGTTACATAATTATTAGGTGGCAAAGTGAGTTAGAAGGAGATTTTCAGAATAGAAGAAGAAATAAATGAATGTTACTTGAGCAATTAAAAATAGTGAGAGTAGATTCTTAGCAAATCTGGACATAGATGGATGTAAGGATGATAAACTGCAAGTTGATCTTCCTCAATGTATCATGCATACAGGCTGCTTGGAAGGAAGACATGTGGAGGAGGGATTGAAAATCTTGAACCCCAGAAAATGTGTGCAACAAACTGTTCACTTCAATGACTTGAAATTATTCACTTCAATGGCTTGAAACTTATTCCTGCTTGAGATTGTTATCAGTAGTGGATTTAGAAGGAAACTTGTTTTGATATAAAGCAAATGTAAAAGGTAACAAGTAAAGTTCCTAGACTGGATACAAAAATAATTCCGGATGAAATCCAGGAAGAATGCTATGCTGAAAAAGTTCATGATAATCCTCAGCAGCATGGCAGATGAAAAACAGTGATAAAAAAATGGAAACAAAAGAGTCAAGGACTAGTATAGTTTCCTCACAAATTATAAGATGTTTTCAAAATTTAGAAGAACTAGCCCTTCAACTTCTAATGGAACAATAATGAGATTTTGCAGTCGCGAGAAGTTTGAAAGAATGGAGTTGTTAACCTCAGGAGGAAAAGATAACTAGTGATGTTGGTTCCAAAGGAAAATGGGCATAGACAATTTCCTGGAGTGGAATTATGGTTGGGGGCATGTGCCTGGCAAACAGAGGCCATCCTCAAGTACATCAGTCCTCTTTTGTGTATTTGTTTAGAAGTTTTTACTTTATTCAGTTATCCTTGCACATAGTAAAAAGTGTCAAGTATTTCTAGAGGTTAATTTTGAGAAACAGCATCCCACTGCCATTGTTTCTCAGCAACAGTGGCTTCTATTTCTTTTAGCTGATTACTTTGAAAATTGACTCAATATCTCTAGATAATGACCTTCTATTATTAGATCTTTTTGTTTTTTTATTGTTGTTTGGGTTTTTGTTCATTTGTTTTTAGTTTTGGAACATTATGTTTTGACTTCCAACTATAGAAAATAAGGGCTTAGCTTTTTTCTTCGCTGTTTACTCTTTGATTTTTTTTCCTGGAGTTAATTTTGCTTTCTTGTTTGTTTAGTTTTCATATGTGTATGTCTCTAATTCAACCCAAACTTTTGTGTATTACCTATATCATCTCTCAAGACATTTTGGTGCAGCAGGTATTCTGAAGATTTAATCTTTATGAAAAAGTGTCTTTCAGAATCATCTCACCTGTTATAATCTGGATGGGCTACCCCATGTACATGTACAACTATCATCCTGGAATCTCCTTTCCAAATCATCTGAGGACTCTATCACACTCCTTTGTCTCTTTCATTTATCCATCCATTTCATCTATTCACATTTATTGACTGGGTGGGTAATTTGTTAGGCACTATGTATCAGAGGGGCAGGGGGGAAGAAACAAAATTCATTGCTCTTGTTGGCATTATATTATAATGATTGTCAAAAGAGAATAATAATAATATTATATTAATAATAATAGTATTCTCCACTTCTATATGGATGCCTAAAGCCAAGTATAAGAAAAAACAGAGACTCATACTCATGGTATTTGGTAGAGAAATACATGATCAGAGCTTATCTTGCATTGTTTAAAAACAATTTGAGAAATCCAACAGAATTTCTTAACTTTCCATCTTACTAGTCCATTCTAGAGTTTATTCCACTGTCCAAACAGTGTTTTGGAGGCACCAAAGGTGAAACCTCTTTGAAAAACTTTGGAACCCACAGTAAGATTTTGCTACAGAAAGTATTAATGAACTTTTCTAATTACTAAAAAAGAGTTATGTGAACTTTGAGGACCATGGAAAACCTGTATTTATTTAAATAATTTTATTTATATATATTTACTGAAGTGAGAAAAATTACCAATAAGCTAAATAGAAAAACACAAAAAAGCAAAGGTGTCATTAATATTGTCTTCACCTTCAAGTATCCTTGAAATCAAAATCAAAACCCCAAAGCTAGATATAAGTTTGGATTAAAGAGAACGGTACTATATCTTACATATTTACTTTTGTCCTAAATAAATATTTTGAAGTATAATATTACTAATTAACTCTTGTTTCCCAGGTAGTTCTCTGACTCTTTCTGAGAAAGGGGTTTTTATAGGTAACTTTTTGCAGTTTTGTACATATGAAAATATCTTTATTCTCCAGACACACTTAATTGATAAGTCAGGTCATTATAAACTTTTAGGTAGGGAATACCATCTTTCATCAATTTCATTTCTAGAAATGTAGAGGAGTAATGCCATTTTGATTCCTGATCTTTTGATTAGGACTTATTTTCTTTCTCTAGAATCTTTTAGAAGTTTCTCTTTGCCCCCCATTTTCAAAAATTCCTGAATGATGTTTGGGTCTGTCTTCCCTGAGCAGAGCAATTGTTGGGTACCTTCAATCTGGACCTTATGCCCTAGAGTTCTGGGAAATTATCTTTATGAATGTTAATAATGTATTCCTGTACTTTTTTTTATTTTTTCTTTTTATTCTATCCAATTATTTGGACATTATTTGGGCATGTTGGGAAGGTCCTCTAATATTTTGCTCTTTTCTCTCCTACAGTCCATCTCCTTCTCTCTTTCCCATAATATCTAGGAGATATCTTTAGCATTTTCTTCCAACACTTATTAGTGAGTTTTTTAGCACTGACACCAAAATGTTAATGTCCAAAAGTTCCTTTCAAATTTGTTGAATGTTTCTTTGACAAGGGATGCCTTTCTTGTTTCACAGTTCCTGTATCATATATCTTTCTGGTATATTTTATTTTTATGTTTTCTTTCCTCTATATGTAGTGATTTTTTCCAAATGTTTTCTTTCTTTTTGTTTGTTTTGATCAGCATCTTGCCCATTAGTAGCTTTCAAATCTTTCTAGTTATTCTTTGTTGTTTTCTCGTATTTAAGACGGTAGCACTACAAAGCTTATGAAAGCACTGAGCATGTGAGTGGAAAATGCAGATACAAGCTTTACGATGGGGTGATCGAACTGGATATTTTAGTTGAGGATGTGCTATCATGGTCTTTCTTTTCTTTTCCTTTCTCTCCCTTCCCTTCTGTCCAGAACCGTCCCATCTCTTCTCTTAGGCTACTAAGCTTCCTGATAGAAGATTCTTCAAATATTTTTCTTGGAGAGTAAAGACCTGGCTTCAGTGTTTCAGTCACCCAAGGAACCCAGTGAAGGAAAGGTGCTGCATGTAAATCAGCACCTTTTATATGCACGCTCATATTTTCTTCAGTCTGAAGTATGGTGCCTAGCAATGAGACTCTGTTGCTGCTTATTCTTTTTAACTTTTTCATCCACAGAATAAATATCCAGTTGTTTTGCAAAATGAAGAAGAAATCATCTTGCTAAGCAAAGCAGAGAAAGGGATTTGTATTCTCGAGTGACTCTTGAACAGGTTTTCAGTCTAGCCTTCTTGTCATTTACTCTGCATCCAAGATGCCTAGTGACTTTTAGGATTCTATGGAAAAAATTAAATTGGTTCTGAATTGACCCTTTATGGATTTATGATTCAGATTTCTTGGTTATGTTAGGTATATTTCCACTCATTTTAATGCTTTCCAGCTTCCACAATTGTGATACTATTGTATTTTTTTTCTTTCTTTTCACTTTTGTGGGTTAATGACTTAAAAATTCACATTATTGTTGGTTTGGTAGAATTTCATTAGATAACAAAATAGATGTTTGTATTCAGTCAACTATCCTTACTTTAATTTCTACTCACCTTCAGCTTTTTTTGAATTGTACTGGGAAGATTATACGAACACCATTACAATGTCTGGCAGAGTTAGTAATACACATTTGCTAAATTAACTAACACATGAAGAATGAATGAATAAATGAAAACAGAAAACTTGACTGTCTTTCTAGTGATATTGATGAGCAAATTAGTAAATATAATAGTAAATAGAAACATTTGAGAACATACATAGAATATTCACCACTTGCAATTGAAGGTTAAAATTTGAAAGAACATGTATTTATGAGCAGTGAACAGATGGCTGTGGATATGAAGTTAAAAATAGGATTTTAAAATTCTTATTGTTGAAGACATTGGATCTTACAGTACTCAGAATAATGTAGTTAGCAAAACATTCCTGTCTGATCACAGTAATTTAAGCTGAAATATCAGATGAGGGAATTCTCAAAACTAACTAGATTTTGTAAAAGAATGAGGTATGTCATGTAATCACTGTAGAGAGGATGCATAGGAAGTTCATATAGAGATATAAAAATACTGATATATAGAGCTTCAGTAACTGTTTATCAAAACTATGCAAATAAAGTGAGGACCTGATATTTTAGTAAAAGTAGGTGGATGTGTTCTCGTGGTTATGCCAGAAATTCAATAGAATAGAACTCATTATTAGAATATGGCTGTTGCTTTTAAGAAGCAATTCTGTCAAAGAAGTTGGATGTAATGAAGTACATAGATGCAAAGTAATCCACAAACCCAGATAGGGACAGTGATACTCACCAGATATCCAATTTATATCCCAATTCTTGCAATTAGGCAGGATTAACTATATGCCTAATTCTGAGCAATAAATTATGGGCAGAAGTGATGTGTAATGTTTCTGAGACAGAGCATTGAAAATATGCACATGATTTTCCAGCCAGCACACAGTGAATCAGTGAATTGTGAAATTCCGGGTAGTAGAGATACTGTCAGCCTGGGACCTTGAATAACTACATGGAACAGAAGACTCTCCCCACTACCAGGTCTACTTGAGCATATATCATGAGCAAGAAATAAACTTTCTATGTTGTTGCTTGTAAGCAATGTACATGTTATGGTTAATTTACTAGTGAAGCATAGCCACCCAATCAAGATAAATTCATGAATGAATTTAGTGATGATTATTAGAATGATAGAAAGCACAGTTTAGCAAAATTTTAGCAAAGAAAGAAAATACACATGTGAAATGAGAAAATCTTATCCACATTTTGACTGGAAATTTTATTCAATTAAAGCAGAAGAATTGATCCTTTTTTATTTGCCTGGCTGAAAAGTCAAGAATTTGAAGATCTGTTCTGTCTTACTAATGAACAATTACTAAACGGTAGTTAGAGCATGGAACTAAATTATTGGCACAAACTGATCATGATTAAAAAATATAAATAGGAATTAGGATGTATAATCAGAAACATGAACTTCAGGAAATACGTTAAGAACTTCACAGAAATAAAAGGCATCACACCATGGATTGAAATAAAGAGAAATAGATTGAAGACAGGGAACGTTTGTAAAAACACATAGTAAAGAAATGTTAAAATATCTAAGAAACAGTAAAAGGAAAACAAGCTGCTAAAAAATTACCATAATCATATAGATTACTATTCTATCAGTTTAGATTTTTAAAGGATCAAGAAACATACAAGCAAATAAAAAATACTGACTTAAACTTCAAAGGATATTGACAATGAGATTAGATTGGAAATGAGACAAACAGAAACAGAAGGTTTTAAAATTTTGTTTTGGTCATAAAAAAGAGAGACCAACAATTGAGGCAATATTTACAGAGAACAAAATTAAACAGAAGTCAGTTTTATTTTGCTGCATCAAAGAAGATGGTCTTGAAATTGAGAAACATAGCATCTTGTTTTAATGAGAAAAATAAATGAGATAGTTAGGGGTATATGAAGAGACTACATATGTAATTTAATTTCATCATAAACACCAGGCTTGTATAAATTAACTAATAGAATAGTGTAAGAAATATGTATGTATATCCACATCTGTACCTCTCTTTCTCTCACATCATAGAAGTTGTCGGAAATATTAGAGAAATTGTGGAGGATAGGAATAGAACAAAAATCATGGAGAATGGAAATAGAACCAAAAAATGAAGTTTGCAGTTTTCGAAAAATATGGATTCCAAAAATTATAATCTAAGTAAAATGAGCATCTTTTAAAAATTTTTTAGGTTTCTTCCTTCTCTAGGATTAAGATCTCATTTGTTATTTGACAGATCCTCAGTGTACAAAGTTTCTTGCACATAGTAGGCAGTTATAAATATCTGTATCTTATATCAGAGTTTGAGTTTGAGTCATCCGACAAACCTTGGATTTTCTCTTGCTCAACCTTACTTCAGTCATTCCACATTTATTCAAATAGAGGGATTCACTATTGCAGAGCATTAGCATGATTTCTGAGCTGTGTCATTATAAAATTCAATAAGCATGTTTTTTATGATTCATCAAAATCATGATAATTTTGAGGGGGCCAACTATAGAACAAAACAGACATCTGTCCATTACTCTCACTAGTATTTGGCAAAGAGGTTAGAATGCTCATGACTTTATTTACTGATCAACTTTTATAAAAAAATGTGTTACTATATACATTATATGAGAATATGTTAAACTTTTCTAAAACTCAGAAATACAATCCCAGTAAATAAGTAACATTAGTTCAGCAAGGCTTGCTGTTACTGAATTAGTGCTGGTTCCTAGTACCCCTAAAATTCCTTTATGATTACTCCAATACCTTTGTTTAATAGTCCATTTTCTAACATTTCTTTTTCAGGTTTGTCAGATGACTCAAACTCAAATTTATAAAATAGAAGCATAGTGAGCCTAAGAAGGGAATTTTATTTCCATTCTACATGATTTGAAGAAGCTGTCCTTCATCCAACAGATATTTATAACTGCCTACTATGTGCCAGAAACTTTGTACACTGAGGATCTGTCGAATAATAAATGAAATCTTAATCCTAGGGAAGGAAGAAACCTATAAAAATTTAAAATATTTCAGGGTCTGTAGTTCATAAGGGAGATTATACTTTTCTGTTTAGTTCTAAGAGATAAGAACCAGTGGCCTAAGGCATAAGTATTCAATATAAACAAGTCCTTTCTATCCATTGAAACTGCTCATCAACAGAATAGGATGCTTGGTAAGGTTTGAGCCCCACCTCTTTCTGGCAGATTCTTATGTGATATGGATGTTGATTTGGGGTGAAGGATGCTGCTTGAGTTTCTCAAAAGATGATCTCTATTATCCCTCCCAAGACCCTATAGTGGTATTATTCCTAGCAGGCATGCCCTGAAATATATAGCATGGATGCTTTTATTTCTTTAGAAATATCGGTTCATGGCTAGCAGAAAATTGGAGAGACAGGGTAACAGTGGATATACTAAATTACTTGGATTTCAGTTACAAAAAAAGCAATAGAGGAGTTGTGAGAAATAAAGCAAGCACTTCATAAGAGTATTAAATTAGCATACTTTTATACAATAATGAGGTGTTATTGTCACATTTTGTTTTACTGCAAGGTGTGCATTTAAAGAACGACACATAAATTAGGCTAAGCTCAAGGTGCAGGGTTTTCAGTTCTTTTTTTCTCACAAAAATACCATAGCTCTAAATGGGAGTCCATTGGGACATGAATAAGTTGCTTGTTTTAGTTAAGGGAGAAATCTGCCATAGGAGGGGAGTTAGAGGTATGATTTTGATTCCCTGCAGGATAGAAGAGTTGACATCATTAGAATTAAAAACCCATCAATGCCCAGCATGTCGTTGAGGCTGTAGTTGGAAATGCTAAGTGATACTGATACACAAATATTTTCAGGGTCATTTGCAAAAAAAGAGTAGAGTCAGAACTAGACACTTTTAGATTTACTGAATAGAAAAGGAAAATGAAACACAAAATAGTTGAGTCTGCAGAGGTATAGTCCTATTTCAAGGTTACTGTTAGTTAAAGAATTGACACTAACTCTAAACCGTTCCCCACAAACAAACAGCACAGGAGAGACATGAAGTATGTTAGCTGTTCACTCTGCTAAAAATTTAGCCAATTGATTCCATAGAGATTCTGGCTTAAAAGGTTAAAAAACCTTGCTACTCTAATTCTAATTTCCCAGGGTGACCACTATAAGATTAAGTGAGAAAGAACAACAATGAAAAAGACAGCACAGAAAAGTCTGAGCAATAATTCCACTTTAATTAGACAAATTTTTATTTGAAACAGAAAATCCAAAGGGAGAATGTAATTCACTCTACAACAGTTTATATTATTTTTAAGTTCATACATTTTAGTTGTAACTCCTTTACAAAACATGCCAATAGTAATTTAATTAATTTAATCCTAGATCATTTAAAGGGAAAATTCCTAGATCAATATTTTGGATGGTTTGATTTAATATGCTAATATCTTTATATCAATATTTCTCTTTGCAGTTTCCCAGTTCCCAAAACTGTGAAGGGTAGCAGAACTTGCCACCCCAAAATATCTCTGTCATAAGGATATTTTGAGCTGGTTATTTTTTTTTTTTTTTGATTTTTTAAAAAAAAATCTTTATTGGAGTATAATTGCTTTACAATGTTGTGTTAGTTTCTGCTGTATAAAAAAGTAAACCAGCTATACATACACATATATCCCCATAACCCCTCTATCTTGTGCCTCCCTTCCACCTTCCCTATCCAACCCCTCTAGGTGGTCACAAAGCACTTAGCTGATCTCCCTGTGCTATGCAGCTGCTTCCGACTAGCTATCTATTTTACATTTGGTAGTGTATATATGCCGATGCTACTGTCTCACTTCGTCCCAGCTTACCCTTACCCTTGCCTGTGTCCTCAAGTCCATTCTCTACGTCTGCGTCTTTATTCCTGTCCTGCCCTTAGGTTCATCAGAACCATTTTTTTTTTACACACCATATATATGTGCTAGCATACGTTATTTGTTTTTCTCTTTCTGACTTACTTCACTCTGTATGACAGACTCTAGGTCCATCCACCTCACTACAAATAACTCAATTTCGTTTCATTTTATGGCTGAGTAATGTTCCCTTGTATATATGTGCCACATCTTCTTTATCCATTCATCTGATGATGGACACTTAAGCTGCTTCCATGACCCGGTTATTGTAAATAGTGCTAATGCATATTGTTGTACATGTCTCTTTTTGAATTACTGTTTTCTCAGAGTATATGCCCAGTAGTGGGATGGCTGGGTCATATGGTAGTTCTGTTTTAGTTTTTGAAGGAACTTCCATACTGTTCTCCATAGTGGCTGTATTAATTTACATTAACAGCAACAGTGCAAGAGGGTTCCCTTTTCTCCACACCTGCTCCAGCATTTATTGTTTGTAGATTTTTTGGTGATGGCCATTCTGACCAGTGTGAGGTGATACCTCATAGTGGTTTTCATTTGCATTTCTCCAACGATTAGTGATGTTGAGCATCCCTTTGTGTGTTTGTTGGCAGTCTGTATGTCTTCTTTGGGGAAATGTCTATTAAGTTCTTCCACTCATTTTGAATTGGGTTGTTTTTTGATATTGAGCTGCATGGGCTACTTGTATATTTTGGAGATTAATCCTTTGTCAGTTGCGTCATTTGCAAATATTTTCTCCCATTCTGAGGTTTGGTTTTTTGTCTTGTTTATGGTTTCCTTTGCTGTGCAAAAGGTTTTAAGTTCCATTGGTCCCATTTGTTTATTTTTATTTCCATTTCTATTGGGGTTGAGTCAAAAATGAACTTGCTGTGATTTATATCATAGAGTGTTCTGCCTATGTTTTCCTCTAAGAGTTTTATAATGTCTGGCCTTACATTTAGGTCTTTAATCCATTAGGAGCTTATTCTTGTGTATGGTGTTAGGAAGTGTTCTAATTTCATTCTTTTTTTTTTTAATTAATTAATTAATTTAACATCTTTATTGGGGTATAATTGCTTTACAATGGTGTGTTAGTTTTTGCTTTATAACAAAGTGAATCAGTTATACATATACATATACATATGTTCCCATATCTCTTCCCTCTTGCATCTCCCTCCCTCCCACCCTCCCTATCCCACCCCTCCAGGCAGTCACAAAGCACCAAGCTGATATCCCTTTGCTATGCGGCTGCTTCCCACTAGCTATCTACCTTACGTTTGGTAGTGTATATATGTCCATGCCTCTCTCTCGCTTTCTCACAGCTCACCCTTCCCCCTCCTCATATCCTCAAGTCCATTCTCCAGTAGGTCTGTGTCTTTATTCCTGTCTTACCCCTAGGTTCTTCATGACATTTTTTTTCTCTTAAATTCCATATATATATGTTAGCATACGGTATTTGTCTTTCTCTTTCTGACTTACTTCACTCTGTATGACAGAGTGAAGACACTGTATGACACTCTGTATCCACCTCATTACAAATAACTCACTTTCGTTTCTTTTTATGGCTGAGTAATATTCCATTGTATATATGTGCCACATCTTTTTTTTTTTTTTTTTTGGTGATACGCGGGCCTCTCACTGTTGTGGCCTCTCCTGTTGCAGAGCACAGGCTCCGGATGCGCAGGCTCAGCGGCCATGGCTCACGGGCCCAGCTGCTCTGCGGCACATGGGATCTTCCCGGACTGGGGCACTAACCCGTGTCCCCTGCATCGGCAGGCAGACTCTCAACCACTGCGCCACCAGGGAAGCCCATGCCACATCTTCTTTATCCATTCATCCGATGATGGGCACTTAGGTTGTCTCCATCTCCGGGCTATCGTAAATAGAGCTGCAATGAACATTTTGGTACATGACTCTTTTTGAATTATGGTTTTCTCAGGGTATATGCCCAGTAGTGGGATTGCTGGTTCATATGGTAGTTCTATTTGTAGTTTTTTAAGGAACCTCCATACTGTTCTCCATAGTGGCTGTACCAATTCACATTCCCACCAGCAGTGCAGTAGTGTTCCCTTTTCTCCACACCCTCTCCAGCATTTATTGTTTCTAGATTTTTTGATGATGGCCATTCTGACTGGTGTGAGATGATATATCATTGTAGTTTTGATTTGCATTTCTCTAATGATTAATGATGTTGAGCATTCTTTCATGTGTTTGTTGGCAGTCTGTATGAGCTGGTTATTTTTAAAAAAACAGCAGAGGTGTGGGAAGCTCTGAACACCAAGTAGAAGTTACCCTTTTGTAAGAGACATTTACATTTATTAGGGAAATCTCCATTTGTAAGGGTGCCTTCCTGTCTGTACTAGGGAGAGAAGGGTGGCTAAATCTCTAGAAAGTTATCAATGAAGAGGGCAAGGACTTAAATCTGCATAACAACTATACCCTTGTTTACTGTGCTTTACTTGATAACCTCCAGTAACTGGCTTCTCCACCCCCAACATCTTCCTTTTGTCCTTAACTGGAGATGGTATTTAAGGTGGTGGCTTGGGCTGTTTTAGGGAGTCACTTGGTTTTCCATTGTCTCTCCCAAGTATACAGTAGGTATACATGTTATCAAACTTCTGATGGTTTTTTTTTTTCCTATTAATCTGTCTTTTACTATAGGGTGGTCTCAGCAAGAACCTTAAAAGGGAAAAAGAAAATTATATTCCCTCCCCTACAACTGCCTTTAGCTTTCATTGTTACGCCTCATTCATGAAAAGAATACAGAACCTAAATAGAGCACCTTTTTGAAATTTCTAACTGCCAGTGCCATTCAATGGCATGTATTAACCCAGGTGAAGAATAACTTAACTTCCTTCCTTTTGTTCATTTCTTTGGAGATAAGAGTAGCAAGTATTTGCCAAGTAATTTAATAAGCCTTTAAATTTTGCAATTGAGGATTTATCATTGAACTTAAATTTCAAAGCATAAATACTATTTATTTTGACAATCACAAACTTTACAAATACTAAGAAAAGAGAAAAGCTCTAAATAACTCAGCAGTAAATTCATCAGCTTGGCATCTCATTCCGCTTTTCTTTCCAAGCTAAGCCAGTAGAACCACTGTTGCCATAACTCAAGCAGAAGAGAATGAAGAAAGTTGGAGAAGCTGAAATGAATATATGTATTCTTTTTTGTCTTCTGTAGTCTGAGCAAGTGTTTTTTTACTCTCAATCATTAATATGCGTAGGAATCGTCTGGGGATTCTGTTAAAATGCAGATTCAGATTCAGTAAATCTGAGCTGGGGACCTGAGATTTTTATTTCTAATTAACTCCTAGGTTATGGTAATGTTGCTGGGCCTAGATTACACTTTTAATAACAAGAGTCTTCAATCTTAATTTCTTATTCTTCTCTTGATGTTGTGGACCTAAAGTAAAAGGAACAACCTAAGAGCTGTAATCAGGGGGCTTACTGAGGACTATAGCCTGAGAAACAGCCTCTCAGTAGCTCTAAGAAAACTGCTTCAAAGAGCCAGAAGGAGAAGCCTAGTTTATGTATGATTTTTGTCTAGGGAATACATGCAGTTAAGCATACATCTTGGTAAAAGATTACTGCTATTCACGAAAAAACAGATTAATTCAACTTAATGATTTTAGTGCTTTTATTTGTATGAGAAGATGCAAGAATCTGGGTTCATTAAAAGTCTTCCTGAGATATACATCTAAGGGGGCTGTTTTCCCAAAGCACAGAGTCCCTCATCCTGTTTCTATTCCCAGATTCCTCTCAGGGTACACTATCAATCAGTGACTACAGTGGCTAATGAATTAAAGCTGGGTGCTAAGCAATACTATTTGTTCTTCTTGGTTTACATTTACATTTTCCTCCTAATGTTATTGTTTGAGTTGTTCTCATTTGAGTCCTCTCAGTATTGGCTAGTTTATCTTGGTGTTTCTACATTAGATTTATTTGTCTTTTTGTAAGAAATGCTCTACTCTTTAATTTTTTTGAAGCCCAAATTGTGGTATTAATGGAGAAGGGTGGAGAGTATGATGCAATATGATGGTTTCGTTAATGTTTCAGAACAGGCCTCCCGAAAATGTGCAAATTTTGGCATGTGGATTATTTTGTGCTAAAGGCATTGGAGAGCCTGTGGCTCAAGAGAACTACTGCCTCTTCCTTAACTATTTAGAAGAATTTAAATTGGGGATTTTTCCCCAAAAAACCACTATTACCAGAGGTAAATTTTATCTAAAGGGCAAGCATTTATACCAAACATCTGCTCTTATTATCATCCTGTGAATGACCCTCCTGTCCTTGGAAGCCTTAGGCCTCCATCCCATTCCTTAGCTCAGGATGGCATATATACCTCATTTTATGAAATTGAAATTTGATTTTATCCTGTTAATCTGTCCCATGTCAATTTAATTCTTAGACCAGCCAGAAGAACCTAGAAGGATAGAGGAAAATTTTCTTTCTCTCTGACATTATCATGGGTAAAGCCTGTAAGTGGATGTATCATGAGCTTTGGAGGAAGCTCCAGAGCAGAGTGCAGAAGAGAGGGACACCGCTGAGTTTAGCTTTCCCTCTTTATTTTGGGTATTAGATCTATATAAATAGCTCTAGTATCCATTCATTGAGCATCTTCTCTATTCTAGGTCCTCATTTAACTCTTTTAAGAATTTTTGTTTTTAAATATTTTAATTAACTTAAAAGCTTATTATCCTTGTTTTACAGATAGGGAAAGGTCATGAATCCCATTTAAAAGGTGAGGGTTAATAGGTCTGTACAAAGTTAAATAAACACTTCTAAATTCAATTTCTGAGGCCAGCGTTACCTTAATTCCAAAACCAGGTAAGAGATTACAAAAGAGAAAAAAAGAATTAATTACAGACCGAAATCTCTCATAAACCTAGATATAAAAATCACCAACAGAATATTAGCAAATTGAATCCAGCAAAATAGAGAAAAAACATTCTACACAACAACCAAGTGAAATTTATTCTAAGTATATAAGACTGGTTCAAAATATAAAACTCCATCAATGTAGTCTACCATATCAGTAAGATAAGGAAGAAACTCATATGATCGTATCAATTGATACAGAAAAAGTATTTGAGAAAAACCAATACCATTAATGATAAAAACTATCAGCAAACTAGAAAGAAGGAAACTTCCTGAACTTGATAAATGCATCTACAAATAAAATCTGCAGCTGACATAATAGGTAATGGTGAAGGACTGATTGCGTTCCCTGTAAGATTGTGAAGATTGCAAAGATGCCCATTTTCACTGCTCTTATTCAACATGGGACTGAGAATTCTAGCCTATACAGTAAGGGAAAAAACGGAAATGAAGTCACACAGTTTGAAAAGGAAGAAATACAACTATCCCTGTTTGCAGATGACGTGATTGTCTAGATAGAAAATCTCGAGTCTTAAAAAAAACTTGAATAGGTAGGGTCAACAAGATTGCTGAATACAAGATCAACACACACACACACACACACACACACACACACACACACATGAATTATATTTCTATATACTAATAAGGAACACATTAAACTTACATCAGAAATGCAGTACCATTTTAATACTCCAAAGAATGTGAAATGCTTAGGCATACATCTAACAAACATATGCAAGAGCTATAGGCTGCAATGTATAAAATGTTGATGAAAGAAATAAAAGAAGACTGGAGTAAATGGAAAGACATATCATGCTCAAGGATTGGAGGATTCAACATAGGACATATAAATTTAACGCAATTCCTATCAAATTCCCAGCAAGATTTTTGTACACATAGATAAACTTATTCTAAAGTGTATTTAGGAAAGGCCCTAGAGTACTGAAAGCAATTTTGGAAACGAAAAATAAATTGGGAGAAATCACTCTTCTACTGTTAAGACTCACTATGTTATAGTAGTTATATAGTAAAGTGAAATAGACATTGTAACACTGTTACAGAGAAAGTTACATAGATCAGTGGAACCAAATAGAGGAACCAGAAATAGATCCACACAGGTATATGCAATCATTTTTTGACAAAGTTACACAAGCAATTCAATGGAGGAAAGAATTGTTTTGGAGAAATTTTACATACAGAGGCATTAAAAAAAACAACCTTCTGCCTATGTCTCACATCTTAATAAATATGAGTACATATATAGCTGGTGAAATATGAATAAACTCTAAATCATACCAATGATAATTACCTGATTTTGAGATTGCATTATTATTATACAAGATGGCAACACTGGGGGATACTGGATACATGGTAAATTGGACCTCTTTTTACATTCCTCTTCAACTTTTTATACATCTATAATTTTTTCAAAATAAACATTTAAAAATTGTCAGTAGTTCATTTAAGATCCTACACAGCTTGAAGAACATGCTGCTGACTTTCTAACCTCTCCAGAGCTAGAGTTCCTATCTGCTGCTGCATGCTATACTCTTCTAACTTCTAGCAAACAGCGTTCTGGCGTGGAGGTAGGAGGGCAATGCCAGGTTGTGGAAGTTAATATAAGGTATACAAATTCTGTAAGTAAAGATATATCCTGACTTACTGTTCGGGAAACCCTATCTTACTTGGAAAGTTGGGTTTATAACCTCAGTAAAACACCAATTCCTCTTTTGTTTCCTGACTCACATTTTCTCACTACTCACTCACTACTAAGTATACTTTATAAACTACTCACTACTAAGTATAAACTATGTTGAGATGGAATTCTAGGGGAAAACCTTCAATGTACCTGTTTGCACATCTTCTTTCTTAAGGGTTACGTTCTACCCTCCTGAAAGGTTTTTAAAGGACAGAACTGTTTTCCTTACTCTAATTACAATTTCAAGCAACTACTATTGTAAAGACCTTTTTCTAGCTTAGTTTTCAGTTATTTTTCACTCTAAAATGTTTAAAGTTGGTTCTTCCTCCCTAAGTGAATTCTTTCCATATTGCTAGTTCTGTTTTTTGTTGTTTTTTGTTTTCTCTTCCTTCTCTCTGTTTGAAGCATATAGAATCACATCTGCTTAACTCAGGGACTGTTGAGATTTCATGGGGATTTGGGGAGTAGCAGGCATCCTGGCCTGGAGATTGTTATTACTTTTTGATCCACCTCCAGTAAGCAGTCTAACAATTCCTCTCACACCTTCCACCAAAAGTTTTCTCCTCAGGCTAATTGACTGTTAATGGAAGATAAGTAAGGCATTTAAACATCCACATCTTCTCAGTATACATGATTGATATCACCCTCTTAAAAAACAGGATTTAGGGAGCAGTCATTCTTTTTTTTTTTTTTTTTCCTCTGTCACATCAGAAACTGGGTTTGTGGGATGGATTGGGAGACAGATTTTATTTTCTGCTTGAGTTCTTCCAGGAATAGTAGGGAACTGCTAAAGTTGAAGTTACAGGGGTATAAGGACAGCGAGTTTTTTACATAACTAATCTATAGTTGAGTTTTATTTGAAAAAAATACTACATTTTCATTTGAAAATAGAGTGTTAGCCAGATAAATATCACTTCTTTTCTGTGAAAATTAACTCATGAATTTAGATTTTGGTAGATTAGGCGTCTATATGCATAGCATCTAATCTCTGAACCAGTTTTTGGCCTCTTTAATACAATAACTTTAAAATTACAAATTACACCCTTTAGTTTCCCTGGCTAAATAAAATAAATAAAGATAAGGTCATTTAATTAGACTTGTTTCAGACTTGCTATGGAAATAGCTAGTCATTAATGAAAAATGAAGTAGAATCTCTGGAGTAGGATGTGCTCTGACTGAGTATTGTCTTACAGTCTATTCCCTGATGGTGATTGTTACAAGATGGACCAAGAAATGAATGAGTGGCTCCCCAAGAGAAATACATTCTATGCACATAGTTATCTGAGCCAGTTGTTTGAAAACAAATATTTTATAAAATATAAATAATTCAGTTAGCTTCAGGAAGCAGTCCCTTATCCTGTAACTCTCTCGAAGCTGTTCCTTCTCTCAAGTTACACTTATTGTTCAAGCATCAATCAGCGCTTACAATAACCTTCAACCTGCCCTTCCGAATTTCCCCAAATGCAAGTTGTAGTCATTATCACCAGAGTTAACTTTCTCGAATGCAAATCTTACTATGATACCCTCTTTAAAAGTATCTCATTATGTTTCAGCCTTGCTGTCTGTGCCATGAGTAGCATCTTTACTTTGGCTTGCTCAAAGATTACTCTGTAACATGCAAACTGTATGTGAAACCAGATTATAAACAACTGCACTTATTCCAGGAATGGCAATTTTACTTAAATGTTGGGTAAACTCTTTAAATAAAAAATACCGATTTATTAGAGAATAGCATGAAATGCCATATGAATTTTGAAATAAAATAAGAAACCTTGAAGAAATGTCATGCTTGTAAAATCAATCTTCTTTGGATTTTGTGTTCAGACTCCTTATCATAGTGTATAATTCTTTTAACAATTGGACCCCAGCTAACACCGTATCCTGTGACTCCTTACTACTTACATTTCTCTGAGCTATCTCTGATGGACTACTAGTACCGTTCCCCAAACTTCCCATGCTCTTTGTGCATCTCTGAATTCTTTCATGCTGTTCTCTCTGCCTAAAATACCATTTCCCAGTTTCTCTGAGTTGTGAATTGCTATTCATCCTTAAAGTTTACAAATTCATTCAAACTACATAAATATATTATTCTTTTCTCTGTATCTAAAAATAATACTTCCCATAAATCTATTCAAGTATATTTTATGTTGTATCGTGCTTATTTTATGTATTTGTTACTTTTACTAGTTATGAAAGCTTTAAAGTTAAAGGATATGTCTTATTCAATTTTTGTCTTCCTGCAGTGTTTACACTCCTCCTTCGAAAGATTTCATTTAGATCCCCTTTCCTTGAGTGTGGGCTGTACTTTATGACTCCCTTATAACAAACTGAATGTAGTGGAAATCACAGAGTATAACCTCCAAGACTAGGTCATAATCAACACAAAATTTAGTACCTGGAAGTGATCCATCATGCTGCCATGACAGAGATGTAAAATCTCTTTGGCTGGACAATGAATAAAACTGGTAGGATTTTGAAAAGAAAAGTGGTAAAGGTTTTAAAAGCATTGAAAAAAACTCTATGTAGAAGAATGGTGACAATTCATAAGGCTTTGTGTGAGGGCTAAAAATAAAGCTATCAATGATTCCTGCAAAAACATGGAAAGTAGAAAAGATACCTAATGAACTGGGAGATCTAGCTATGGAGCTTTCCAGAACAAGTGTTGGAAGATGCCATCTGATTTCTTTTTGATACTTACGGTAAAATGTGAGAAAAGAGAGATGAACTAAAGTAAATATTGTTAAACACAAGGAAGCAAGATTTGATTGCTTTGAAAATTCTCAACAACTCCAGATAGTAAACACTGCCACGAAAACATGCTGTACAGATGAAATCAAGACTGGGACTGTAAAATCTTTGTTAAGATCTCATAAGACTCTGAGGTGAAGCTTCAGAATACCATTCAGTCAGAAAAAAGCTCCTCCAAATATTTTAAGGGTATGCCTTGCAGATCCTCTAAATCAAATAACAGAGGTACTAAGGAGCTTAAGGAAATTGCCCATCAGCAAAAGTCTAAAATAGAAAAGGGCATATGTCAAAAGAGGTTTGTCAGTGTGACCTTTGGCACATTAAGATTAACAGGAGATCCAAACAGTTTTAAAAGAATTATTTTGGTGGAAACAATGTCACCTTGGACTGAAAGGGACAGTTTAAACTGGTGGTAATTTTGCCAATATAATTTTGATCCTCAAAAGTTCTTGCATGCATTGGACAATCTACCTGGCATGTTGTAAAGACATTCCAGCAACTATATAAAGTCCACATTTTGAGGTACTGAGATATTCTACCAATAACCAGTGAGAAACTGAAGTCTTTAGCCAATGGCTATGTGATTGAGCCAACTTGCTAGGGTATCATCTAGTCCAGGTAAACCTTAAAGTGACTGAAGCTCCAGCTAATATCTCAACTCTAACATCATGAGACACTCCAAACCAGAACCACCAGTAAGTTGCTCTTGTATTTCTGATTCTCAAAATCACTGATATAATATTTGTTGTATTCCATTAGGTTTGGATTAATTTGTTACACAGCAAGAGATGACTAAAACAGTTCTTTTTGTCATCTACTGTATTGTTTGGTGTGTAGTTCTCAGTTATCAAATATTTGCTGGAAGAGAAAAGGAGAGAAAAGATGAAGACAGAGTGGGTGGAATACAGAATAGAAAAAATATGGAGAGAAATCATGATATTTAAAATAATTTAAAGGTTTCTCAATGACATTTTTTTCATAATATATGTTAAAAGTTATTTGGCTTTAAAAGTAAAAATGTCTGAATTTATATCAACAAATTAAGACAAAGGTGGTGGGCACTGATACTGACCTTTTCTGCACATCACATAGGCATTTTGTTATGATTTTCATTAAAATTTGTCATTTAATCTTAGCAAAAATTCTGGGAGTTAGGTTTTATCTCCAATTTATATATGAGAAAACAGCCTTAAAGGTATGAAATAACTTGTCACAATCATAAACCCAGTAAGTAGCAGAAGTAGAATCTGATCCCACATCTATCTGATTCCAAATTTTCTAATGTTTTGCTGTTGTATGAAACACATATTATTAATGATGCCTAGTGGATCTGGCATAGCAAGGAACTTTCTTTTTTCATTTATGTATTATTGATTATTTACTAAGAAGTTAAAAGTATTTATTAGCAGAATATTTGGGAATATTCTGGAGTCGACTGTGTTCAACTTTATTTGCACATCAGCTTTGCCTCAGGAGACTGTTTTAAAAAATACAAGTGTGGGGTGCAACATAAGTAGGCCTAGTAATCTGTTTTTTATAATCTCCTTAGAATGAAAAGTAGGGAAAAATTGTTCTAGGCATTAACTCTAGACAATTCTAACTTTTCTTCTCTTCCAACTCACGTTGGTGTTTCAACTTTGCCCTTCCCTTCCTTTTTCTTTCTTATAAAAACATCTATTGACTGTCTCTTAGATGCTTAACACTTTAATAAAAAATTTCTGCATATAACTAAGAAGTAGAAGGATTAGATCATACATTGAGTAGAATTCTGAGATCCTTTTTTGAAAATAATATTGACTTGTCTATAATGACGATACTGGGAATAAAGGGTTGAACTGGTGGGTGATGCACATATGAAACAATCTGAGAAAAATTGACTATTGGCTTCTTACTCAATTAGAGTTTCTCCTACGGTTAGCCCTTCAGTATATACCACAAAATTTTTATCCAAAAAAATTATTTTTCTTATATTCCTGTATACTTTAAGAATCTCTAAACAAATACTATTATTTATCTATAACATTTATAACTTTATGGTTTAAGTATCAGCCACAGAAATATTGTACACATTTGCTCATTCACTTAAAAACAATCATTTTACTTTCTGGACCTTTATCAGTTGTGGGTTTTTGTTTTTGTGTATGTGTATGAACTTTACAAATTTATTTTAAAAGTTCAAAAATTTCTTTCAGGTCACCCAAGTAATTGCTGATTATGTTATTCTGGCCTGTGGGATTGTGAAAGCATGTTGATGATACCAAAACAAGAAAAATAATCACTTCTATTCATAGAGCCCTGAAAATGTTACTTTGTCCTTCTCCTGACATTCTCCATGACTCTTCTGACTCCATTGTTTGCACTTGAGCTGTTCTCACTGTGGAGAGAGCCCTGGATTCCCTTAAATCTAATAAAGTCCAATTAAGGACTGTTAGTTCCTGAGTTGCATACCCTAAGGACACATGTTAATGATGAGTTTAAAATGGTGTCCTATTAGAGGCTTACAGAGTGCCAGCCACCTTAGCACTTCATTTTAAAAATGAGTGATAATTGGTAAGACTTTAGCATTCCTATTTAAAAGATAAGGAAGTACAGATTCAGGGAACTTCAGGACTTCATCAAGGTTGCCCAGACAAGCCACACTTAGAGCTTCTTAGATTATGAGTAGGTTAAATAATTGAATGACAGAGCTAAGATCCATTTCAATAAGACCCACAGTTTTAGTGTTTGGAGATGTGTGTGTGTGTGTTTGTGTATAGATATATATTTGGATTTGGGGAAGAGGATGTTTCTAGTTTTGCTTTCATTTTGAAAGATCTGTCCAGATTTTTATGAAATGGAATTGATTGGAACATTGACAGAAATTCCATTTTGTGCTATGGAAGCGTGCAGAAAATTTAGGGCCTAATTCTGTGATTTGCAGCTATGATGAAGGTAGTTCTTCATGAATCTTTTGAACTGTAAGATTATACAGGAGAAAATGAAACTATTTGGTCACCATCATCACATTCTTAGAAATGAAATTTTCAGCATGAACATTTGATACCTCACACCCTTCTTCCACACCCTGCCTATATGGGGCCTTTTCTGTGTGTAATAATATATGAATAGGCCCAGAATTAGTACAGTTAATCTCTTCTACGTCCCAGGGTACTAAATCCTCCATTAACTCAATTCTTGTTGAGGCATAGAAAGAAAATGCCTGGAAAATATCCTGGTGATTATATTTTTCCTTATGCAGTCTGAACCCAGGTATCACTTATATAGGCAACATACGATTATATAGGAAAACCTCTAAATACCACAGGCAGACTTTCATAGATTCAAAGTATTAAGGGATAGAAAGTGGTCTTAAAATGAATCTAACAAAGCCTATTATATGTATATAGTTTTTATTTAAGATATGAAATCAGCTAGATTCCTATCTTTTCAACAAGAGAACATCCTAAAAAACACAATATATTTAAATTAAAATATCATAAATGTTAATTTTCTGTGAAAAAATTGGAAGGAGTATGTCTAATGATAATATAGTAATTGGAAAGGGAACTCTTCAAAGAAATGAACCAAGGGATAGTGCAAAAACATTATCATAATGAGAAATGAAACAGCACACCAGAAATTAGAAGCAGACATTAATAAGAATTAATGTACACACACACAAACACACAAATAACAACTTCAGAATGAAATCACATGACAGCATATGTCCTTAAGTGTGTAAAAGGGTCTCTGACTCATACCTGTGGTCAGGTTAGCTCTGAAGATGGAATAGGGTCAGATGAGGATAGTTCTAAGGGCATTAGATTCCAAAAATCCATGAAGATGTTCAGTCGGAGTTCTTCCCTTTGGGGCCATGGTTATAGGTCACATACATGCTTCCCAGAAATATATCTTAGTAATTTGTCTGAAGAAGAGATAGGTTGGCAGGTTTCTACTTTGGGGCATAAAATATTTAGAACATTTCTAGGATTGCTGTAAAATTTTGAATTTCCTACCATTTTCATATGTTATGACCATTATCCTCTTGATCACAAAATTATCCCAAAGGTGGAGCCAGAAGGAAGTTACTTTGCAATCCAAGTCATGTGTTAAGTAGTAGAGAGTGGTCAAGAAGCATCGACAGGAAAGTGCTCACTGGTAGTCTCTTAAGTATATTATTCTTTCATGGAATTCTTTTATGGAAGTGTAGTGATTAGGTCTTATCTTCATCTTATAAATCCCACAATGCCAAATCCCAAATTCTGTCAGTCATTCGTTCAATAATTAGCACCGACAGTGAGATTTATTAATTCCCTGATGTATCAAACTTCACCAGCTGTCTTGAAGTTGCAGAGCATAATGGTAGGATCTCAGAATCATACCTGTGCCTGACTTTCACATGGGGATAAACACTAGATGTTGCAAATTTAAATTTTTTTTAATGAATTAGATCTACTATACAATTTTTGGGTTATCTTAAGGTGATCTGAAGCTAAATTTCTGTGATAATAACTTCCATTTTGTGTTTTCTAGGTATTACTGGAATAGATTTATAAAAGAAAGTGAAAAAAGTAAATAATTAAAGAAAAACTTGTGCTATATTTTTATCCACATCAAATTTCACCTGTTCTTGTGATGAATACACAATTTGTTCAGGCTTTTCCTTATTACCCAGCTCTGTTTAGGGAATATTTCCTAAAGCAGTGATATTTTTAGAGATATTTCTTTTGCTATTTGTGTAGTACTTTATAAGAGATAGATATTTGATGAAAATTGGAAATGAATTCGTCATTTTAGGGTTTCACCCTGGAAAGCATTTGTGTGATAATAATACTGTAAACTATATTGTTCTGTCTTTATAATAATCAGTATTCTCACATGTTTATGGTTTATTTACCTGGTACTGAAAGGGAAAGTGTCCTCTGTTAGACAAAGTGTATATGACTCTATACTCCAATTTAGAAGCTTTAGGAGTTTCCACAATTTATTAAGATGTTTTCATAATGGGTCAGTTTCCAGAAGACATCCACTAAGGTTCAGCTCTTCACATGAAAATTAAGAAAAAAAAATACATTTAGAAAGATGGCACTTTAAATCTGTGACTTTAATGCAGCAGGAGTGCTGCCTGAATCTTTGTAAAAGCAAGCAATACTGAGAAAATAGATATGATTAAGAGATTACATAAAATATTTAAAAATAAGGCTAAAGAAGGCAAGGTCTTCTCCTGATTCTCTGTTGCCTCATAGACTTTGGTTTCTGTTTTATGCCATGCAATGTTTACCACCACAGTCAGTGAAAAGAATTTGTGTATTTAAATGTTTCTACTGTTATCCAGAAAAACTGCAAAGTGCTGCTTCAAGAGGTAGATGAGTATGATTTTTATCTTGGTGAGTACAGTTGTACTAATACGATGTCTAGTTAGGGCAAAGGATGTTTATTAAGGCCTACTGCAAGTCTGTGATTAAATTCATGCCACAGAGAAGCAAATTTGTTTATTCTGAAATTTATTTGCTCATGTGAAATTTTTCCACATCTTTTCCAATTTGGTCCTGGAGGGCTACTTTAGTCTTTTTTTTCTGCTACAGTGAGGTCTGTTTCAGTAGTTGCCATGGGATAAAGAAGTTTGCATATTTAGTAATTATGAGAATTCCCACAAGATCATTCACCACTTACTCTACCTTTTTGTCTTGGGTTTTGTTTGCTGCTCTGTGCATGGTGTTTTTTCCAGCAGACAATGTCAGAACAGGATTATTCCTCACTCTCTCTTATTCTCTGGAGTGAGAATCACAATAAAACAGAACTCGTGGACTTCCCTGGTGGCGCAGTGGTTGAGAGTCCGCCTGCCGATGCAGGGGACGCAGGTTCGTGCCCCGGTCCAGGAAGATCCCACATGCCGCGGAGCGGCTAGGCCCGTGAGCCATGGCCGCTGAGCCTGCACGTCCGGAGCCTGTGCTCTGCAACGGGAAAGACCACAACAGTGAGAGGCCTGTGTACTGCAAAAAAAAAAAAAAAAAAAAAACAGAACTCATAATCCATTACATTTTCTAACAATTAGAAAAATAACTGGTAAGCCTCTATCTGTGCTCTCTCTTCCTCCTTCCTCACCGAAAATATATTACAGCAATTGGAAAGAACAGTTTGTCTCCTTGAAAGCAGAGGACGAACAAGGATACTAGCTCCTGTATTCCTATCTTTTAGTTTACAGCTGGATAAGTATGAAGAAATAAAGATGATAAAAGGCAATAAATGTATGTGTACATCCCAATATGAAATAATCTCTTACCGAATGATAAAGTGGCTTTTTCTTTAAAAGGTCACTTTGTTTCCATAACTGTTATTTATTGTTGCAAAATCCTTTAGAGAAAACAAAAGACATGATGCTAAGTGTACCCCATTGCCCACCTGAGAAAACAGAGGCACAGACTGATAAGGAACTCACTCAAGAGGATGCATGTGACCGTGACAAAAGAGGGATTCAAACCTTTGGAGTTCCAGCTTGCTTGTCTTGATACTGTGCCATTTTGCCTCGTAATATATATATTTTTCACAGTCCAGGAAAACAAGCATTGTTTTCAGTGAGCTAGTAATGTAAGAAGTTAATAAAGGTCTAAAGAGGCTAAACTGCAGTAGTGGCACAGAATAGAATATCTAACTTAACCTTTTGTCGGCATATTTCCAAAGGCAGAGACATGCTTTATAAACTAGAACAACGGCACATAGCAAAGGAATGACTTTAATTCATCTCACTGCAGATGGAAATATAATGTGCTAGTGTTTCCATATTTGTATTTCCTCTTTAGTTGTAAACTCAGCTTTAAAATCTTACTATAGTGAAATATTAAAATATACTGAGAATATATGATATGTATATATTTGACTATCAAATCTATGCACATAAAAATGACTGTAATCTGAGTGATGGGATTAATGTAAATGATTTCTTCTGAGTAAAACATGAGGATATATTTAGAACCATTTAGGTTTAACTTTTATGTATGGAAGCAAACTTAGAGAGCTCGTATAAACACTTCATTTGAAGAAGAGAAAAATAAGGTCCAGAAAAGTGAAATGAGTTACCAAAGACTATCACATCTATATGTCTACCATAGATGTAATTTATAATAGAAATTAGTTAAGTATTGCATCTGTATTTTGAAGTTAAGAAGAAGTTTCTGAGTTTCTGAGAAGATCTGATAAACAGTGGTCTGGAAATTTCCCATTCAGTACTATTTTTGGAGGGGATTTCTTCCAGGAAATGTTTTTCTTTGTAAGTAGTAGGAAGAACAAGTCTTTAATCTCTCTTTTTCTGTGTAAGCAAGAGTGCATTTATGTGCTTGTGTAGATAGATAGATGAATGGATAGATGATAGATAGATAGATGGCATATATTAAGGTCTTAGAGGTCGTAGAAACATTGTTTTGGAAGAAAAAACATTTTAATTAAGTACTGAGGAGTAAATAGATGATTCCAAGTGGAATAATAAGGAGAAGAAATGTAAACATGGAGCAGTAATATGTACAAAGACACAAACATAAAAACACTAGTTTATTCAAGATATTCAAAACAAAAGGTTATTGTTTGAAATGTCAGGTATAAGTAAGAGACAATGAGATGGAAGAAGTAGTTTAAAGGCAGATAATGAAGGATCTTTTATGAGAAGTAATGGATTTGAAATTTATAATTAGCAATGCAGTAGAATTAGGTTAGGTTTTCTTTTTTGCGGTACGCAGGCCTCTCACTGTCGTGGCCTCTCCCGTTGCGGAGCACAGGCTCCGGACGCGCAGGCTCAGGGGCCATGGCTCACAGGCCTAGCTGCTCCGCGGCATGTGGGATCCTCCCGGACCGGGGCACGAAACCGTGTCCCCTGCATCGGCAGGCGGACTCTCAACCACTGCGCCACCAGGGAAGCCCTAGGTTAGGTTTTAAACAGAGATTAGTGTAGCAGCAGGTAGGGGAAAGACCAGAAAGGGGAAATATTGACAACAGGAAGTTCAAAAAGGAAGTTGCTATAATGATTCAGACAAGAAATGATAAGAATCTGAACAAAGGCAGTAGCAGTGGGGGCAGAGCAGGATAAACAGAAATAAGAGATGTTTTAATTGTTGAATGTGTTAAGACTTCTTTGCTAATGTTATATCACCTGTGAAGAGCGTAGAGGAATCAAAGATGATACCATCATATCTAACTGGATATCAGAACATCAATAACTGAGATAATGAGTACGGGAGAAACAGTTTGGAGTGAGAATGAAGGTACTGAGTACCATATTTGATGTCCTAAGTTTTGGTTGCCAGTATTATTGGATTGGGAGCTCAAGAGCTCAAGAGCTCTCTCGAACAAAAGAAGAGATAAAGATCTGAGAATCACTAGTCATGTTTTGGTAGAAGCAATCATGAAATTATCCCAGGGAGTGTGTACAGAGAAATGTAAGAAGGCCAAGGACAAAATCTCAGAGAATACTAAAATGTGATAATGAGTGTTGAAAGTGGAGCCAATAAATGAAAAAAATAGTATTTTCAGATAATAGGAAGTAAGCTAGGCAAACATGATGTCCAAGATTCATAGGAGAAGAGAATTTCAAAAAGTTAGAATGGTGGGGCTTCCCTGGTGGAGCAGTGGTTGAGAGTCTGCCTGCCGATGCAGGGACACGAGTTCGTGCTCCGGTCCGGGAGGATCCCACATGCCATGGAGCGGCTAGGCCCGTGAGCCATGGCCCCTGAGCCTGCAAGTCCGGAGCCTGTGCTCCACAACGGGAGAGGCCACGACAGTGAGAGGCCCGCGTAGCGCAGGAAAAAAAAAAACAAAAAGTTAGAATGGTGAACAAGGACAATTGTGTTAATAAGAGTCAAAGAGATTAACGATTGAATATAGATCATTTGGAGATCATTGTAAAGTGAGTAAAAGCATTTCCAGACTGGAAGGAAGGAGAAAAGATTGTAATGGATTAAAATATATTAGCATATGAAGTATATAAACTAAAGCTAGACTTTCAGTAATATTAGTCAATATGCAAAATAATGAGTATTAATTAAATTTTCTTTTTATTTACTGTAGATTATTGTATGAATGAGGAACAGATCAAGGAAAAGGTATTATCAATTAAGAGAGATATTCCCACAAATTATATTTTATGTAAAGTTGGATATTATAAGTTAGAAAGAATTAGCTGACAACATTGTTGGTGGGTTGAAAAGTTGAAATTATGTCAAAAATAGAAGATAACATCACAGTTATATAAAAAAAGGCAAAGAGTTCTCCTTAGGGAGAAGGTGATAATTATTTCTAATGGTCTATAAATGAAAAAAATTTTGTTTTCAATAACTTTTTAGCTTAAAAAAACTATGAAAATAAAGTTCTTCAGTATGAGGCTGAATTATAGAAAGTACCTAAAAGCAATCTTGTCAGTCCACTCAGTTATTTTTGCCTTATTTTATATATCTTTGAGGTCTGTGTGTTTCTCATGTATAATAAGAAAACTGAGATTTTTGAGATTTATGAAAATGAGACAGAGTGACATGGGTACTTTCTTTCTGCATCAACTTTGGCACAGGAGGACGGGTTAGAGAGTGGGCCCGATCAGCATGCAGTGGGCTGCACACTGGAGGGGGAATTCATTTTCTTTGCCATAAGAATCTACTTAGTTTTCATAAAATTGGCAACTTTCTAAAAATAAGATAAAAAATATATGGCTTATTCTTTCTTAAACTAAGGAGATAGACCGAACCACGAGTTATTTTAAGTTTGGTGCATGAATACGCGTCATAGTAAAACACTGATAATAAAATATTCCACATTCTTCTTTTTTTGGCTGTGCTGCATGGCCTGTGGGATCTTAGTTCCCCAACGAGGGATCTAACCTGTGCCCCGTGCAGTGGAAACATGGAGCCTTAACCGCTGGACCACCAGGGAATTCCCAAAACATTCCATATCCTTAACAGTGCTAATTTGTTGGAGGACCACATTGTATCACTGAGATGACACTAGATTATAATTAAGGAGTCTGAACTTTAGCCCCAACTCTGTAAAAAATTCTGAATAGAGAGGAAATTATAATATTTTAAGGACTTAGTTGTCCTTCATTGTATATCAAAAGCTTAGGATGCAATAATATGCAAGAATCCCTCTAATTCTAAAATTTTGCAAGTTACAAAACCCAGGACAGACATCATATTTTCTAAAGGCAGTAGTATTAAACTAGGTTAGTATTTTTTTTTTTTTTCCATTTACCAGAATGTATTGGGTTGGCCCAAAAATTTGTTCAGGTTTTTCCATAACATCTTACAGAAAAACCCAAATGAACTTTTGGGCCAACCCAATAACATACATAAAATAAAATGCACAAATTATAAATTCACAGTTTGATAAATTTTGGCAAATGATACACCAATCAAGATATGAAACACTTCCATCACTTCAGAAAGCTGCTTCTTCCTCTTTACAGTACCCTTCCTACCTCAGGCAATCACTTATCTGCTGTATCAGTATAGATTAATTTTGGATATTCCAGAACTCCATATAAATAGAAAAATATCATTTGTACTCTTCTGTCTCTGGCTTATTTCACAGAGCATACTATTTTTGAGATACATTCATCCTTATTACTGCATTTATCAACAGTTTATTCCTTATTGTTGAATAACACACCATAGTAGGAATATACCACAGTTTGTTTTCCATTCTCCTGTTGATGGAAATTAGAATTGGTTCTAGTGTAAAGCTTTTCATTTATTTATTTATTTGACTGCGTCAGGTCTTAGCTGTGGCACGCGAGATCTTTGTTGCAGCACACTGGCTTCTCTCTAGTTGTGGCGCTCGGGCTCTCGAGTGCATGCGTTCAGTAGTTGCAGCGTGCAGGCTTAGTTACCCTGCAGCATGTGGGATCTTATTTCCTTGACCAGGGATTGAACCTGCGTCCCTTGCATTGGAAGGCGGATTCTTAACCACTGGACCACCAAGGAAGTCCCAAGGCTTTTCTTTTTTGAACTTATATTTCATTACTCTTGTCTAAAATGCCTAGGATTAAAACTACTAAAATACTTTCCAGCATTGATGAATCTTCTAGTTATACCACATGCTTGCCAGCACTTAATTTTAAATTTTTATTAAATTATCAAATGGTAGCCATTATTTTAAAATTTAATCATTCTAGTAAGTGTAAAAAAATATTCTCAGAGTGAGTTTAATTTACATTTCTCTAATGACTGAAGTTGAGCATAGTTGTGCTTAGAGCTGTTAATGAAATCTGTGTCCAAACATTTTGCCCATTGTTTTATTTAGTTATTTGTTTTCTTATTATTGAGTTTCTAAATGTTCCTTATGGATTCTGGGTACAGTTGTTTGTGTGTGTGTGTGTGTGTGTGTGTGTGTGTGCATGTGTGTATACATATATTACATATACATATGTGTATATATTTTTTCTTCCAGTCTTTGGTTTGTATTTTTAATTTTATAGTAGTATCTTTAAAAGAAAAATAGTTTTTAAAAAATTTATTTTATTGAAGTACAGTTGATTTACAATGTTGTGTTAGTTTCTGCTGTACAGCAAAGTGATTCAGTTATACATATTCCTTCCCATTATGCTTTATCACAGGCTATTGAATATAGTTCCCCGTGCTATACAGTAAGACCTTGTTGTTTATTCATCCCATGTATTATAGGTTGCATCTGCTAATCCCAAACTCCCAATCCATCCCTCCCCCACCTCCCTCCCCCTTGGCAACTACAAGTCTGTTCAAAGAGCAATAGTTTTTAATTTAAATTAAATATATTTAACTCTCTAATGGTTAATACTCTCAGTGGTATTCGTCTCCTGCCTATGTTATGCAGTGCTTGCCTACCTCAAGTTTGTGAAGATTTTCTCTTTTCTTATTGACCCATTTCAAATTACTTTTGACAGTGGTCAACTTAGGAATTGAGGTTCATTTTTTTTTTTCTGTGTAGATATTCAGTTGCTCTAGAGCCACTTTCTGAAAAGACTATTCTTTCCACATTCACTTACTTTGTAACCATTGTCAAAAGTCAATTGGCCATATATCATTAATTGACAATATTTCTATACTGTTTAATTGACCTATACTTCTGATAGAACACAAAGTCTAGATTCTTATTTTTTGTAATGTTAAAAATAAGTCTGAAGATCAGGTAGTATAAGTTCTTTAATTTAGTCCTTCTTTTTCAAAATGCTTGCTAACCTATATTCTTTTCATTTCCAAATAAGTTTTAGAAACAGTTTGTCAATTTCTATAATATCTGCTGATATTTTGATTGCTATTTTGTTGAATCCATAGAAAAATTGGGGCATAATGAATATCATAAAAATAATAAATTTTCAATACATGAATATGGTATATCTTTCATTTATTTAGATCTTTATAAATTTCCCTGAGCAGTGTTTAATCATTTTTAGTATAAAGTTATTCTATATATTTAATATTTTCCATAACAGTTTGTGTTTGATGCTATTGACTTTTCAAAATTTTATTTTCCAATTTCTTTTTGCTAGTATTCAGAAGTAAAATTGATTATTGTATTTGACCTTGAATCCTGTGATATTGCTAAATTCAATCAATATTTTCTTATATTCCTTAAGACATCCTAGTTAGATGTACTATCTATATAAATAGAGACAATTTTCATTTTTTCTTTATGATTTTTAAAAATGAAAGCTTTTCTTGCCTTATCAAACTAGATAATACTCCAGTTCAATATGTAATAGGAGGGGTGAGAATAAACATTCTTGTATGATCACATGATTGTTCTTTTTTATTCTGTTAGTATGGTGAATTGCAATGATTGATTTTCATAAATTGACTCAATCTTATAATCCAGGGAATATGATTATGTGTTCGTGATGGATTATCCTTTTCATCTATTTTATTATTCAATTTGTTAACATTTTGTTTTAGATTTATGTGTCTATTCTAATGAAGGATATGGTAGATCACTTGTTTTCTTTTAATAATCTCTTTGTCAGGTGTTGGTATCAGGTTTATGCCAGTCTCATAAAATGAAATCAGTTCTGTTTTGTTTTCTGGTAAAATTTGTGAAAGCTTGGAATTAAATCATTTAAGAATTTTATTTATAGGATGATTTTTGTTTTGAATTCAATTTATATAATAATTTTTAAAGTTCATTTTCAAAATTTGTGGGTTTTTTTTGCATAAAATTATTAATATTCTCATTTTATTCTTTTAATATGCATAGGATCGTTTGTGATGTCTCCTCTTGCATTCCTAATATAGATAATTTACGTTTACTCTTTTTATTCTTAATTAGCATTTCTAGGTGTTTATAAACTTTATTAAAATTTTCAATGATTGGCTTTTTTATATGTTGACTTTCTTTGTTATCTGATTTCTCTTTTTTGGCTTTTATTTATAGAAACCTATATCATTTATCTTAGCTTATATAGGCATTAAAAGTTCTAAATTTCCCTCCAAGTACCTCTTTAGCTGCATCCCACATATATTGACATATTTTATTTATATTATTATTTATTTCTGAATATTTTCTCATTTACCTTAGAATTTCTTCTTTGATCTATAGGTTATTTGGAAATGTTTAATTTCCAAATATCTCTTTCTTATTGGTTGCTAATATAATTTTGTTGTGATGTAAAAGACTACTTTATAGGATTTAACCTTTAAAATACATTTAGACTATTTCATTGGCTTAGCACGTTTTATCTTGGTGAATGTTCCAAGTGTACTTGAGATTATGTGTGTGTGTGTGTGTGTGTGTGTGTGTGTGTGTGTGTGTGTGTGTGTATGTGCTCTGGAGGTGTAATGTTCTGTAAATGTCAGTTAATTCCAGTTAGTTTTTAATGTTCAGACTTTCTAAACACCCACTGATTTTTGGCTGGAATAGGGTGGGTATTGCCAAAAAGATTTTTTGTTGTCAGACTGCCCTTTTCCCTGTCCTTTGGTTAGGAGGAAGAGGCTTTCCTTGGAGTGTTTTGTTTGTTCCTATTGACAGGTCCAAGATAGAGGCTTCTCCTACCCCCGCGCCCCCTCCCCGGCCAGGCTGTAAGGATGACAACAAGGAAACTCAGAAAATGTACCACCATGTTGTTCCTAAAATCTCAAGGTTCTAGGAAGCCTATCATCTTTTTTTACCTTTGAAAGTGTTTCTGTGCTAATTTGCTGTTATGCCAGAGTTTTTTAGTTATCAGAAGGAGATCCTAGGAGAAATGGGGTCTATCTTGGTCAATCAGAGTCCAATAATTCTTTGTAATTCTAGTCCTCCAGCTGCAACACTCAAAAGACTAGAACTTCCCCTCCATACCCCACATGGCTTTGGTGGGCGAGCAGGGAGCTTATTTTCCATCCCCCACCCAAAGCAGGCAGTGCCCCTACGTAGCGTTTGCAGTGCTGCTCAGGGAGGTAATCTTCCGTCCTCCACTCTGGGTAAACAGATTGTGCCCCAGTTTACACAGTTTAGTGTCAGTGGGGTCTAACAGTGATCTGAACTTACACCTTAGTCTGGTAACAATATGACTAAATAAAGCAGCTGGAAGCAGCGCTGGTTGGCATCCCTATCCCTGGTGTCTGCGTGCCCATAGGAGCTGATCTTCAATAGGTGAATGGCTGAACTAATTGGTACACGTTATAAAATTGCATAGAACTAAAACACACACACATGCACACACACACAAAAGTACATGCAAACTAGTGAAATCTGAGTGAGGTAAATGGATTTTATCCACATCAGTTCCTTCGTTGTGACATTGTACAATGGTTATAACCAATAGGGAAACTGATACGATATCTAGAATCTCTTTGTATTATTTTTTACAACTGCAAATGAATCTATAATTAAGTAGAAATACAAACAAAGTTAAAAAATAAACAAGCCTATGATCATGCCCAACAGCAACAACAGAATATCACTAAAATCTCTCTACTCTGTCTGGGACAAAATTCCAACATCTACCAGCAACACTTAACCTCTACTATCTCTGTTCTCTTCTCAACTCTGTAGCATCTGCTTCCTGGTAATCTTTTTATAGTCTCACCCTGTGTGTTCATAGCCCAGCCCCCAACGCAGGATTCCCAGGAAACCTCCTCACATGGATTTCTGTGGCTCCAATACTATACCTCCCTCCTCTTCCAAAGATCAACCCTGAGTGCTGTGGTGTTTACCTCCGAGTTCCCCTCTTTTAGGGACCACAGTGTTCTACTGCTTGTAATCCAATGCCTAAAAACAATTGACTCATAATTTTTTCCACTTTTGTGATTGTTTTTTGTAAGAAGGCTATTCTAGTAGTAGTTAGCAATTATAGATGTTAACAGAAAATTCCAGGTTAGTTCTTAAATAGTTTTCTAGCACCAGTTAATGTTAGGAGTTTGGGCACATCACTGGAGTCTCAGTTTCCTCATTTATAAAATAATCCAAAAATCCCTTTAAAAATCAATTTCTATGATCATCTAAATGAGCTACCATTCCTACTAAATACTACCCTTATAACTTTGTTGTGGGATTAACATTTTGCAGAAGATGAATAAACTATTTTTGGAATTTAATTGTGTAATTCTAAACTGGAGGTTAAGCTAGAATATACATGAGTCATAGCATCTATACATTCAAAGTGTGTCATGAACTTCACAATGCATGGATTTATTCTCTTTAATAGCAATAATGTTTCACAAAGTTATATTTTCATTAAGAAAACTTAAAACATTACCACATATTATAGTATTGTAATTTAACAAAAAGAAGTGTGAAGTCCTCCATTATAACGACACATTTGAGAGAAACTGCATTTTGGTATGAATCATCCCACTAACACAAAAGAAGTTCTGTAAACAAAGATTACTTCTCTTGTTCTTCTGTGAGATATTAATACAAATTTGAAGGAAAATTATTAGTTTGCTCTGACAGTCTAAATACATATTTCTCCAGGAAAAAAAAAAATAAGGCTTAACCAATACTTTTCTCAAATCAAATTTATTTCAAATACAGTTATTCAACTAGAGTTATTTGGGATCATTAAATTCCTGCTTCAAAGTTACAAGATCAAAAGGAAAAAAAAATCTCAGATATAAACAAATTCTAAATTATAGATCATCAGCTTGAGAACCCGAATATATTGAATCTCACTGGGCTGAAAATGCTTCCTAGTTGATTGATGTATAGTTCACCTTTATTTTTCCAGAATCCAGTGGGTGTACTGAGCTAAGCACCATGGTAGATACTAAAAGTATAGTAATTAGTACCTGTCCTTAGGTAGTTATAGTTTCATTAATGACAACAACAAAAAAGATGTGCTTACTTGAAAAATTACATATTAGAGAGCAGATGTCTTAGGGAAATAGCATGTTTAATGTCAAGAATGTTGTACAGGCAACAAGTGCTGTATCTTCAATATTTATATCTAGAGCTACTACCTCAACCTTAAATTTTCTCAAACTATTTAACCCTATGACCTTCATTCCTCTTCAGTTTAGTCACTTGGCAGTAGATTCAAACTGGCAGCATGTCAACATATGGAACTGTTCAACCCACAAAATTCTGAATTTGCAATGTCTTTATTCTGTTTTTGTTCTTTTCATAACTTCACTTTCTCTGTAACTCATCTGCCTCTTCCTAGCTACACGCATTTCTCTATTGTACCTGGATCTCATAGTCAGTAAACAAAGCCTACTCAAAAGCAACTTTTCTAGCTGCTGCTGAGGGGCCAGAAACAGTTTCTTTTATACTCTATATGACTTGGCTATTACACCAAAAATAAATAAATGAATAGATTCACAAACTGCGGCTAAGCTACCGACTAGGCCCTCAGAGGCTGGGCTGCCCAGATACGAATCGCTCAACACATTGAATATCAAGTTAAAAGCATTGAGGCCTAAATGCAAATGCCTTTGTCATAATTGTGCTATAGCATGTTTAATATCTAAACATAGGCTTCAGCTACTTTAGAGGACAGCCTTAAGACAAAGGAAAAAAGAAATCTCACTTGTAAGTGGCATTCACTGAGGAGTCTTAGACAACAACAGGGAGATTGATTGTTTGCATGATCTCCTTACCAATTCAGGCAGCTGTGCCATTCATTCAGTTACTCAGCAAAACTCCTTTACCTTGTTTTGGGTGTTGGTCACTATATAAATCACACAGATTACAAGAACTACAAAACTCTTATAAAGCCTTAAAATAAATTGATGATGTTTGTTGAATAGTTGAACAATCACATACAGATTTAAAAGAGACTATGTGCTCTGAAATCAGAATAGCAGATTTTGAACCCTAACCCTACCTTGGTCAAATTAATATATCTGTCTGTACCTCTTCTTCTTCAACTCTGTATATTGATAATTATCTACTTCTTACTCTTGCACAGATAAAATGAGAACATATATATTAAGTTATTAGAATGGTGCTTGTTCTATGTAAAGTGCTTAATGTATTTTGGCTGTAATTATCATCATTGTTATTATTTTTCTAATACTATATTACATAAATATTAATTTACTAGATACAGGGAGAAATAGATACATTTCCTCCTATCAGATAAGTTTCTCAGAGAACACAGCCCTAGAGCTGAGACTTGAGAGGTATATGGGAGATCTTCTGATGGATGAATAGAAAGAAGACAAGAACAAGCCAGAAAAGGAGTTAAGAGCCCATCACAACATTTGTGGGGAAAGGTGACATGTGCCAAAAATAAAGAGAGGAGGAAATAAATTAGAGATATTTATGATGTATACTGATACCTTGTAGGCTTGATAAGTTGGAGTAAGTAAATGGGAGCAAAATCCAAGGCCCCTGTTTTCTGGCTTAAGTAACATGGACAGTATTTTTCTTCATTGCAATTGGATACACAGGTAAGGAGGATATTGATGAGAAAATTAGAGGAGAAATAACTAATATTGTCTGTGTTATATTGGATGCATATATCTGCAATCTGTTTTGTTTGAGGTGTTTAATGGATGCTTACTGGGATGAGGCAGGTAACATAAATGAGGGAGATGGACTTTGTGCCAAATTGGACAACACATGCTCCACTACAGGGCACAAATACGGCTCAGCTCGAAAGGATCATTGCCGTGCTGGAATGTGGGGTCAATGCTGCTAGATTTCCCTTTTTTCCCAAAAGAATTTATAATCTGCATTAAAAATATTCTAAATATTGGTATGCAGTATATTTTAAATTATGTGATCTCTAAAATATCCATGGTTCACATTCATCCCAAAGGTTTCTAGGTGGTGATAGATTCATCCATCCATCCATCTGTTTATTCAAAACATATTGATTAAATACTTCCTTAGCACCAAGAACTCTTGTAGGTACCAGATATACATGAATGATTGATCTGAGAGCATGTGGTAGTTAACATTTTTGCCCCCAAAAATTACATAAGGAGAAGAAATAGATGGTTTGATTAGGTACTTGGGGAAACACCAGTGGGAATATTCTTGAAGAAATGCTCATAGAAAGGATAGGAAGAGAGTCAGGAAGAATTTGCATGATAGAAAATGATAACCTATTTTTAAGATAGATGCCGTGGTTAACAGAGGCAAAAACTGAGAAAAGACGAGTATACTTAGGATTAAAATGTATGTGTAGTTGATTTATTAAGTGTGTTGATGGAACCCTTGGAGAAAACGGTTCAGAAAAATAATGGGGATGAAAGTCATATTTTAGTGATTGGAGAATGAATGGAAGGTGGAGAAGTGGACATGATGAGTATAACTTATTATTTCTCGAGGCTTGACTAGGAAAGAAAGCTTGGGAATAGTGCAGCAGGGAGTTGTAAATGCAAGGTTAAAGGAAGAATAGTTTTGTGAGATGTGAGAAACTTGAGCATATTTTATATAAAGTCAGTGAAAAGAGGGATAATGATACAACAAAATAAGGGAGAAAAAAAAAAAAAACTTAAGAAACTAGAATTCCAGAAGAGACTACTTTGTAACAACCAAAAGACTCCTTTCTTCTTAATCTTCTCTGTGACCTTCAAATTATAATGCCTTGGGCTTCCCTGGTGGCACAGTGGTTGAGGGTCTGCCCGCCGATGCAGGGGACGTGGGTTTGTGCCCCGGTCCGGGAAGATCCCACATGCCGCGTAGCGGCTAGGCCGTTGAGCCATGGCTGCTGAGCCTGCGCGTCAGGAGCCTGTGCTCCGCAGTGGGAGAGGCCACAGCAGTGAGAGGCCCACGTACCGCAAAAAAAAAAAAAATTATAATGCCTTATATCACTCCTACTCCTGATTATTGCTTCTAGAACTACTCAATTTTGCTAAAGAAAATTGAAAATATCATATATATGCATCTATATGATAGGTACAGTTATGGATATTTTATAGATGAGGAAACAAAAGTTATGCCACCTGCCCCAAATCTTAAACTGGTCAGAAGCCAACTGGGTAGACATATATGGGTTTATAACATTTTATCTGAATGTTTAGCCATCAAATTACACTCAATTTCAGAGTCTGCATGTGGTGACAGTACCAAGAAAATATCACTTGTGAGGTGTTGCAGCAGCCAGCTGGACTTTCTCAGTGTGTCATCCATCCGTTCATTCATCCATCCTTCAATCCAAAAAACACTTTTTGAGGACTTTCTCTGTCTAATTCTGAGCTGGGAGATGATTGAATATAGACCTGACTAGGATCCACCTGCAACAATCTTCTTTGACAGCAAATCCAAAAACTCATTTCACCACTGGATTGGGAGATCCCTTAGAGCAAGAATCGTGTCTTATTTGTATTTCTGTGCAGTCCCTGGCATAAAATAGGCCTTAGGTAAATTTCATTTTGTTGTATGATTTGGCTCCTGTCTTCCTCTCCAACTTTATTTTTCATCAGTCTGCCTCTTAATCTCTAGTGTTCAGCTCCATGGGTCTCCGTTTTGCTTCTGGAACATACCAAGTTTTGCCCTAGTACATCAGCAATTGTTCTTCCCTTTGACTCCAATATTCCTCCCCAGAAATTCTATTAGTTGGCTGAGACATATATATTACTTCTTAGCACCAATATGAATCCTCAGAATGGCCTTTCCTGACCGCACTATCTAGAAAGAGACATCCTTTCACTCTCAAAGATATTACAAGTATCAATGCATCCCCACAATCTGCCTGCCATCGTTTACTCTCCAGAGACTTCAGGTAGTTTTTTTGTTTTGTTTTGTTTTCTGCAGAAAGTTTGATGTGCTTGGAAACTTATTATTAACATGTTTTGATTTTTAAAAAAAATTCTGAAAAGATTTTGCATCACTAGAAAAGTGCATTTTTAGATGTTTTCTTAAAAATAAGACATTAAAAGTTTACATTTTTAATAATAGTCTTCAAAATAAAAAATGTGGAGATCTATTTCCTGATAATACTCTGCTTCTAGGTTGCTGTTACATTTTTTTTTACAAATTTCTATTTCTGCTTCAATTCAATTAGTAAAGCTTTTATATATGGCTAAGAAACTTACAGGGAGAGGCTTAAGCATTAGGAGTATCTGACTCATTGACTCAAAGACTGCAAGGACTCTGCAATAGCAATACAGGTCCCACATTTTCAGAAAATACTTGAGTTTAACAATTTTCTGAATCAAGAAACCTATCCTGTCTATAACCCATTTTTCTTTTTCTTAATTACATTTTTATATTCCAAACTTACAAAAATGATTAGTGCACATTATGAGGTAATTACCTTCCAATTTCATTTTAATTAACAATGCTATTTTTGGAGATAGCAGTGACACACATAACTCACATAGCTTCGATATTTATATTTTTGTTACTCTCTTTTTAACTCAAATGACTATTTTATTCCCTTCAGATTTATCAAAATCAGAGCTCTCCTGGACTCCAACTTAGTATGCTAAGCTTTATTTTAGAGCAGAGTTTTGTAGTGGAGAACATTAGAGGTTTATAATGGCTAAGTCAGCAGACCTTTAACTATAGTTACAATAAAGGGCATCTCAAGCGGAGAGATCATGCTCCTACAGAAATCTCCACAGTAATATCTCCAAGCTAAAGAGGAACAAGAGCCCCTGATTGGCACTTTGTTACTTGAATGGTCCCCCACTGATGAGGCAGAAAGGACATTAAGGATGGTTTTAGCACAATCTAAAATCTCGCTGATGTCAGACTTAAAGCGGTGAAAGCCATAATGCCATTTCTAAAATATGCTCTGGAATCATGAAAGCTTTGCTTTCCAAGACACCCAGGACTTATTCTTCTTCCTACTTATTACTTGTAAAAGACCCTCTTCATCATTATGTCTCCTGTCTTCAACTGCTCAAGACAAACTAGGGAATCATCTTCATTTATATGCAGCACGTTCTTTCTGCTGCTGGTGCCACAATATAAATGTGTTTTATTAAAAATTAAAAATGTTGGTTTTACTCTCCATCAGGATGAAAAGTGAAGTCTCATTTTCATTTTCTGTCCTGTTTTCTCACTCCCATCCTTCTTGCATTGTCCCTCAGGACACTGCTATTAACAGATAGGCCACATTCCCAGAGACCTTAAATTATGTCAGCCTTTCCTGAACTCTCAGTCATGAGACAATAAGAGAAGGCAAAGGACTTTTCAAAGGATAGGTAAGAAGATGCCATGCTCCACTGGGATTAAACCTTTTTCTTGATCTTGTGTCAGAATGATGCGGAGAGAAATATATGTGGTGTCTTATCATTTTACAGCACATGGCTCTTAAAAGTTGAAAAGGCTATTATACATTGAGGAAAGTTAAAGGCCCAGAGAATTACCTCACAGTATTCAATTCTCTTTGAAAAATAAAAATAACAGGGCATATTCTGGATGGTGTTCCCATGGAAGTTTGTCTGCTACATCGTATGCTTGTTTCCCTTTTGTAATGTTAACTTTCAGGCTCCTGTTGGTATTTTTGGAAAGCAGAGAAGCATGTATTCTGTTAGTTGCCAAAACTGGCTCCACAGAGCAGCATGCTTTGCCATTTGAAGGTTAAATTCCTTTCAAAGAGACTTGTTGGAACTGTTCTTCTCACTCCTATTAACTAGTGGAACTGTCTGACCTTTATAAGTGCAAGTCAATATTCACACTGTCAGAGGAGTATCAGTGGGAGTAATCTTTTCAGTCGCAGAGAGAAACAGTTTGCCACAGGCAGATCATGAACAGAGAGGGGGAGATGGTGAGCAGTGACATAAAACACTTTTAAGTGAATTCGAACAATGTCTTTGACACAGCTAGGAATTTTATTCAATTTTAGTTATAACAGTGCCTACTGGTCCGTCTAAACTGCAAAGGTGTCATTTTGAAGTAATAAAGACATAGAATGTGAAACGAAGCCTGTGAAACGAGCTCATCCCTTTTTATTTGTACCTTTGAGAACACAGGTGGCTCTTTCTCCCAAAATATACATCTCTGAAAACCATTCAGAAATGAACATTATTATTTTTAATGAGCACCAATGATCCTTCTTCCCTCCACACAAGACTTAATACTGGGGTGATATTTTAATAAACTTGAAAGAGGGAATTCTTTTTTTTTTTTTTTTTTGCCTTTTGTACCCCAAATTGCCATGAGTTTAACTTCAAAGCAATTTTTTCGAGTAAGTCATTTTCCAATGTGATAGTCACAAAATAAAAGTAAGGAAGGGAACACTATAATGTTGGTTTAACTTTCAGTTGGCTTTCTCTTCCTTAATATATCATTATAATTACATGTGTGATCAAGTATGCTATTACAGGGCTTATTTTAATAAAAGCATCTATCAACAGGCTTATTTTTTAAAGATTGAGTAAAATATTCAGTTACTATTCCTATCAATGGATAGAACATACTTTAAGAATGAAAAGAAATCTTGAATATTACTTAAGTGTTTTGTTGTTAGTGGAAATAATGCAGTAAATTTGAAACTATTTCATTTGTATAATAGAATTGAGCAAATGATTTATTATATCGATGTCACTGGGAATTAAGTTCTCGCTATGGAAAAAAGGAGATATGATAGAAAATGGAAGGAAAAAGAAAACTTTTGTGTTCTTTATTTGGAGATCAGAATAAAACATAATTTAATATATATGTATAATGCATATAGGTAGGTACACAAATATACATAATTCTAAACATTTATGAATGTAATTTTATAATTATATAGGAAAGTACTCAAACACTGATGGGAATGAATTGACAGATGAAAGATGTTAAGAGGACTCTCACTGGCCAAATTTAGGACATACTAAGTATGAAAATAAGCAATGATAGAAATGGATGGTGATACTGAATTACAATCAATCCATTAATTTATACTGACAGCTATTAAAAAAATAAAATTTAGGGTGACAGATAAATATCTTATTTACAAAAAAATAATAAGGCCAAATAAACCATTAAATATAGAAGAAATTATAGAGAGAGCACATCACCATTTCACAACCACCATAGTAATAATAGACTCAGGAAAAAGTCATCAATAGATGATAAAAAGACTGATAAGATATAAGTAAGATTTGTAAGATATCTTTGAAAAACAGGATATGCATGCAGGCTCAATGCATCGTTTTATAAATTATTTATTAATTACCAAGGGAAGAAGTACCTTTTCAACAGATATATCTGGTGAAGACCATTTTAATCACATGACTAAATATCACCTATAATACAAATTGACATCATGTGCTTTGCAATATGATGAACTATTCACCCAGGTAGTACTTCCACCTAAATTTCTTAACCTGAATCTAATCAGGAAAAAAATGAAGAAACAATTATAAAACCCAAATTAAGGGATATTCTGTAAAACAATCTAGAATAGACTCTCTAAAAATGTCAACATTCTGTTGTTTTTAAAAAAAGAGAAAAGTCTGTGGGAAGTTTATAATTTAAAGGAAACTAAAGAATATATGGTAACTGCATGAAATGTGCAAACCTTATTTGCATTCTGGATCTTAAAAAAGTTTATAAAACACATTACTGGGATAATTGATAGTAGGTAGAATTTAATATAGGCTATGTATTAGATAATAGTATTGCATCAGTGTTAAATGTCCTTTCTATGACAATTTTATTATGGTTATGTAAGAGAATGTCCCTCTTCTTAGATGATTAATATTTCATGCTGAATTAATTAGAGATGAAGTGTCACAATATTTGCAACTAATGCTAAAATTGTTTATTAAAGAATATGCAAGAGAGAGAGAGAAAGGCTGAGAGAGAGAATAGGACTGAAAGAGACAAAGGGAGAAAATTAGTAAAATATTAACAATTGATATATATAGGGAAAAGGTATTTGCTGTTCTTCAAACGTCAAAAAGTTCCTGCAACCTTTTGATAAATTTAAAGTCTTTCAATATAAAATTTGTGAAAAAAAGCACAGTGATTTTTTTAACTGTTGTATATCCCCCATAAAAGAATAAAAAGGATTGTTAATGTATCACATTATATCTTTGTATTACTTATAATATGATGTCTAACAATAAATTCCTTATAAGATATAGTAATTTATGTAGACAATTCAAATCACCATAGAAATTTAGAGCTACAAGGGTTTTGAGAGTCAGAGAAAATTGTAGAATCATAAATTCCCACTTGCTATATATTAACCTTTTGATCAGGTTTTCTCTTTCCTGTATTTTAAATCTCTCTTCGTTTATTTTTCTTTTCAATCAGCATTTAACATGCTCTAGTTTCCCTCAACTTAAAAAATAAAAATAACCTCCTTTTCTCAATCCAAAGCCTGCCTCCAGATGCCACTTATCCTGCTTTCCTACTTCACATTTAAACCTTCGATTCACTCTCCTCACCTGAGACCCCTTCCACACACACAACTCACCACTCTACTGACACAACTCTTGTCAAGGACACCAATGACTCGATTGTTGTTTGATCCAGTGACTACCTTGCAGTCCTTTTCCTTCTCTTGCTCACACTCTAGAGATCATTTAACAAGGTTAATTTCTTTCTTCTTCAGGAGGGAAAAATCAAAGCAAAAGAAAAAGAAAGAAACTTCCCTTAGCTTCCACATTTCTTTAATTATTTTAGGTCTTTTATTATCAGTCTCCTTTGCAGTTTCTATAACTGCCCTGGTTCCTTAAGTGTTTGTGATTGACGGATATCTGTCCTAGTGGTGTTTTTTTTCTCTCATAATCTACAAAATATTTCATTTGATCTTATGTTTTCAGTAACCACCTATATGCAGGAGGCTATGGAATCTAAGCAGAACAAACATCTGTTGTAATTCAAAACTTTTATTTCCTGTTTATTATAAGCTGTTTTCTTTTGGATATCTTGCAGATATCTGAAATTGAACATGTCCAGATTTTGTAATTCCATTAATGTACTCTGTAGTAATGGAATGTTTCTTATTCAGAAATAATTATAAAATGCCTACTACAGGCCAGGTTCTTTCCTAGGAGCTTGTATTCAACAGGCAACAAAAGAGAGATTCTTGACCTAGCAGAGCTTACATTTAATTGTCCAGAAATCTGAATGGCATCTTTAATGTAATTCATTGCCCCATCAAATCAGATATGCCCTCAATTCACTTTTAATCTGTTCATTTCTTTCTGAGAATAATATATTCCTATTCTCCTTTTTCTATAATATTAAGTAATTAATAGAATCAGTTTTAAACTCATGCCAAGTTTAAACCCATGCCAGTTGATCAATTATAACTTCACATTAGTAACCATGCTTCTGAAAACCAACCAATTAGTAGCAGACAGTTATCAGTGCCACAATCGACATCCCCCACCCCCTTGAAAGTCTGCCAAGTCCTGAACATGTTATTTTGCTCCATTTTTTTTTCTCAAAGCCTATGAAAGATCAAGAATTTGTTTTGTTGAGAGGTACTATGTCTTACATGCACAGCTCTCCCTTGATTACCAAGAAAAAATTCAGCGTTTTTTTCTGATATTGAATGTTGACATCTTCCTTCCAAATTTCCACTCTCATTATCATTACTTTAAGCTGTACATTAGTCATATCCATCAGAGTTATTGCAACAGCTCCTTCGTTGGTCCACCTGGCACTATCTGTTTCTCTTCATTCTTTGAACCTCAAACAATTCATTCTGAGGCCAGTATTACCTTGATACCAAAAGTAGGCAGACACATCACCAAAAAATAAAATTACATAACAGTCTATCTTATGAACAGAGAGGCGGAAATCCTCAACAAATATTAGCACACTGAATCCAACAATATATAAAAAGTGTTATATATCATGACCAGGTGGTATATATCCCTTGGAAGGATGGACGGGTTTAGCATATGAAAGTCAACCAAGGTAGCCCGTATTAATAGAATAAAGGACAAAACAACACTGTCATCTCAATTGATGCAGAGAAAGCATTTGACAAAATCCAACACGCATTCATGATAAAAACACTCGACAAACTAGAAATATAGGGGAACTTCCTCAACTTTATAAGGGCATCTATGGAGAACCAACAGATAACACTATGATTAATATGAAAGAGCAGATACTCTCTCTCTAAGATCAGGAAAAGTAAAAGATATTCACTGTTGTTGCTTTTATTTAATACTGTATTGGATTTCTAGCCAGAGCAGTTTGTCAAGAAGAAGAAATAAACGGCATCAAGATTAGATAGGAGGGATTCCCTGGTGGCGAAGTGGTTGAGAGCCCGCCTGCTGATGCAGGGAACGCGCGTTCGTGCCCCGGTCCGGGAGGATCCCACATGCCGCGGAGCGACTGGGTCCGTGAGCCATGGCCACTGGGCCTGCGTGTCCGGAGCCTGTGCTCCGCAATGGGAGAGGCCACAGCAGTGAGAGGCCCACGTACTGCAAAAAAAAAAAAAAAAAAAAAAAAAAAATAGGAAAAGTAAAACTATCTCTGTTTATGTTACCAATCAGGTCCTCAGACTCCTTAATCAATTGAAATTGATATGATGAATTGCCAGATCAATTCAGGCGAGGCTTTATTGGGGCTCGTGCTGTAGCACGAGGCAGCAAAACCAAGTAAGGGGTGCCCTTGCTGGCTCCCCAAGGGGGCAAGCTGACCCCTTAAATGGGGTGAGGGTAGGGGCAGATCGGTGGGTTGGGCTGGAGGGGTGGCTTCAGTGGTCTGCCCACCCCCTTGGTGGTGCTGTGTGGAGGGATCATGCACAGTACCCTGCCTTTGCTCCTGACAGCTCAGAAGTGGCAGTTGGGTTTTGGTCTTTTTGTATCCTGTTATTCATAATTTGCCATAATTCGGGCATACATGCAGTTACGTTTAATTTCTTATAGTTGTATTTTGTTGCTGAAGGAGATGTTTGTACAGGTGCAAGCACTGCAGCAAAGGGTCCCAAGTCCCAGCCTGTCTCATTGACGCAACATGAATGACATGATTTATATATGTACAATCCAGGGTAATCCACAAAAAAACTTTTAGAACTAATAAATGAGTTCAGCAAGGTTCTAGGATATAAGATCAATGCAGAAAAGTCCATTGTATTTCTATATACTAGCAATGAACAATTTGGAAATTATATTAATAAAACAATTTCATTTCCAGTAGCATCCAAAACAATTTAAAATTCAGGGATATATTTAATAAAAGAACTGCATGACTTGTACACTCAAGACTATAAAACATCATTGAAAGAAAACAAAGAAGCCCTGGGACTTCCCTAGTGGTCCAGTGGTTGGGAATCCACACTCCCAGTGTGGGGGCCCCAGGCCCCAGGATGCCTGGTCAAGGAACTAGATTCCTCATGCCAAAACTGAAAGATCCCACGTGCTGCAACGAAGATCCCGCGTGCCACAATTGAGACCCGCCACAGCCAAAATGAATAAATAAATAAATATTAAAAAATAATAAAGAAGCCCTAAATAAATGGGAAAATAAATCTTATGTTTATAGATTGGGAGACTTACTATAGTTAAGAGAGTGATACAACCCAGATCTGATCTGTGGATTTACCAAAATCCTTATTAAAAAATCCCATTTTCCTCTTTTGGCAGAAATTGACAGGTTGATCCTAATAGCCAAAACCATCTTAAAAAGAACAAGGCTGAAGGACTTATACTTCCTGATTTCAAAACTTACTACAAAGTTTCAGCTATCAAAACACTGTAGTACTGGGATAAGAATAGCAATTAAACCAATGGAACGTAATTGAGATTCCAGAAATAAACCCATACAATATGACAAATGATTTTCAACAAGAGTTCCAAAACCATTTAATGGGGGAAAAAAATGGTCTCTTCAACAAATAGTGCTGGAACAATGGAATATCTACATGTCAAAGGATGAAGTTAGACCCCCTACCTTACTCCATATACAAACATCAATTCAGAATGGATAAAAAAGCTAAAAGTAAGACCAAAAACTATAAAATTCTTAGAATAAAACATAGAGGAATACCATTGTGAACTTGGACCATGCAATCATTTCTTATATATGATAACAAAGTATAAGTAACAAAAGAAATTACAAACTGGACTTCATCAAAATCAAAAAGTTTTATTCTTCAAAGGGCACCATCAAGAAAGTAAAAGCACTAGAGACTTTACCCCAGAATATATAAAGATCTCTTTCATTTCAACAAAAAGACAAATAACTCAATTTAAAAATAGGCAAAGACCTGAAAATATATTTCTTAAAGAAAATATAGAAATGGTTAAAAGCGCAAGAATGATGTTCAATATAATTAAATTGTCATCAGAGAAATGCAAACCAAAATCACACTGAGATAACCACCCCTAAGATGGTTAAAGAAAATTTTTAAAGATATATAATAAGAAGGCTGGCAAAACTGTGGAGAAAATGGTAACCCTCATACATTGTTGGTGGTAGTGTAAAATAATACAGCCATTTTGAGGCGGTTTGTTCCTCAAATTGTTAAATCTATAGCTATCATAATCCAGAAAGTCCACTCCTAGGTACTTTTCCAAGAGAAATGAAAACCTACGTCCATATAAAATTTTGTATGTGAAAGTTCATAATGGTATTATTATGATAGCCAAAAATGAAAACAAATATTCATCAACTGATGAATGGATAAACAAATGTGATATATTATTCAGCCATACAAAGGAATGAAGTATTGATACATGCTACAGTATAAATGAGTCTTGAAAACATGATGCTAAATAAAATAATCCAGTCATAACAAACTCATTGTATGATTCTATGCATATGAAATGTCCAGACTAGGCAAATGCGTATAGACAGAAATAGATTAGTGGTTGTTAGGGGCCGAAAAGAGGGACAGATGCAGAGTGAATGCTAATAAGCATGAGGTTTCTTTTTTTAGGATGATGAAAATATTCTGGGTTAGATATGACGGTTGAACAACTCTGAATTTCCTAAAAACCAATGAATTGTATATTTTAAAGAGTGAATTTTATGGTATATGATTTATTTCTCAGTAAAGCTTTCATAAAAATAAAAACAACCCAAAGTAATTGTCTAAAGTGAAAATCTAACCTTGTTAAATCTAATTTTTAGAAAACGCTTTCCAATGGCCTCTTCTTGTATTTAGGATAAACTTCAAAGACTTTGACTTAGGCTTCTTTTTTGTTTGTTTTTTTAATAAATTTATTTATGTATTTATTTATTTTGGCTGTGTTGGGTCTTCGTTGCAGTGCACGGGTTTCTCATTGCAGTGGCTGCTCTTGTTGCGGAGCATGGGCTCTAGGCACGTGGGCTCAGTAGTTGTGACATGCGGGCTTCAGCAGTTGTGGCTCACGGGCTCCAGGGTGCAGGTTCAGCAGTTGTGACGCACAGGCTTAGTTGCTCCGTGGCATGTGGGAAATTCCTGGACCAGGAATCGAACCCGTGTCCCCTGCATTGGTAGGCGGATTCTTTACCACTGTGCCACCAAGGAAGTCTGACTTGGGCTTCTTGTACGCTTTGTATGGTGATCTCTGAGTAATTCTAGTTTCATTTCTTGGCATTCCCTGCCCCAAATATAGATACACCAAACTCTATGGTTCTGTCATATTCAACCTCCTTCAAGTCTGTACCTCTAGAACTTTGAGTTCTTTATGCTGAAGTTTTCAAACAGCCCTTCTCCATCTTTTAGTCCACTATGAAACTTCCTTTGTCCATCACTCATTATTAATAGGTTAGATATACTTGTTCAATTATTCCATAAGATACTAATAGGTACTCTACTTGACTATAATTGCTTGTTTAATTTTTTGCCTCTCCCACTAGACTGGAAAATCTATGAAGGTAGAAATTGTGTCTCTTCTGGTCCCATTTTCATTCCCAGTGCTAGAAGTAACAAAACACATGTTTGTTGAATGAATGTATCAGTGAATGAGCTCACACTAGTGTTATTTTCTGAGTACTCTTTTGGATGATGGCTTTAGAAATAATCCTAATTAATAAAGCTGGACATTTTTCTAAAAAATATTAAATTTTTCTTACAGAAAATTTACCTGAATTTGTATTCCATATTTATGATGTTGCAAAACTGCTACCTTGATAGACATTATAGTAGGACCATGGGTACATTTCTAACTATGAATATCTGTGTCTTCACAAGCATCCTTAGTCTTCATGCAAATAATGCTTAATCATCTGAATAATTAGTTTCTGCTTAATAAAAAAAATAATAATATAAATAAATTTTCACAGCATCATATAGCTTGAAGGATGAACAAGAATTTGAGTTTTCTTTTCAAAACAGCTCTATTCTTCCCGTCTAACATCAAAAACTTATTTTGGTCAAACAAGTCAGTTTCCATAATCCTATGTCTGCTCAAAGTCAGCTATGCAGAGATCAAGATTACATAGGCCTCTTAACAGATTTCCAAGTCAGCTCTGCAGTTTGTTTTAATAAAAGCATTTGTGTCAACTTACATTTTCAGGTGGGTTATATTATTAAAACAGACAGGCACAAAGATGGTAGAATGCTTGTTTAAAACCAATAAAGATGGGACTTCCCTGGTGGTGCAGTGGTTAAGAATTCTCCTGCCAATGCAGGGGACACAGGTTCGATCCCTGGTCCAAGAAGGTCCCACATGCCACAGAGCAGCTCAGCCTGTGCACCACAAGTACGAGCCTGCGCTCTAGAGCCCGCGAGCCACAGCTACTGAAGCCCGTGTACCTGGACCCCGTGCTCTGCAACAGGAGAAGCCACCGCAGTGAGAAACCTGTGCACCGCGGTGAAGAGTGGACCCCGCTCGCAGCAACTGGAGAGGGCCCGCTAGCAGCAACAAAGACCCAGCGCAGCTTAAAAAAAACAAAACAAAACAAAAAAAACAACAAAGATGATGATGTTTTCCATCTAAATAATGGGGTTTATTTGATAATGCTGGATTAGTAATTAGTGATTTGTTAGATAATGCTTACTTGGTGATTAATGTAACGTACTGTGATACAATCACAGCTTAACAGGTGTATTAGTCAGGGTTCTCCAGAGAAACAGCCAATAGGATGTAGAAATGAGAGAGAAAGAGATTGACTGATTGATTGGTTGATTATAAGGAATTGGCTCATGCAGTTGTGGAGGCTGATAAGTTCTAAGATTGGTAGCTGGCTAGCTGGAGAGCCAGGAGAGCTGATAGTGTGGTTTCAGTCTGCAGACCCACAGACCTGAGACTCAGAAGAGCCAGTGTTTCAGTTTGAGTCTGAAGGCAGGAAGAAAACAAAACAAAACAGAACACTATGATCCAGCTCAAAAGTAGTCAGGCAAGGGGAATCCCCCCTTATTTGGGAGAAGGTCAGCCTTTTGTTTTATTCAGGCCTTCAACTAATTGGATGAGTCCTACTTACATTAGGGAAGGAAATCTCCTTTACTCATTTTATTGATTTAAATATTAAATTCATCCAAAAATACTCTCACGGAAATGCCTGTAATGATGATTGACTAAATATCTGGGCACCCCATGGTCCAGTCAAGCTAGCACATAAAAGTAATCATTACAACAGGCACTTATTATGTGCATCTATTAGGTATTTTCCTTTTTGTTATTATTTTATATTTTTCTTTTTTGAGGAGTTGATAATAGGTGGACTTTCGAGGAGGTGGTAATAGGTGAAACTCCTTGTGCTTCAGTTTTCAAATTTGTATCTGTGGTAGGCAGAATTCTAAGATAATCCCCAATGAGTCATGCCTTTGTATAATCATCTTGAGTGGGAATTGAACTTGTGACTTGCTTCTAGCCAATAGAATATGGCAAAGGTAATCGGAAAGTCATTCCCTTGTTGTTATACAGTACCAGATGCTCTTCTGTTTTAGCAGACTGGAATAAGAGTTTCTCCTGCTGGCTTCGAAGAAGTAAGTGGCAATATTATGAGAGCACTAAGTAGCAAGGAACAGCCAGGGCCTCTAGTTGCTGAGAGTTGCTAACAGCCAGCAGGAAAGCAGCGACCTCAGTCCTACAACCACAAGAAATTAAAATTTTCTGACAATCATGTCCGCAGCCTGGCAAACAACTAGATTGCAGCCTATGAGATGCTGAGCAGAGGACCCAGTTAAACCATGCCTAGACTCCTGATCCATCAAAACTGTGAGATAATAAATGTATGTTGTTCTAAGCCTCTAAGTTTATAATAATTTGTTAAGCAGCAATATAATTAATGCAGTATCCCTGCTGCAAAACTCTGCTCTGACCCCAGCATTAAAAACTTTTCTAGTCATATTTTGTAAAGTGGGTGGGCAAATTGCATTTAATTATAGCATACTAGGGCAGACATAGAAGGTCCAAAAATCAGATTAAGAATTGAGACCTGTGCAGGGGCAGGGCTGAAAGAAATTCCAGTCTGATAAACAGTAAAGATTTGACTTAGAAATTTAACATGAAGCAAAAGCGTGTTGGCAACAAGTGCAAAATGTATTCAAGTATAGTATGGGGGATAAGAGAGTAGGCATATTTTGATATCTAAGCAGGCTCTTCATGTTGCCAAGTTTGTAAAATCATAGCAGGGGTTTGGCTTCCAGGCATAACACTCAAATATCTAAGAGAAACTACACAAAGTCAAGGCTCTATTCTAATGAAAGCCAGCAGCCTAAGCAAGCAGGAGCAGGATTTAGGGCTGTTAATAAGACAATTTCTCACTTATGAGAACCGGATTACGTGTAACAAATTCTGAAACTCCAGTATCTGTAGTATAGTTACTTTTAATTAGGTGTAATTCAGAGAGTTCTAGATTTCTTCCTCATCTCTGACAAAATAAATATCATTGACATCTAAACAGTTAAAGCAAAGATCTTTGTACTAAATTGCAGAGTAGAATACAAATACATATATACATAAAATGACCCTTTTATTCCTGAGTAGTCCACACGTGTTATAGAATGAGGACCTCCCTTAGAGGTTCCAGCTGCCTGATTATCACCGAGTACCCATAGTAGGGGAAGGAGGGTTGCACTAAAAGACAGATTTGGGCCCAAGCCCATGTCTCTGATACTGTTCAGAAAACATCCACAGCAACAACCCAAACTATTCTCACAAGATGATTTAATGAAAAATATTCGCAGTTGAATGAAATATTATGAATGAAAAATATTAGGCAGTTGGTCACTGCCTACCTCGTTCCAAACTGAATCAGTTCATGAAACATTTGGAGTTCTTTTTAACTTTTTTTTTTTCCTCATTTGTCTAACAAATCCACTTATCTCTGTTTGCCTTTATTCAATGAGCAGCAACCCTAGATTTTTCTTGCTACTCTTAGATGCACATTTACCTAATAAGTGATTGTAAAGTTATACAAGTTTTTAAATGTTTGCTGAGGAATTCTCAATAAAAACTCATTTTCACATCATCTCTTAATACCGAGAGTACATAAACAGTACAAGCATGCAGGCACAACTGGATGGAAAAAACAACCTAAGATTATTTTGTCACATTAGGACTCCCTGTCTCAGGTCAGGCTGGTCCTAGAGAAGGAACCGAACAAGTCAAATGGCTGCGGCTTAGAATAAAAGGAATATAGAGTCTAATAATGAGGTTCCAAACAATATTACTGGAGCCAGCTCTTTGTAAGGCCAGCATTCAACTAAAATTTCTCATTTAGGTTCAGACAAAATTATAAAATTTTCAGCATCATATTCCCAATTCCCCACGATCTGGACACACTGTATATTTCTAATCTTAAGTGTTGCTTTTGATTTTTGTACTCCAGCCAAAAATAGATACTTTTCATTTTAGTCTAGGATGTCCTATCATTTTTGACCCTTTATATGCGCTCTCTCTGTTCTTTTTGTCTGGAACACCCTTTATCTGATATTACTTGCTGGAATACTTCAGTTTCCTTAAGTTTTACACCTTATATTCTGCCTAAAAACATGGTAAAATGTTTTTGTCCTAAAAGAAATATGTCCTAAATGCTGTTCTTGCTTTAAATTATTTCCCTATCTTTCTTTCATTTATACCAAAAATCATCTTATATTATCACTGCCAGCAAGATAGCTGACTAGATATCCTAGAAAAAAAAGTTCCTCCCACTGTAGACATCCTAAAAAATGCTAAGTAAAATACAACCACCAACCTTGTGCTCTCAAGAAAATAAGTGAAATCTGCAGGTGGTTAGAGTGATAAAGTAGAAAACAAGTTTGTTATGAGGATGCTGAAACCACAGGTGCCTTGAGGCTGTTTACAGATCTTACTAACCTAGAATCTTGGGAAAGTAAAATCTTTTTCTGAGATTTCACATGTGAAGGTTTTTCTCCTTTTACTGGGGATTGAAATTTGTTATTTATATTACCTATATGGTCCAAGAAACCCTAAGTTGGAACATTAATTTAAAAATTATTATTGCCTAGTGCTGCCTAACAGAAAGAAATAAAAATATTCTCTGAAGGGATTCACCTCCATTTAGGACACATAGATTCCCACATGTAAAATCCTGCCAAAGTTGAGCTCACAATAAAACATTTCCAAAAGTAGAAATAAACAAGCCACCATAACTAAGAATTACTGGAAATAACAAGCAGCAAAATGAGAAGCCAAAAAAACTACAGATACTGAAAATTTGGAAACAGAATATATGCTGTGTTTAAAAGGTATAAATAAATAAAGATTTTACTTGAATAAATAAAGAAGAAACTTTGAAAACATACCTAGCATTATTCAATGTAGGAGAAAGAAGTTACGTCCACACATCAGAAAAATAGTCCAACTGGAAAAAGGTTTCCATGTAATATATGAAATAAAGTACTAGGAGGACTCATGGAAGAATATTTTATAAACTCTGAGTGTATAAATTCTTTCTGAAAATAAAAAAAAAAACATTAAAGAAAGGACTGAAAAATTCCTCTATAGAAACGTAGAAATATTCTGCATGGTAACATCCAACAACAACAGATTGAAAAGAAAAATGACAACGTGGGAAAAAAATTGTGACTCATATCACAGAAAAAGAAAGGTGAGACAGCCTCCCTTATATTAGTAAAGTATGCCTACAAATTGAAAAGAAAAAGAATAAACTTCAATATAATATGGGTATAGGATATGAACATGTAGTTCTCAGTAAAAGAAATATAAATAACTTTTAAACATGAAAATGTCTTTCAAACACCAATATAAAGGCAATGCCAATCAAAACAACTAGGAAGTAGCATATCTCAGATATCAGATTAATAATCTTGCAAACATCTGATGATACACTGTACTATTTAGACTGCAGGTTACTAGACTCTGTCATACATTGCAGATGGAACTGCAAATGACTTTAATCCTAAGAGAGTGCAATTTGACAGAATTATTAAGACAATAGAGTCATATAACTTTGACCCAGCAAATCTACATGAACATTGATTTATACATTAAGTTATTTATTGAAAAATCACTAGTAATAACATGATATAAATAATCTAAATATCCATTATTAGAGGGTTGAAAAAATGAATTAACGTATATTCATAAATGGACTACTATGCATTTATTAAATATCACAATGAGGAAACTCCCTATGTACTGGCAGGATCACCACCATAGTATATTATAATAACAAAAAAAAAGATACCAAGTTGAAGAAAATTGACTATTGCATATCAATATTGTATATGCAAATGGTGATAATGCTTCTCACCATTTGTGATAAAAAAAGATGAGAACTCATAGTTTAACTGCTTTAATAGGTATAAAAATACCTCTATATTAGCTCCAAATAGCATTAACAAAAATATTAATAGTAGGTAGTGGGAATCAGGTGAATGGGGTTCAGAAGAGAGTTTTCATAGTATTCCTTTGTATCATTCAAGGTCATGTCAAGAAAGTGAATTCAATAGATGGTTAAACTAAAGATATTTTTAACCAGGAGGTTTCAACTAAGCATTAGGCAAAGTTGAAGAAATTAACAAGAAAATTTGAGGCACCTAGAGATTAGCAACACTAGGAAGCCATTATACCTGCTACCAATAGAAAAGGGGAGGGAATAGTTTTGTAGGAATTCAATGACAGCCCCTGTAATAAAAGACCACCTGATCAGATCTGTGGTTGGAGTGGGACTCAGCAACTGGCAGAATCCCTATGCCAAAGCAGAGGAAAGGAGGAAGAAATATTTATATTTCTCTTCCCTCCAGCCCTCTCATCTTCTCCCTGTGCCTTTCATTAGACAAACTCAACCAGAAGCCAGATAGCAAGGAACCCTAGCAATGCAGTCCGTAAGGGTGAGTTGGAGCACAGAGCAGGAGAAAGAATAATAAAAATATATTCTTATATGCAAATTAATATCAGAATTATATACTGTGTGGCACAGAGATTGAAAAACTTGTCTGACGACTCTGTGTTAGTAAGACTTTGGCTCAAAAGCAATTCTTGTACATGACCAATGGATAGGTAAATTGATAGACCCTTTGGAAAGCAATTCAGCAATATCTAAATAGTTAAAGTTGAAGACGTATATTCTTATGAACCAGGAATTCCATCCTACAATAAATCATTCTAAGGAAACACACTCATTTGCACCTGGAGACATGCACCAGAATGTTCACCACAGTTTCTCTGTAATAGTATAAATGATGACAAATCACTTGAATATCCATTAACAAGACAGTGGAAATTTGTGCCATATTCATTTCATACAACAAGAGTGGACAGCAGTGAAAGTGAATGAATTAGAACTACAGTCTATCAAACACAAATAGCACACAAAGAAGACAAATTGCTGATGATACTATTTATGTAAAGTTTAGCAGCATGTAAAATTATATATTGTTTAGGGATAATAATAAGGATAATGCCATATTCAGGATAGAGGTTAGCTCTGAGGCCTGAGAGATAGGTATGCAGAAGATTTTCTTCTTTGAAAACTGTTTCTTTTTTCTTAAGTTATGAAGTGAATATGATAGTGCTCATTATATTTTGGTAAGTTCTTAGGTATATCTGAAATATAATAAAATTTAAGAATATATTAAATAGGACCAAAGTAAAAAATATGTGTATATATGAGTGTATATGTGTGTGTGTGTGTGTGTGTGTGTGTATATATATATATATATATAAAAAATAAAAGAATACATGTGTTATAAACTGAATTCTATCCCCCCAAATCCATATGTTGAAGCCCTAACCTCCAGTGTGACTCTACTTGGAGGTAGGGCCTTTAAAGAGGTAATAAGTTTAAATGAGATCATAAGAGTGGCGCCCTAATCCAAGAAGACTAGTGTCCTTATAAGAACAGGAAGAGATACCAGTGCGTGGGGTGGTGGTGAGGGCACACAGAAAAAAGGACATATGAGGTCGCAGAAAGAACGCGGCCGTCTAAAAGCCAAGGAGAGAAGAGTCAGGAGAAACCAAACCTGTCAACATTTTGAGCTTGGACTTCTAGCCTCCAGAACTATGAGAAAATAAATTTCTGTTGTTTTAGCCACCCAAACTGTGGTATTTTGTTATAGCAGCCCTAGCAAACTAATACAGCATGCAGTTTATTTTTTGGTATCCACAGACATTACCTCTGAAATTCTGACATTTCTCTGCCTTTCTATTGAATTTCCTTTCATAATGCTTCCTAACAGTAAAATTCAGTGGTCCTTTAAGTTTTTTTTTAATATACCTCAGTGTACCTCTGAAGAAATGACTGCCATTACACCTTCTTTTATATTCTTTTTTGTTTGTGTTCATCCTGTTGAGTTTTACTGATTCTCCTCCAAAATCTATAATCTGCTATTTACTTCCACATTTGTTCATTCTCCATCTGCTGAAAGATAACTTCCCCCAGGTCTGTGTCTCGCCTCTCTTGTGTCTCTTCACTTTTCTTCATAGAATATCATTAAACTAAATTATTTTCATTATCACACTCATGTAAATAATTCTGAAAGCCATATCTGAAAGCCTTTTCTCTCTCTTATTTCCCAAGGACAGAAATAACTTCCGCTGGGCACTATGACTAGGTACTAGGTCATTTTATTATGCACTGACATATAGTGTCACTTAGTATCTACAACTACTCTAGGAACATTGAGGGCTCTTAGTCACTGCTATTACAGTAGCAATGGGTGATACAATGTCACAAATAATGTAGTTTAACCAAAAGGTAAAATAATCCCAGCTAATAATGAGAAGACAAAGGCAGAAAGGATCTCAGAGCTAACCACACGTAGAAATGTGTTTCAACCCATACCCTTTTTTTTTTTAATTGGAGTATAATTGCTTTACAATGTTGTGTTAGTTTCTGCTGTACAATGAAGTAAATCAACTATATGTATACATATATCCCCTCCCTCTAGGATCTCCCTCCCAACCCCCCCATCCCACCCATCTAGGTTGTCACAGAGCACGGAGCTGAGCTCCCTGTGCTATACTGCAGGTTCCCACTAGCTGTCTATTTTACACATGGTAGTGTATTTATGTCAAACCTAGTCTCCCAATGTGTCCCACCCTCCCCTCCCACCCTATGTCCACACGCCCATTCTCTACATCTACATCTCTGTTCCTGCCCTGGAACTAGTTTCATCTGTACCATTTTTCTAGATTCCACATACATGCGTTAACATGATATTTATTTTTCTCTTGCTGGCTTACTTCACTCTGTATGACAGACCCTAGGTCCATCCACATCTCTACAAATGACCCAATTTTGTTCCTTTTTATGGTTGAGTAATATTCCATTGTATATATGTACCACATCTTCTTTATCCATTCATCTGTCGATGGACACAGGTTGTTTCCATGTCCTGGCTATTGTAAATAGTGCTGCAGTGAACATTGGGGTAAATATGTCTTTTTGAATTATGGTTTTCTCAGGGTATATGCACAGTAGTGGAATTGCTGGGTTATATAGTAGTTTTATTTTTAGTTTTTTAAGGAACCTCCATACTGTTCTCCATAGTGGCTGTATCAATTTACATTCCCACCAACAGTGCAAGAGTGTTCCCTTTTCTCCACACTCTCTCCAGCATTTATTATTTGTACATTTTTTTATGATGGCCATTCTGACTGGTGTGAGGTGATACCTCATTGTAGTTTTGATTTGCATTTCTCTAATAATTAGTGATGTTGAGCAGCTTTTCATGTGCTTCTGGCCATCTCTATGTCTTCTTTGGTCTTCTGCCCATTTTTTGATTGGGTTGTTTGGTTGTTTTTGATACTGAGCTGCTTTTGAATGCAGATTTTGCTACTGATTCTCAACCTCTGCTTATAATTTCCAGCTCCACATTCCATTAATACCTCTAAAAACATATTCTAAAATTGAATTCGTAATTTTATCCTCATATCTGTTTTTACATTTTCTTTACCACCTTTATTTCCATTGCCATCTTCTGAGTCACTCAAGCATAAAAACTTTGTATCATTTCTAATTCCTTTTCCTCTTTCTTGCTTTCCACATGCAGTAAATTACTTCCATAAGCCCTTAATATTCATTTCCATCTTTCTCTTCCTATTGCTTTATTTCTTATAAGGCTGTTGAAATCATATTTTAACTGATCTTTTCTTTCCAGTCCCCTTCCTCTAGTAGCTTAATTAGCAGAGTAATCTTCTTGAAACCTAACTGCAATCCTACCAAGCCCCTGATGTAAAATTTCTATTTCAGGACTAATACATTCCAGTGCTCCAGGGAAAATTTTCTTTTAAGGCTTTGCCACAGTTTCTTGACTGTCTCACCAATCCATCATGATCTTATACATTCACTTTCATACCAGTTCCTGCTCGCTTCCCAATGGCCTTGAATTTCCATTTGTGAATGCCATTCGTGTCTTGGTTAAAGTATGTCCTTGATTTATGATTTATTATGAACATAGCTTAATTTCTGTCTTCAGGTCCTATGTATTAAAATATTTTTGTCTTGGTATCAACCATATATTTGTAACATCTCTTCAGTCACTGAGGGATTTTTCCAGCTTGTTTATAAACTTGACTATTGGAGGGAGACTCAACAGTTGGTTTGGGATTTTAATACATGTGGTCAGCAAAAACAGTTCCTTCACAAAACAGTTTAACATACTTTAATATTTTCTCCAACTTTTCCCTCTTATGTACATGATTCTCCAACTTTTTATAACATAGCACATGCAGAAAATTATATTTGTGTTTATATGGACTAATATCATGAATGAAGGCAGATGCTGCAGAAATGACAAGATGAGGCCTTCTGCTAATCCACACAAATTAGATGCACATTTTGGCACACAGTTAATTCATTCAAGATATGCACATCAATTTCTAAAGCTCACCAGTTAGGAAGATTTTCTTTAAGTAACATTGATTATTGAACACTATATTTAATAATTTAATTAAAAACGGAAAAAGTTACAAATCCTTTGTATTTTGACATTTTTAATATTTGTGACACCTATACCAGAATTATCAACGTTCACCAACATTAATTTCTCCTCAGCTCTTGAGTACAGGAACAATGCCACTATCTATCCACTTAATTCATTGTCAAGGGAATTGTTTCCATATACCATTGTTTGTTCATTTTAAGATGCCAATGATTGCAAGACACTCTGTCTCTTTAACAGTAGCATGTTGGTGAAACATAAAGAAACATTACATTAAGTGCATTTATTGACTGTCTGAAAATTCTCAATGTCAGAAATATTTATTTAAATAAACAGTTATGTCTGTAATCAAGGAAATACAATGTTTAGGAATTATCCATTTATTCAAGGGAGAATGTATCTTTACACTTTGTTTCCAGGTGACATTTTCTGGTGGACAGAAGCTTTTAATTTTCTTTGTAAACTGACAAACCTAGTAGCGGTGTAACCATGTCTATTTAATTAGCTCTGTGTATTGCCTGTTTGAGCCTTTTGTGTGACACGTATGTTCTCTTTGTAGTTATGTGAAAATTAAAGTAGACCTCCAAGTGGCTGTTAAAAGCCATGCATGAAATACCCAAAGATACAGGACAGAATAGGATTCCTTCCCAATCATAGTACATATGATTTCCCCTCTTTCACATTTGTGATCTCCATTTGAAAAATGGTAGGTAGGTACACGTGTGAGTGCAAGTACCAGCACCAGGGCTCTAGTTGTGAAAATTAAGTTCACTATCTAGACAATATATGTACATTATCATGTACAGTTTCAAAATTCTCAATACTATTAATGTCAGCAAAACGTTGATTTTTAAGCTTACTTTTTTTTTTTCCCTGAGGACTTGCTAGGGTTGCCTCACTGAGAATTCCAGATGGAGAAGGACTGCTCTCTGGCTCATGAATGGAAGCCCGCCAAAGAGGGAGAGGCTGTAGTTTAAATTAATCTTCAAGGGGGTGGGGAAGACCTCAGCAGTCCCCTGGAGGGTTTGAAAAACATATTTACACCTCCTGTTTGCCAACAGCGACAGCAAAACAAATCATTGCTCTGTACAGACAGCATGATGGAAGCATATTTAACTGAGGGGAAGTTAAAAACAACAGTTGCTCAGATTACCTCAGAACAAGGCATTTCAAGAAGGCACTCCATTTTTTTCTGTCCCTTAATTTTTTCAGAGATAACAGAACATTCTCCACCTTATTCTCCACCCCTCCCCCATTCTAATCTAAAGGATACTCTGATCTCAGAAAGGGTTCTTTCCTAATACCCTTTCCCTAGTCCCTACAATTCCAAAGCAAATATATCATTGACATATTGTAATTGTCAAAGGGGTAAAGACTTGAGTCTGGCTTCTGTAATGTCTTTGACTCTTAATCCAAAGTTAACAGATGCAGTACTGAGTTCATGGAGATATTATTGCTAAGAGTCGTAATGACCCATTCCTCTTCCCCGTCCTTGTTTTCTTCATTCAGTTTCTTGGTGTGGGATGGTAAGGAATGTGTCAAGATTTCAGGAAAATGTTTCATGCATTTTATCTCATCTTTTCTCTGCTTGTATCCATTTACGCATGTATTTAATTCTTATGTTGTATTTCATGTTGCAAATTTGCCAGCCTGTTCTCTCAAATCCTCAGAAAGCCAATCCACATGACAGTTTTGTGAATTTCAGCAGTCCTGTAGACATCTGTGATATTACTACATTTGTGAACACGATATCACAAACAATTCCATGGAAGTAAAAACTTACATTCCATTATGCAAAGTCTCCTTTTGTTTAAATTTTGTCATAAAACTATACTGATACATATTTCTGATAGAACTATTTAGTCTTCAGAATGGAAGAGCCCTGAGTGACCTCGTGTTTTTTTTTCAATATAAGAGATTGGCTGGTTACTGGCAGATCAATATATCAGTTTTCCAGACTTATAATCAAGTGCTTTGCCTACATTAGCCTTGCTTTGGGACATATTTAATATTTCTCAGGTGCCCCCAGTTATAATTTATCAGCTTTGAGAAGCATTCATTCTGAAATGGTGTACCAGGTAACCAGAATCAATTCTGGATGATGGCAAATTAACAAGCATTTCAAAACTGGACTTTGGAGAACTCTTTGGAACAGTTGGTGATAGAGTCAAATCATGAAGTGACAAAGAGAAGAGAGCGGCAAATACTGTTAAGAAAAAAATCAAAGTCTCATGCAAATATGCACTCATGCCAAACATTCCGAATACCCACTCCCCGTTGATCACACAGATTGTATAGCATGCCCTCCCACTCTCCTGTGTACCACCAGGCTGTATGATTACTCTCTGTAGCATATTTTCTCATTAAAGGGTATCCTTGATCTTGATTTAATCTGTAGAGTCATAAAATTGTTGTAGTCCATAAAATACAACTTTAATTAGAGGAAATGTTCAGAGTTTGACTAAGTAATCAGACATTCCCAATAGTGCTAAATATTTATCCATAAAGAAAAGTGTACATTAAATATAACAGGAAAATCTTTATTTAAAAATTCACTACCATGAACCTTAAATGACCCTTTTTCATTAATTATTTGAAAAGTGAAATCTTTTTGGAAATATATTTATCATCTAGAGTGTCATTAGGATTATATTTAAAGTAGAGGATTAATCCATTTAAAATAGCCTTGAAAAATACATTCTCAAGAACCTGTTTCACCACCTGAGTTACTAGTTCACAGAGGAAAGTAAAACATCCTTTAGTCATTCAGACAACAACTGAATGTTGAACACTCTCAGAGTTCCAAGTGGTATGGGGGACGCTTGGTATAAATATATAAGGACAGATACTTTCCTCTAAAATCTAACAGTGAAAAGAAAATACAGGCCTACCTTGTTTTATTGCACTTCACTTTATTGTGCTTCACAGATACTGTGTTTTTTACCAGTTGAAGGTTTGAGGCAACCCTACTATGAGCAAGTCTGTTGGTGCTATTTTTTTCCAACAGCATTTGCTCACTTCATATTTGATAATTCTTGCAATATTTCACTTTTTCATTATTACTGTATTTGTTATGGTGATCTGTGGTTAGTGATCTTTGATGTTACAATTATAATTGTTTGGGGGCACCACGAACTGTGGTCATATAAGACAGCAAACTTAATTGATAAATGTGTGTATTTTGACTGCTCCACTGACAGGTTATTCCCCCATCTCTCCCCCTTTCTTTGGGCCTCCCTATTTCCTGAGACAACAATATTGGAATTAGGCCAATTAATAATCTTACAGTGGCCTCTAGATGTTCAAGTGAAAGAAAATTGCATGTTATTTCACTTTAAATCAAAAGATAGAAATGATTAAGCTTAGTGAGAAAGGCACGTCGAAAGCCGAGGTAGACCGAAAGCTAGGCCTCTTGTGCCAAACAGCCAAGTTGTGAATGCAAAGGAAAGTTCTTGAAGGAAATTGAAAGTGCTGCTCCAGTGAACACATGGATGATAAGAAAACAGAACAGGCTTATTGCTGATATGGAGAAAGTTTTAGTGATCTGGATAGAAGATCAAACCAACCACAACATTCCCTCAAGGCAAAGCCTAATTTAAAATAAGGCCCTAACTGTTTAATTCTGTGAAGGCTGAGAGAGGTGAGGAAGCTGCAGAAGAAAAGTTTGAAGCTAGCAGAGGCTAGCTCATGAGGTTTAAGAGAAGAAGCCATCTCCAGAACACAAAAGTGCAACTTGAAGGCAGCAAGTTATCTGGAAGATCTAGCTAAGATAATGAAGGTGGCTACACTAAACAACAGATTTTCAATGTGGACAAAACAGCCTTTTGTTGGAAGAAGATGCCTTCTAGGACTTTCATAGCTAGAGAGGAGAAGTCAATGCCTGGCTTCAAAGTTTTGAAGGACAGGCTGACTCTTGCTAGGGGCTAATGCAGCAGGAGACTTTAAGTTGAAGCCAACACTCATTTACAATTCTAAAAATCCTTGGGGACTTCCATGTTGGTGCAGTGGTTAAGAATCCACCTGCCAATCTAGGGGACACAAGTTCGATCCCTGGTTGGGAAGATACTATGCCACAGAGCAACTAAGCCTGTGCGCCACAACTACTGAGCCTGCGCTTTAGAGACTGCGAGCCAAAACTGCTGAACCCACACGCCACAACTACTGAAGTCTGCGTACCTAGAGCCCGTGCTCTGCAACAAGAGAAGCCACCACAATGAGAAGCCCACCCACCACAATGAAGAGTAGTCCCTGCTTGCTGCAACTAGGGAAAGCCCAAGTGCAGCAATGAAGACCCAATGCAGCCAAAATAGTAAATTTAAAAAATTAAAAAAAAAAATCCTTGGGACCTTAAGAATTATGCTAAATCTACTGTGCCTGTGCTCTATAAATGGAACAATATAGCCTGGATAACAGCACATCTTTTACAATATGATTTACTGAATATTTTAAGCCCACTGCTGACAACTGCTGCTTAGATATCTTTCAAAATATAATAGCTCATTGACAATGCACCTGGTCACTCAAGAGCTCTGGAGGAGATGTACAATGAGATTCATGTTGTTTTCCTGCCTGCTAACACAAAATCCATTCTGCAGCCTATGGATCAAGGAGTAATTTCGACTTTCAAGTCTTATTATTTAACAAATATATTTTTTAAGGCTATAGCTGCCATAGATAGTTAATCCTCTGATAGAACTGGGCAAAGTAAATGGAAAACCTTCTGGAAAGGCTTCACCATTCTAGATGCCATTAAGAACATTCATGATTCATGTGAAAATATCAACATTAATAGGAGTTTGGAAGAAGTTGATTCCAATACCCATGGATGATTTGAGGGGTTCAAGACTTCAGTGAAGGAAGTAACTGCAGATATGATGGAAATAGCAAGAGAACTAGAATTAGAAGTGAGCCTGAAGATGTGACTGAATTTCTGCAATCATGTTAAAATTTTAATGGATAAGGATTTGCAAGTGGTTTCTTGAGATGGAATCTACTCCTTGTGAAGATGTTATGAAGATTGTTGAAATGACAACAAAGGATTTAGAATATTACATAAACTTAGTTGATAAAGAAGCAGCAGCGTTTGAGAAGATTGACTCCAATTTTGAAAGAAGGTCTACTGTGGGTATAATGGTATCAAACAGCATTGTATGCTACAGAAAAGTGGTTCATGAAAGGAAGAGTCAGTGGATGTGGCCAACTTCATTGTTGTCCTATTTTAATAAATTGTCACAGTCACCCCAGCCTTCAATAATCATTATATGCAGAACCAAATAAATAATGAAATTACGGGGGGAGGGGGGGGGAGGGAAATCTTAAGTTGCAGGCATATCAAATAGAATTCAAGAAAAGGAAGTATAGTTGAATCTCGCAAGGCCCAAATCCAGCAAAGTGCTGAAAAGATATCAAGAATTAGGGGTTCCAGCTTCTCTTTCTCTCACAGGTCACAGGGTCTCCTATGACAGCTTACAGCTTAGATCTTTGGCATTGTTTTTCTCTTTCTCTACAAATCAGTTTTCTCTCAACTTACACAAGGCCCAAATAAAATTCCTAATATACCTTCATACCCAGTAATAACAGCTAATTGATAGAATCTCTTTGTGTCTCAATTCCAGACTCCTAAGATAAGTTTATCATCTTAGTTTGGTGCAGGTGACTGCCCTTCATCGGGTTAGACTTGTAAGCTATTTTTGAGTAAAAATTATCTATGAAATTGGCACACAGATAATTAAGAAGAACTCACTTCAGGAGATAATAATTGGCTGGCATTTCTAACATATTCTGATATAGTCTCATTTATTCAATTATTAATTGAGCACTTCTATGGAAAAACACTGCTCATTTGACAGATATAGAGATTAACAGTTCATAGTTCTTGCATGTAAGGAGTGGGGTGGAGGAGACAAAAGAAAACAAATTACCAATTTCGGGGATATATATGATACCAATGGTCCCCACACTTTAGATATATCCACTCTGGTTGTCTCTTGTTGACTCTTCCCAACAGAGTGAGGAGTACACAGAGCCCGGATGTCACAGAACTCTCTTTGCATATCCTGGGACAGAATTAGCCTCCCAGATGGCCTGAGGCCATGTGTAGGCTTCATCTACATGATTGTTTTCTAGAGGATTGTCCCACCAGTGTGCATTTCCCCTATGCCTGAAAGGTAAGGCAAGGATAGTTGTTTGGGGAAAGGGTATGTAACTCAACTTTGGAAGAAACCTGTGTTTAAGGCCCCTGGAAAGGAAGGGTGTAAAATAGAGATAGGGTGGAAAGCTAAAGAACATGGAACTTGAACTGGGCACCTTTCTTTCTACTCTGTCCTAGATAACAAATGTTAGGGGCTAGTCTGGATACCTACTAAGGGACTATGATATAGATATTTTCTTTGTGTTAAGGGAAGACAGAAGACAGTAAAAGCTGGTCAAGATACATTGGAAAACAAGGTGACATTATATCTGAGTTTTAAAAGGCTATTAATAGTTATGTGAACAAAGTGATGAATTTCTTAGAAGGTGCAGCATGTGAAAAGGCAGGCAAATCTATATTTATCTGCTGTGGTATGACATTCATAAGGATCTACAGAGGGACTTTATGCATGGCACAGAATTCATACATGTGAGTAGATACTAAAAGTTGTCATCTTCCTCTGATATCAACAGTGGCCTAAGTTATTCCCCTTCCTTCCCATCTGTGGCCTCACAAGTTTTCTAACACTCCTTAGTTGATGATTTCCTAGGAGTAAAAAATATTCACCTATTCAGAATATTTAACAATCATTACAGGACAGACACTCCATTCATCTGAGCTTTTCCTCTGGCAATTATTTATGGGCTGGTTATTTCATTTGCTATAAGTGTGAATATAAGAGCACCCTAAGGAGTAGATAGTCTACGTGTTCTCCATACAATAAAGTAGAGTTTCAATTAATGAAGATTTAAATAAATATTAGGGCATCCAGTTAAATATGGTGGATTTGTCATACACATTATCTTCCGTCCCTTCCTGAAATACCAATAAATTGACAACAAGGGAACTTATAAAGATACTGAAGCCAAAAAGGGCAAAGATGTTAGAGTATAATAGTGCGATGTTAAGAAAAGAAGGAACCAGATGTATACATGGTATGATGTTTAATTTTATGTGTCAACTTGACTGGGCCTCAGGATGCCTAGATACCTGATCAAATATTATTTCTGTGTGTGTCTATGAGGGTGTTTCTGGAGAAACTGGCATTTGAGTTGGTGAGCTGAGTAAAACAGATTGCCCTTCCCAATGTGAGTGGGCATCATACAGTCTGTTGAGGACCTGAATAAAACAAAAAGGTGGATGAAGGGAGAATTCCATTTCTGTGTGACTGCTAGAGCTGGAACATTGGTCTTCTTCTGCCCTTGGACTGGGATTTATACCACCTGTGCTCCTTGTTCTTAGGCCTTTGAATTCAAACTAGAACTACACCACTGGTTCTCCTGGACTTCCAGCTTGCAGAGGCAGATCATGGGACTTCTCAGCCTCCATAATTACATGAGCCTCATAATAAATCTCATAATCAGCTAGTCTCTCTCTCTCTCTCTCTCTTTATCTCTGTCTCTATGTATATGTGTGATGTGGGGCTTTCTGAGGAGAACTCTGACTAATACATATGACAAATTACTTTAGAAACCTAAGAAGGATGATTTATACCTAGAAATGAGCAAAGCTGATTTTTAAAAATCTGATATTATACTTTGGAACCCTCAAAAAGGGATACCGGGGGAAAAAAAAAAAAAAAAAAGAAGAAAAAGGGATACCCACGTGCCTTTTTAAGTGGGAAAAATGTAAATCCAAAATAAAAAGATTGTTGAAAATTTCATATTTAAAGTTGGACTCCCTCCATCTGTTGTGAGCCACTACTCAGCTGTCAATACCATTTACGTATTTATGAATTGTATATAGGGAACATTTATGTAATCTAAATGACAATAATATATCAGGAGGAGGAGGGTTTAGGAAGTGTGCATGGGTGTGGGGGGGGTGATGGGGGAGGTGGTGGTGTGCAAAGGATATCTAGATCCTCATTTTTTATGAAGGGATGTCAACAGAGAATGCCTAAGAGTAAAACATTTTAAAATAGTAATATAAATATTTATTTACATATATGGGTATTTATATATCCATATATATTGATATGGATATGTCAGTAGAATAATTTTTTTTTTTTTTGCGGTACGCGGGCCTACCACTGCCGTGGCCTCTCCCGTTGTGGAGCACAGGCTCCAGACACGCAGGCTCAGCGGCCATGGCTCATGGGCCCAGCCGCTCCACGGCATGTGGGATCCTCCCGGACCGGGGCACGAACCTGTGTCCCCTGCATCGGCAGGCGGACTCTCAACCACTGCGCCACCAGGGAAGCCCAGTAGAATAAATTTTAAAAGATGAAAGTGGTTGCCTCTGCAGAGTGGTAAATTGAAGTGGGGATTAGCATACTGTTGATTTTTGCCATAAGTCATATAGTATTATTTGAGCCTTTAAACTGTATGTAACTATTGCTTAGAAGTAAAAATAAAATCAAAAGAAATAACATCAAGTTCCCATAAATTTGATATTTTCCCAGAAGAGTACTTGAAGTGTTAACGTTCCATGTTGTACTTTTATTGTAATCTTGCATCTTTAATAATCAAGTGAGCTAAAGGTACATTTTTGCCCTTATTTGAACCTTCTTGGTTTCTCCACCTGTAAAATAAATACAGTTGTGTGCAGTCTTATATTCCTTGCATGGATGTTCTGAGGATACTTGATATACCACAGGACAGAAATATAATCTATTTAGGTCAACTGTAGGTAATTTAAATTTTATCTATCATTTGATCAGTGTTGAGAGGAGAAATAAATGAGACCATTGGAGGTTAATGACTTGCATGAGAAATTTCTATTGGCAAATAATCATAATGATAAGAGAGTCCTTTAGTACTGTCAGGTGCTTAACAGAGGCATCCAAATTATAATTTTTATTCTCTTGTTCACACCAAAAAAAAAAAAAAAGGGAAGAGAGGCTATACTTAAATTTTAATTCTGATTGCTTTCACAAAAAAATGGAAGCAGTATCTCTATAGAAATATCCTGGAATATTTCATAAATATACTGCATGATAGTTCCATTAATTTAATTTGAAAGTGTCCGCATGAAAAACTTCGATTCATAAAGAATTTAAAAAATATATCTGATGTATATTTTTGTTTTTGTTTTGACATGTCATTGTTACGTGAGTCTGTGAGCTCATAGCTAGATGACTGCAGTCAGCAGAGCCAACTAGCCAAGGATCATCCTTGATCCTCCTACATCCATGCTACACAACACTTTCCTTATCATCTGCTCCAGGAAAATGCTATTTATCAAGCCTCCTCAGGCAAAACCTCCCTAGGGTAAGGTGAGTTCCAGAGTCAACTTTAACAGTACAGGAGAAATCTAGCTGAAATAAATACTAAGGAGAAATTCAAACAAAGAAATAATTCATAGAAGTGCTGAAGTACAAAAACAGAGGAATATAAGGTATTTAAGGGTTCTTTTGCAGGTCTTTTATTTTTTCACTCACTGCAGAGGGAAATTCAAGTATCTCTAAGCCCTCTACTCTCTCCAAGATATATCAGTTATTGGTAAGAATGTTTATTTTTACTCAAGCACACAATTTCTTCTTGACAAAATTAGATTGCTGTAAATCTTCAGTATTTCTATCAGATGATTCAATCAAGGTTTTCTTATTTAAATCGTAAGAAATATTCAGTAGACAGTACTTATTGATAGAAGTAAAGGTTAGCTTAGATCAAGGTCTTAAGTCTCTTTCTGTGAAGGATCAGGTAGCAAACATTTTCAGCTTTGCAGACCATACAATCTCTTTGACAGATACTCAACACTGCCATTGTAGCATAAGACCAGCCAGAAATGATACACAAATGAATGGGCATGGCTAATTTTCAATAAACATTTATCTATAAAACAGACATCCAGTGGAATTTGTCTCATGGGTAGGAATTTGCCGACATCCTGGATTAGGTGGTATTACAGCTAAGTAATCAGAGATGATTGAATCGCATGTCCACTACTTCCCAAGAAGTCGCCAGGAAGAATATACAAAGTAGTCGCAGTCATATGGGAAATTAAATACCAGTTTAGGAGGGCTGAAGTCAGGCAATATCCAATACAAAGCTGTGGATCTATCTGGGTGAATCACATGAATAAGGCTATGGACCAAAATGGGGGTTTCTTTTCTTCTTTTTTTTTTTTTAACATCTTTATTGGAGTATAATGGCTGTACAATGGTGTGTTAGTTTCTGCTTTATAACAGAGTGAGTCAGCTATACATATACATATATCCCCATATCTCCTCCCTCTTGCATCTCCCTCCCACCGTCCCTATCCCTCCCCTCTAGGTCATCACAGAGCACTGAGCTGATCTCCCTGTGCTATGCGGCTGCTTCCCACTAGCTATCTATTTTACATTTGGTAGTGTATATAAGTCCATGCCACTCTCTCACTTTGTCCCAGCTTACCCTTCCCCCTCCCCGTGTCCTCCAGTCCATTCTCTATGTCTGCGCCTTTATTCCTGTCCTGCCCCTAGGTTCTTCGTAACCTTTTCTGTTTTTTTTTTCTTTTTATATTCCATATATATGCGTTACCATACGACATTTATTTTTCTCTTTCTGACTTACTTCATTCTGTATGACAGACTCTAGGTCCATCCACCTGACTACAAATAACTCAATTTCGTTTCTTTTTGTGGTTGAGTAATATTCCATTGAATCTGATTCTTTGATCTCCTTCTGGTCACACCCCACAAAAAATAGAAACAGTGGCAATCACGCAGAGGTAAAGAGTGTTGGTGAGGCTCCTGAAAGCAGCTGAGCACCCACTAAGCCACCATGCTGAATGTAGTAGGAAGGGATGGACGGGCAGCTGCAGCACAGAACTGGCCATAGTTTAATTTACTGAGATAGCTAGATACTCAGAGAAAGTATAACAGAAATCATCCATGAATTAGTATGAATTTGCTTTTCAGAGAATGGAGATATAATTAGTAGTGAATGTGGAATAATATATCATTAGTTGCTAATCATTCAGGTTATTAATTCTTCTCCCTGTATGGCGAGCCAAGGAGTAGAATAAAAAGGACTGAAACTCCTCCCAGAGAGAGAGAGAGAGAGAGAGAGAGAGAGAGAGAGAGAGAGTTTAAATGAGATTAAAAAAACAGTCTTTCAAAGCAGTTCATAACACTTGATAATGCCTCAATAAATGTTGTTTTTACTTTGCCCTGAGATCTAGCCTTGGCCTTTCCACAAATTAGCTGCATACATGGCAAATTTATAAACATTCCTAGGCCCTAATTTTGTTATCTGAAAGATATGATAGTATTAAAACAACCTTACTCAAAGCCTATTCCCAACTTCAGCTTTGTCAGGAAAGCCTGGTGTGATCTCCTGACTTAGGGAAGTCAGCCTAATATACATTTCGTTGTTCCATCTACCACAGTATCATGTACCTCTCCTTTATAATCACACAGTAATTACCATGTTGTTTTATATTCACTTATGTAGTTATTTGCTTAACCTCTCTCTCCTCACTAAACCATATGTCTACTGGGGGAGACACCTTTTCCACTCGCTAGTGCAGATTTTGGAACTCTTTTCTATTAGTAATTCCAAGGAATATGCACCCAGATATAAAACTATGATTCTGTGATTCTCAAGAATAATGAAATATTATTCAATTTTGTATTTATTCATCCTTATATTCTTTCATTATGGAGGCACTCCCATTCTATGACCATGCATTGTGCTAAGTCCTGGTGGGACAGGCATGGAATGGCAGAAAATGTCACCCTCTCATGGAGCATCGAGTCAAGAGTAGGAAACTGTACATGTCAACATACAAATACTTATTCAAGTATAGTTTTTAAAAAGGTGTTAAAAAACAAGTATAGAGTGTTATGGGTGTATAAAATTAATAGATTTGACCCAGTTTGGGAGTGAGGTGAGTAGGTGTTAAAGAGGAAGTGACATTTAAGCTTATACTTGAAAGATGAATGCGTAAGTGAAAAGACATTAAATAGACAGATTAAGTACACATATACAGACACACACACAGTCCACAAGGCAGTGCATGATAAATGCACATACCATAATATAATAACTGTAGATTTTAATAAGAAAAGAACAGAATGTCTAGAAGTAGTCTAAGCTTAGATTTGAGGCATGATTTTTTTCAGATCAAGACAGTTAGGATCAGAATATTACCCTAGTAATGAATTTAAAGGCAATCCAGATTAGCCTGTGATCTTCTCTCTCTCTCTCTCTCTCTCCCCCTTCCTTCTGTATCTCTCTCTCTCTCTCCCCACAAACACACACACACACACACACACACACACACACACACACACACACACACACAGAGACATACATACCCACACATTTACCACAACTCAGCATGGAAAGTCTAAAGTACTATACCTAACAAAAATAAAATTTCTCAGATAATTTGAGATTTTACAGATATAAAATACCTTATTCGTATTCAGACATAGCTTAATTTTTTTCAAGTCCCTATTTTACAATCTTTATTGTATAAGAACTGATCATCCACATTGTCTTCTCTCTGAATTTTAATAAAGGATAATTTAAGACACAAGTGTTCTCCTTTCCTGTCTTAGATAGTTTTTCAAGGATAATTAAAGTCAATGGGGCAAAATAAAGAAAGAATATAGCTTCCAACCAAGAGTTTCTAAAATGGAAAAAAAAAACAAAAAACAAAAAACCTAAGTACTTTCGACTAAGAGAAGGCCAGTCTAAACTGCAAATTATTTTAAACATATATATTTTACTTATTTTACCTACATTCAGTAACTAAAATTGGATGTCAGGACTATGTGTTGGAAGTTGCTTTAAAGAACAGATAAGAATGATTTATAAGTAGACACACTGATAAGATAAAAATTACTTTGAAATGCCAGAGAGTACTTAAAAGCAGTTATCCAGATAATAGATTATATGGATCTAATTATCTACAATTTTTTTTTACTATCATAAATACGTAGGGAAAATTTTCTTCACAATTAGTAAAAAGATCAGTGTCAACTCAGACATTTATTTAGTCATCTGAAATTACAAAGTAGTGAGGTTTCTTCTTTGTATTTTTATTCTATAAACCTGCGGCGTTCCTCTAGACATATCACCACCTCTAATATGTTCAAAAAAAACCATGAGCAGTTTTAATGCATGCACTACTTTCACCAAATCTAGTAACAAAATTTCAAAATGTTTAGCAGTTTTCTCGTTTTGTTTAACCCTGCTCCAAACATGGAGATTATTTGATTGCAAAACAGTCGGATTATTATTATTCTTTGCTTTTAAACAAGTGGATGAGTCATTGAATAGGAAATACAATTTTACACTTATTTTCAGGGAACCCTTTGTGGGTTTTAGAGACAAACCTTGGGGAGAGGAAGACACCCTTGGGTGCTGACATGTCAGTCCAAAGATAATAATAACACGTTTTTGGAATACTGCTGGCTCAGAGATGTTACAATGTGTCAGAAGAAAACAGTCCCACTCATTCTGGTAGCTTTATTGCTTATGGCATGTTATGATTAGAGATGTGTGTGGTTTTAAAACTACAAAGATTAAATTGCCTAACACACTATGTATTGGAAGGCCTGGACCAAATGGAAGCTTAATCAGCATTTTTCTTCTTTTTAAATGTAAATGGTATGATGCAGTGTCCTGTAAATGATGCTGTTTATCATATACTGTCAGAAGATGCTGCTGAAAGATGCATTTCCATTTGTTTCCTTACTTGAGTTTGATTTGTAAAATCAGATTTAAACAGTGAATGAAATTGAATTTAAATTTCAAGGACAGACAACCTAATGATATTTATCATAACTGGAACAGAGTCTAGAAATGTTTATTCTAAGTCCAACTTCCACGATTTGGAGAACAATGTGTCTTTATTTTTATCTTTAAAATAATTAGTCCAAATGTAATTAATTTTATGGTAATTATAGGCATTAGCATTGGAAACCTAATCTTAGCCAAAATATCCCTGCATTTTGTATACTGCATTTTGTGTGTACTGCATTTTGTATACTCTTCTTTTTTTATTATTTATACAGCAGGTTCTTATTAGTTAACTACTTATACATGTTAGTGTATATATGTCAATCCCAATCTCCTAATTCATCCCACCACCACCCACCCCACTTTCCCCCCTGGTGTCCATACATTTGTTCGCTACATCTGTGTCTCTATTTCTGTCTTGCAAACCTGTTCATTTGTTCCATTTTTCTGGATTCCATATATATGCATTAATATATGTTATTTGTTTTTCTCTTTCTGACTTACTTCAGTCTGCATGACAGTCTCTAGTCCATTCTTGTCTCAACAAATGACTCAATTTCGTTCCCTTTTATGCCTGAATAATACTCCATTGTATATATGTACCACATCTTCTTTATGCATTCATCCGTCTGTTAACATTTAGGTTGCTTCCATGACCTGGCTATTGTAAATAGTGCTGCAATGAACATTGGGGTGCATGTGTCTTTTTGAATTATGGTTTTCTCTGGGTATATGCCCAGTAATGGGATTGCTGGGTCATATGGTAATTCTAGTTTTAGTTTTGTAAGGAACCTCCATACTGTTCTCCATAGTGGCTGTATCATTTTACATTCCCACCAAAAGTGCAAGAGGGTTCCCTTTTCTCCACACCCTCTCCAACATTTGTTGTTTGTAGATTTTCTGATGATGCCCATTCTGACTGGTGTGAGGTGATACCTCATTGCAGTTTTGATTTGCATTTCTCTAATAATTAGTGATGTTGAGCAGCTTTTCATGTGCTTCTTGGCCATCTGTATGTATTCTTTTGAGAGCTGTCTATATAGGTCTGCCCATTTTTCGATTGGGTTGTTTGTGTTTTTAACGTTGAGCTGCATGAGCTGTTTATACATTTTGGAGATTAATCCTTTGTCCATTGATTCATTTGCAAATATTTTCTCCCATTCTGAGCGTTGTCTTTTCACTTTGTTTATAGTTTCCTTTGCTGTGCAAAAGTTTTTAAATTTCATTAGGTCCCATTTGTTTATTTTTGTTTTTATTTCCATTACTCTAGGAGGTGGGTCAAAAAAGATATCGCTGTGATTTATGTCAAAGACTGTTCTTCCTATGTTTTCCTCTAAGAGTTTTACAGTGTCTGTAAAACTCTTACATTTAGGTGTTTAATCCATTTTTAATTTATTTTTGTGTATAGTTTTAGGGAGTGTTCTGATTTCATTCATTTACATGTAGCTGTCCAGTTTTCCCAGCACCACTTATTGAAGAGACTGTCTTTTCTCCATTGTATATCCTTGCCTCCTTTGTCATAGGTTAGTTGACCATAGGTGCATGGGTTTATCTCTGGGCTTTCTATCCTGTTCCGTTGATCTATATTTCTGTTTTTGTGGCAGTACCATATTGTCTTGATTACTGTAGCTTTGTAGTATAATCTGAAGTCAGGGAGTCTGATTCCTCCAGCTCCGATTTTTTCCCTCAAGACTGCTTTGACTATTTGGGATCTTTTGTGTCTCCATACAAATTTTAAGATTTTTTGTTCTACTGTACAAAATGCCACTGGTATTTTGATAGGGGTTGCATTAAATCTGTAGATTGCTTTGAATATTATAATCATTTTTACAATATTGATTCTTCCAGTCTAAGAACATGGTATATCTCTCCATCTGTGCCTTCTTTGATTTCTTTCATCAGTGTCTTATTGTTTTCTGCATACAGATCTTTTACCTCCTTAAGTAGGTTTATTCCTAGGTGTTTTATTCTTTTTGTTGCAATGGTGAATGGGATTGTTTCCTTAATTTCTCTTTCTGATCTTTAATTGTTAATGTATAGGAATGCAAGAGATTTCTGTGCTTTAGTTTTGTATCCTGCAACTTTACCAAATTCATTGATTAGCTCTATTAGTTTTCTGGTGGCATCTTTAGGATTATCTATGTATAGTATAATGTCATCTGCAAACAATGACAGCTTTACTTCTTCTTTTCCAATTTGTATTCCTTTTCTTTCTTTTTCTTCTCTGATTGCTGTGGCTAGGACTTCCAAAACTATGTTGAATAATAGTGGCGAGAGTAGACATCCTTGTCTTGTTCCTGATATTAGAGGAAATGCTTTCAGTTTTTCACCATTGAGAATGATGTTTCCTGTGGGTTTGTCATATATGGCCTTTATTATGTTGCAATCGGTTTGCTCTGTGCCCACTTTCTGGAGAGTTTTTATCATAAAACGGTGTTGAATTTTGTCAAAAGCTTTTTCTGCATCTATTGAGATGATCATATGGTTTTTATTCTTCAGTTTGTTAATATGATGCATCACATTGATTGATTTGCATATATTGAAGAGTCCTTGCATCCCTGGGATAAATCCCATTTGATCATGGTGTATGACCCTTTTAATGTGTAGTTGGATTGTTTGCTATTATTTTGTTCCGGATTTTTGCATCTATATTCATCAGTGATATTGGTCTGTAATTTTCTTTTTTTGTAGTATCTCTGTCTGGTGTTGGTATCAGGGTGATGGTGGCCTCATAGAATGAGTTTGGGAGTATTCCTTCCTCTGCAAATTTTTGGAAGAGTTTGAGAAGGATGGGTGTTAGCTCTCCTCTAAATGTTTGATAGAATTCACCTGTGAAGCCATCTTATCCTGGACTTTTGTTTGTTGGAAGATTTTTAATTTCAATTTCATTACTTGTGATTGGTCTGTTCATATTTTCTGTTTCTTCCTGGCTCAGTCTTGGAAGGTTATACCTTTCTAAGAATTTGTCCATTTCTTCCAGGTTGTCCATTTTATTGGCATAGAATTGCTTGTAGTAGTCTCTTATGATGCTTTGTATTTCTGTGGTGTCTGTTGTAACTTCTTTTTAATTTTATTGATTTGAGCCCTGTCCCTCATTTTCTTGATGAGTTTGGCTAAAGAGTCTGGCTTATCAGTTTTGTTTATCTTCTCAAAGAACCAGCTTCTAGTTTTATTGATCTTTGCTGTTGTTTGCTTTGTTTCTCTTTCATTTATTTGTGGTCTGATCTTTATGATTTCTTTCCTTCTACTAACTTTGGGTTTTGTTTGTTCTTCTTTCTCTAGTTCCTTTATGTGTAAGTTTAGATTGTTTATTTGAGATGTTTCTTGTTTCTTGAGGTAGGATTCTATTGCTATAAACTTCCCTCTTAGAACTGCTTTTGCTGTATCCCATAGGTTTTGGATTGTCGTGTTTTTGTTGTAATTTGTCTCTAGGTGTTGTTTGATTTCCTCTTTGATTTCTTCAGTGATTTCCTGGTTATTTAGTAACGTATTATTTAGTTTCCATGTGTTTGTTATGTTTTTTCCCTGTAATTGATTTCTAATCTCATAGTGTTGTGGTCAGAAAAGATGGTTGATATGATTTCAGTTTTCTTAAATTTGCCAAGTCTTGATTTGTGTCCCAAGATATGCTCTATCCTGGAGAATGTTCTGTGTGCATTTGAGAAGAAAGTGTATTCTGTTTTCAGATGGAATGTCCTATAAATATCAATTAAATGTATCTGGTCTATTGTGTCATTTAAAGCTCGTGTTTCTTTATTAATTTTCTGTCTGGATGATCTGTCCATTGGTGTAAGTGAGGTGTTAAAGTCCCCCACTATTTTTGTGTTACTTTCAATTTCCTCTTTTATGGCTGTTAGCAGTTGCCTTATGTATTGAGGTGCTCCTATGTTGGGTGCATATATATTTATAACTGTTATATCTTCTTCTTGGATTGCTCCCTTGATCGTTACATAGTGTCATTCCTTGTCTCTTATAACATTCTTTATTTTAAAGTCTATTTTATCTGATATGTGTATTGCCACTCCAGCTTTCTTTTGATTTCCATTTGCATGGAATATATTTTTCCATCCCCTCACTTTCAGTCTGTATGTGTTCCTAGGTCTGAAGTGGGCATGTTGTAGACAGCATATATATGGGTCTTGTTTTTGTATCCATTCAGCGAGCCTGTGTCTTTTGGTTGGAACATTTAATCCATTCACATTTAAGGTAATTATCGATATGTATGTTCGTATTACCATTTTCTTGATTGTTATGGGTTTGTTTTTGTAGGTCCTTTTCTTCTCGTGTTTCCGACTTAGAGAAGTTCCTTTAGCATTTGTTGTAAAGCTGGTTTGGTGGTCCTGAATTCTCTTAGTTTTTGCTTGTCTGTAAAGCTTTTGATTTCTCTGTCAAATCTGAATGAGATCCTTGCTGGGTAGAGTAATCTTGGTTGTTAGTTGTTCCCTTTCATCAGTTTAAATATATTGTGTCACTTCCTTCTGGCTTGTAGAGTTTCTGCTGAAAGATCAGCTGTTAACCTTATGGGAGTTCCCTTGTATGTTATTTGTCGTTTATCCCTTGTTGCTTTCAATAATTTTTCTTTGTCTTTAATTTTTGTCAACTTGATTACTACATGTTCCAGCATTTTTCTTCTTGGGTTTATCTTGCCTGGGACTCTCTGCCCTTCCTGGACTTGGGTGGCTATTTCCTTTCTCATGTTACGGAAGTTTTCGACTGTAGTCTCTTCAAATATTTTCTTGGGTCCTTTCTGTCTCTCTTCTCCTTCTGGGACCCCTATAACACGACTGTTGTTGTTTTTAATGTTGTCCCAGACGTCTCTTAGGCTGTATTCATATCTTTTCATTCTTTTTTCTTTATTCTGTTCTGTGGCAGTGAACTCCACCATTCTCTCTTCCAGGTCACTTATCCATTCTTCGGCCTCAGTTATTCTGCTATTGATTCCTTCTAGTGTATTTTTCATTTCAGTTATTGTATTGTTCATCTCTGTTTGTTTTTTAATTGTCCTAGGTGTTTGTTAAACATTTCTTACATCTTCTCAATATTTGTCTCCATTCTTTTTCCGAGGTCCTGGATTATCTTCACTATCATTATTCTAATAATTTTTCTGGAAGGTTTCCTATCTCCACTTCATTTAGTTGTTTTTTTGGGGTTTTATCTTGTTCCTTCATCCTGTACATAGTCCTCTGCCTTTTCATTTTGTGTGTCTTTCTGTGAATGTGTTTTTCATTCCACAGGCTGCAGAATTGTAGTTGTTCTTGTTTCTTCTCTGTATACTCTTTTTTCTGACACATTTATAGTACCACAAGCAATTTTAAAATGTGACAGAGACATTGCTTTGATTTATAAGTATTTTTATAATATAGTTATTTTTATGTGAATTCTTCAGTAACTTGGAAAACACATGGCAATGTATGTATACAAATCTTTCTGGCAGATAATCATGTGCTTAAAAAGGTTAGGAAACCTTGATATACTTTATCCATGTTCTCAGTTGATTGTACCCAATCTGAAATCATTGTGAACCCCCCAGGCATGCCAAAAGCCTGGGATCTTTTAAGACTTCATTCTGAGTATTGTTATAATAAATATATTACAAGATTGCAGACTTTAGGCATCAGGGAAGTGCCATTCTTAGTTACAGGCCTCATTAGCAACCCACTTTAAAGATCTTCTGCAAATCAGAAACACTGAAGTGTCAGTCATTTTTTCCTGTTATGCCCAAATGGAAATTTTTTTTAATGTTTGCTAACAAATTCCAGTTTTGTTAAAGAGTCACTCGAACCAAACTACTGCCAAAGAAAACGTGTGGAGATAACTTATATTTGGGAGTTAATAGCTTAGAGATCATGTGCTGAATTATGGGAATAGAAGGAAATCCCTTTGGGGGACATATAGAAGGAGAAAACCTGAGGGCTATAAGCAAACTCTGAAGAGTATACCATCATAGAGGGGGGATGTGCTACAGAGGGAGAGGGAGAAAAAAATTGTCAAAATGGTATGAAATAGCCAAAAAAGAGTGCTATGATAGATGTCTAGGAAAGAGTTTGAGAAATATGAGATATTCACTAGGGACCAATGTTAGAGTGAGGAATATTACAATAAGGAAAAAAGTGAGATTACTGTTCTGGACAATTAATAAACCTTTGGTTACTTTAGCAAAAACATGTTTAGAGTAAAGCAAGAGTGGAAGAACTCAGAATTTAATTTGTTGAGGAGTCAGTGAGTATTCACGTAGTTGGAAGAGAAAGGAATAAATAAATAAGATGGTACATTAAGAATCCAGGGGGTGTTTTGTTTGCTTGTTTTGTTTTTGTTTTTTATTTTCACAGGAGAATTCAGCTTGTTTTTTTTAGCTAGGGAAGCCAGAGGAGATTGTAGCTCTCAGAAAGAGAGGATATAATTAACTGGGCAAGATCTCAGAGGGAAGACTGGAGAGAATAAAGCCCAGTTAAAAGGTTATCAGGAGTAGAAAGAAGGAAAATCACCTTTTATTTGACAAAAGGAAGCATTAGCCATAGATCATTCTAGTGCCATTTCAATCTAAAATTCATAGAAACATTAATGAAAGAAAAACAAATTGCCTTCTTTTAAAATGTTCATAGGCTGCTGACATCCTATTCCAGCTACATAATTAAATTACATTTATAACAACGGACATAGGCTGTGGCTATACTGAGACCTTATATATACTCTCCCAAATACAGAGATAATTTTTAATATTAATACGTACAGAATAGAACTCCATATAAGCAGAGATTTCATTAGCTGCTAATGAGAATTTATGTCCACACCTCCCACATAGTACTTTAAAGTATATGATAATATTAGTACTAATGGGAGAGTGGAAGAAATATATAATATGTTGATGCTATCTTGTAACATCCAGTGTAGCAACAACAGAGCTAGGAACTCTGACACTCGTGTATTTAATGAACGTCTTTTGGTTTTGAGAAAATTTGGAAAAAACTCTCAAATATTAATTGCACTTCTTCAAGTGATTACATTGAAAAGTTGTTAGACATGGCTGTAAAGAACACAAATATCATTGTGTTGTAACAACAAAACTAAATTCCCACAAGTTTCAGAATTTTGATATTAATATAGAATGTGCAAACATAATGGCTTTTGTATAGATCTATTGTCTCTATTTTTCCTTATTTTGCTTGTCTTCCTTTCTTATTTGTTTTCTTTCATTGCATGTATTTTGTTTCCTAAGCTCACTTTTGAAACCAGTCAAATATGTCAATGAATAAAATAACATGTCCATATCAGAGTTTTACATTCACTTTATAAATGCAGAACCATTCCTTTATTTATTCTAATGAAGATGAAAATTAGATTTTTTTCTACATTATAGATAATGCTGCTGAGAATGTTTTGTCCACACATCATGTATACATAAACACACTTTTGGTGTATATAATTTCAACATCACTAGAAATGTCTATACTGCTTTCAAAAGAAACTATACCACCTACAGGGTATGGATATTCCTAGTAATCTACATTCTTACCTATTCTTGATATTGTGTTACTTCTTACTTTGTACTAAGTTGGTTGTATAGTAGTATTTCATTGGAGTTTTAATTTTCATTCTAGCAATGATATATTTCTGGCCCCCTCAGCACCATCAATGGATATGGAGGGCCGTGGTTATGGTTAGGAAGGTCCCTTTGATACTGCAAATGGGGCATTTTCCCCCATGAGAATATGAGGTTTTTATCTTTCCAACACCAAAGAGCATATTGGGCATTGATATCCTACAAGATCAAACTCTGCAAACCTCTGTTGGTGAAATCCACCTCCTGGTTAGAGTAATCAAACCAGTACCTGAGGGGAAAAGCCAACTGGGAACCAGTAAGTCTGCAGTCCCTGGAAGAGTGGTAACTGTCAAATAATATAAATTGTCTGAGAGACATAAGGAAATGGGAGAAACTATCCAAGAACTGCACCAAGTGCATATTGCACCTTCCATCCATAGTGCTTTCAACATCTCGGTATAGCCAGTAAGAAGCAGATGGCTCTTGGCAGATGGCTACAGCTTACTGATCATTGAACAACGTAGTGCCCTCCATTGGTGCAGCTGTGCCAACATTGCTGCCATCTTAGATACCTTGGTCTTGGTTCTAGGAGTGCACCAAGCTGTATTGGACTTAGCAAATGCTTTTTCAGTACAGTATACCCCTGGCTGCTGAGTCACAAGATGAATTTGCCTTCATGTGGAACGGGCAGCAATGGACCTTTCAAGTGCTTCCCCAAGGCCATCTACACAGCCCCGTGATAGATCGTGTGATGGTAGCCTGAGAGCTGTCCCTGTTCTCCTTCCCCACATCAGTAGAATGGGCCCATTACATTGATGACATAATGTTGACATGGGAAGACTTGTCTCTGCTGCAGGCCACTCTGTAGATTTTGCTGGAACATCTGTGAGCAAATGGATGGGCAATGAACCTGCAGAAAATTCAAGGCCCAGGCACAGCTGTAAAGTTCTTGGGAGTCATATGGGTGCGTGACACAAGTGTTGTCCCAGAGGCTGTTATCAACAATGTGCAGGCCTATCCAAACCCTAAGAATGTGGAGGAAGTGCAAGCTTTTGAGAGATTTGGGTTTGGGAGGACTTTTATTCCTCACTTGGCACAGTGCATTTGTCCATTATACTGCCTACTGCCTGGTAAAGAAAGGGCACATAGGGGATCAGAGCAACAAGCTGCCTTTGAGAAAGCAAAAATACTAGTGAAGCAGATTAAAGCTCTGGGCGTCTCCAAAGCGGGGCTACAATTTGAGTTAAATGTGCCCATGACTCTGGAAGGTATGGGTTGGGCACTTTGGCAGAAACAACAGAAGGAGAGAGGATCCCTAGGATTTTGGTCCCAGCTCTGGAAAGGGGCAGAAAACTGGTATATTCCTGTAGAACAACTGTTCTTGTCAGTGCAGACAGCACCCCTCCAGGTAGAGTCTCTTATGAAGGAACAGCATATCATGGTAAGAATGTCCCTTCCTGGCAAGAGGTGGATGGAGAATATGTTCCATCAACCCATCTCTACCAAGGCTCAACTTGTCACTTTGACTAAGTAGCATGCCTCTTTGCATCAGAGGAGTATCCTGTCTGCCAACCGTCTCTAGAAACGCAGGTTGTACTAGGCCCTGTAGAATATGTATCAGTAGATCCTTCAAATGCCCCCACTTCCTGTGGCAGCCTTTGTGGCCTGTAGAGAGGGAAGGGGGGAAATTCCCACTGATGCCTGGCATACAAATGGGTCTAGTCTGGGCAGACCACCTACATGGACTGCAGTCACTATTCAGCCCAACACTGACACCATCTGGATGAAAAGAGGAATGAACTGAAGCAGCCAGTGGGCTGAACTCAGAGAGATTTGGCTGGTGATCATCACTTATGAGCCTTGGCCATTAACCCTTTGCACTGACAGTTGGGCTGTTCTAAAGGGGTTAACCCTATGGCTTAGACACTGAGAAGACGAGGTGTGGGTGATCATCAAGGTGTGAATAAGCCCTTGTGGGGTCAGGATATGTGGAAAGACATTTGGGTTTGCCTGCAAGGCCTGAGGCAGTCCCCACTCTCTTCCTCTTCCCCACTCATCTTCATAAGGTGCTGACACCCCTTAGCAATCAGGAAGTTAGTGCCCTAGCCCAGGTATGAGCCTAGCAACGGACCCTTCAGTAGACACAGCAGACTGGGTGCATAGGAGGAGCGGCCACCATAGTACCTGGGTGGGATGGTGTATTGCTGAGGATGCCAGATTGCTCTTGAAATACAGTGACTTCATTAATGCAGTAACAGCATGTCCTGGGTATTCTAAACAGTGCCCAAGGCAATTGCCATAGGAATCTTGGGGCCATCCACCAGAGTTCCCAATCAATGAGAGACGACATGTTGATTATATTGGTCCCCTCCTTCTGAGTGAGGGTTCTAAATATGCCTTGGCTTGTGTGGACACTGCGTCTGGCCTAACCCAAGCTTTCCCCATCACCATGCAAACCAGGCTGCCACCATTAGGGGATTAGAGAAGCTGAGTACCATGAAGAGATACGCTCATCCAGTAGACAGTCATTGGGGATCATATTTCAAAGGTCACAATATACAAGACTGGGCAAAAGAACATGACATTGAACGGAGGTTCCATTTCCCTTGCAACCTATAAGTAACAGGGTTGGTAGAAAGGAAGAATGGAAAATTAAAGCAGCAAATTAAATAACTAGCTGGTAAAACCACCTTGGCCAGGTGGACTAAAGTACTATCCCAGGCTTTAATACATTTGAATGATCAACCAGTAAGGCCTGTTGCCCCATATGTCAGACTAGGGACCCCTACACCCAACACCATAAAGATATGGAGTCTTGGGAGATGGTTATTGTCCCAACTCTCACCATGGATCACTGTGCTGTGCTGCTGAGAATACTCAGCTCCACCACGCCTGGCAAAGGTAATCTACTGGAATTTGCAATGGGTGAGTTATACCCTTGGGTGAGCAGGAACTACTCAATATCCACTCGGATCCCATTGTCCTGCTGCAAGCTGGACTTGTTGAAATGCACAGTGCCTAGAATGGAATATACACTACTGAAAGAGGGGAGAAAGTGAGGGTGCCTGTCTGGCGCACCCCACACCCAGTCCATCTCCATGCCTGAAGTGCTGTTTCCCCAGCCAACATGTATGGTATGCACAACCAGGTCAGATTCCTAAAGCTGCTGCCATACTAACATCTAAGGATTGGGCCGCAAGTGTAATTATTATAGAAGGGGAAGACCTTCCCATACAAGTTCCTATTAAATATCTATCTTTTTGACCTAAGACTCCCTCTGCTCCTGTGGCATCCAGTCATGGAATGGGCACCTAATGAGAATACCTTTCTACAGTGTGCCTCCTCTTAGTAAGCCTGGCAAAGGAATCCATCCAGCTGTTGAGTATGTGGTCAGTTACCCCTCTCTAGCTCATCAGGATTGCCATGGAGGGTATCACCACTCTAGGAAGGGGACTGGAATGCACTAAAGCAATAAATTAAGGAATAATAAGCTAAGATTAGGACTCTGAATTCATCTGATATTACCAATACTGATCCAGAAGCCTGGCCTGTGTCACACACTATTAATAAGGCTAGGTATGGGTATTCTTTTTCTGTCGATCAAGCTACCTAGGCAGCCCATCAAACTGCTGACCAGAAGGTCCTAAAAATACCACCATCAGAGTCATGGGTGGCTACACTCATATTTGGGATGGATTCATGTGGCCTACCCTGAGTTATGGACATTTGTACACTAGTGCACCCCTATGATGGGGACAGAAAAATCACTCTAAACAGAACCAACACAAGTGTACCAGGGATATGAGCTAGATATCACCAGAACTGTGTAGTCATTCTGTCACATGAAAGAATGGTGACTGGCTTGGCACTAACTGGTTGTGCTGGCCAGGTATTTATTGGGTAGCCCTGAATGGGATCCAGTAGTTGTGTGGCAGAAACCTTTGGGCTCTTGCACCCTGGGTTTTCCCTGGACATAGGAGACAATCTGCCCCATGGTAACAAAAGTTGCAAACCACCATCTCCTCAAGGCCAGATGGGCATGTTCTGTTTCCTACTGGAATGATCGTTTGGCCACCATCTCTGTTCCCTCCGTTGGCCTAAAGGACATTAATAGCACTCATAGAAGGCCTTACTAAATTCACCCAGAAAGTCTTAAATGATAGATGACAAAGTCTGTTCTTACTGAACACTGAAGTGTCTCTAATGAGAAAATCTGTCCTCCGAAATAGGATGGGCTTGGACATTGTTACTGCCTCTCAAGGAGGCATCTGTGCCGTTATCCAAACAGAATGTTGCATATTCATACCTGATGAGTCCACTAATACATCATCTTTATTAAATCACATGGGAACACAACTGAACGCCATGAGTGACTTGACCCCCAGCCTAGGGGATGTAATAAATCAGTGGTTCAGATCCTGGGGTGGAAAACATTATTATTTATTTTGGGAATTATTATCTTAACCTGGTTTTTCTCTTGCATGTGCCTGTACTGTTGCTGTGGTATCTGCCTGCAGGACAACCAGATAGCTGCCAAGTGAGCCACCTCCATGGTAGTAAAACCTGCTGACTGCTCAGGGCACAGTATGCTGGGGGAAGGGGGCGGGGCTTGTAAGGCCAACAGCTGGTTGAGCTTCTAGCCGGACCTGGGCAATTGGAGGCTCCTTACCCGCTCCTCTGTCCCTAAAATGTACGTTCTTCACTAGGAGCTGCTTCAAGGATGCAGCCTTGAGAGAGAGTGTGTTATTGAGACCATGTGGACTGTATACAAGACTGAACCCTGTTAAGGCCTCTATATAAGCTCTTAAGATTCTGTTGGGCAGGTGCAGAGACCTACTCATCTTGCAGCCACCTGCCTACCAATCTGGAGTGGCTCTCTTTCTCCAATCTCTCCTTGCCTGTCACATACATGGGCTAGTTGTGAATTTCAACCGGAAAAGCCCAGGGTTGCAAACCCCACCAGGTCAAAGTTGTACACGTCTCCCTTCACTTCCTCACCCTGATGATGTTGTAAACATAAAGAAGCACCTTGAATAGAATATTGTAAACAGCATGGTATCAATGGCCCCTGTAGTCATGGCCTTCATATTGGAAATAGTCTACTTTTTTTTTTAACATCTTTATTGGAGTATAATTGCTTTACAATGGTTAGTTTCTGCTTTACAACAAAATGAATCAGTTATATATATACATATGTTCCCATATCTCTTCCCTCTTGCATCTCCCTCCCTCCCACCCTCTCTATCCCATCCCTCCAGGCGATCACAAAGCACAGAGCTGATCTCCCTGTGCTATGCGGCTGCTTCCCACTAGCTATCTACCTTACGTTTGGTAGTGTATATATATCCATGCCTCTCTCTCGCTTTGTCACAGCTTACCCTTCCCCCTCCCCATATCCTCAAGTCCGTTCTCTAGTAGGTCTGTGTCTTTATTCCTGTCTTACCCCTAGGTTCTTCATGACATTTTTTTTTTCTTAAATTCCATATATATGTGTTAGCATATGGTATTTGTCTCTCTCTTTCTGACTTACTTCACTCTGTATGACAGACTCTAGGTCTATCCACCTCATTACAAATAGCTCAATTTCGTTTCTTTTTATGGCTGAGTAATATTCCATTGTATATATGTGCCACATCTTCTTTATCCATTCATCCGATGATGGACATTTAGGTTGGTTCCATCTCTGGGCTATTGTAAATAGAGCTGCAATGAACATTTTGGTACATGACTCTTTTTGAATTATGGTTTTCTCAGGGTATATGCCCAGTAGTGGGATTGCTGGGTCATATGGTAGTTCTATTTGTAGTTTTTTAAGGAACCTCCATACTGTTCTCCACAGTGACTGTATCAATTTACATTCCCACCAACAGTGTAAGAGGGTTCCCTTTTCTCCACACCCTCTCCAGCATTTATTGTTTCTAGATTTTTTGATGATGGCCATTCTGACTGGTGTGAGATGATATCTCATTGTAGTTTTGATTTGCATTTCTCTAATGATTAGTGATGTTGAGCATTCTTTCATGTGTTTGTTGGCAGTCTGTATATCTTCTTTGGAGAAATGTCTATTAGGTCTTCTGCCCATTTTTGGATTGGTTGTTTTTTGTTACTGAGCTGCATGAGCTGCTTATAAATTTTGGAGATTAATCCTTTGTCCCTTGCTTCATTTGAAAATATTTTCTCCCATTCTGAGGGTTGTCTTTTGGTCTTGTTTATGGTTTCCTTTGCTGCGCAAAAGCTTTTAAGTTTCATTAGGTCCCATTTGTTTATTTTTGTTTTTATTTCCATTTCTCTAGGAGGTGGGTCAAAAAGGACCTTGCTGTGATTTATGTCATAGAGTGTCCTGCCTATGTTTTCCTCTAAGAGTTTGATAGTTTCTGGCCTTACATTTAGGTCTTGAATCCATTTTGAGCTTATTTTTGTGTATGGTGTTAGGGAGTGATCTAATCTCATACTTTTACATGTAGCTGTCCAGTTTTCCCAGCACCACTTATTGAAGAGGCTGTCCTTTCTCCACTGTACATTCCTGCCTCCTTTATCAAAGATAAGGTGACCATATATGCGTGGGTTTATCTCTGGGCTTTCTATCCTGTTCCATTGATCTATATTTCTGTTTTTGTGCCAGTACCATACTGTGTTGATTACTGTAGCTTTGTAGTATAGTCTGAAGTCAGGGAGCCTGATTCCTCCAGCTCCGTTTTTCGTTCTCAAGATTGCTTTGGCTATTCGGGGTCTTTTGTGTTTCCATACAAATTGTGAAATTTTTTGTTCTAGTTCTGTGAAAAATGCCAGTGGTAGTTTGATAGGGATTGCATTGAATCTGTAGATTGCTTTGGGTAGTAGAGTCATTTTCACAATGTTGATTCTTCCAATCCAAGAACATGGTATATCTCTCTATCTATTTGTATCATCTTTAATTTCTTTCATCAGTGTCTTATAATTTTCTGTATACAGGTCTTTTGTCTCCTTAGGTAGGTTTATTCCTAGATATTTTATTCTTTTTGTTGCAATGGTAAATGGGAGTGTTTTCTTGATTTCACTTTCAGATTTTTCATCATTAGTGTATAGGAATGCCAGAGATTTCTGTGCATTAATTTTGTATCCTGCTACTTTACCAAATTCACTGATTAGCTCTAGTAGTTTTCTGGTAGCATCTTTAGGATTCTCTATGTATAGGATCATGTCATCTGCAAAGAGTGACAGCTTTACTTCACCTTTTCCGATTTGGATTCCTTTTATTTCCTTTTCTTCTCTGATTGCTGTGGCTAAAACTTCCAAAACTATGTTGAATAAGAGTGGTGAGAGTGGGCAGCCTTGTCTTGTTCCTGATCTTAGTGGAAATGGTTTCACTTTTTCAGCATTGAGGATGATGTTGGCTGTGGGTTTGTCATATATGGCCTTTATTATGTTGAGGAAAGTTCCCTCTATGCCTACTTTCTGCAGGGTTTTTATCATAAATGGGTGTTGAATTTTGTCAAAAGCTTTCTCTGCATCTATTGAGATGATCATATGGTTTTTCTCCTTCAATTTGCTAGTATGGTGTATCACGTTGATTGATTTGCGTATATTGAAGAATCCTTGCATTCCTGGAATAAACCCCACTTGATCATGGTGTATGATCCTTTTAATGTGCTGTTGGATTCTGTTTGCTAGTATTTTGTTGAGGATTTTTGCATCTATGTTCATCAGTGATATTGGTCTGTAGTTTTCTTTCTTTGTGACATCCTTGTCTGGTTTTGGTATCAGGGTGATGGTGGCCTCGTAGAATGAGTTGGGGAGTGTTCCTCCCTCTGCTATATTTTGGAAGAGTTTGAGAAGGATAGGTGATAGCTCTTCTCTAAATGTTTGATAGAATTCGCCTGTGAAGCCATCTGGTCCTGGGCTTTTGCTTGTTGGAAGATTTTTAATCACAGTTTCAATTTCAGTGCTTGTGATTGGTCTGTTCATATTTTCTATTTCTTCCTGATTCAGTCCTGGCAGGTTGTGCCTTTCTAAGAATTTGTCCATTTCTTCCAGGTTGTCCATTTTATTGGCATAGAGTTGCTTGTAGTAATCTCTCATGATCTTTTGTATTTCTGCAGTGTCAGTTGTTACTTCTCCTTTTTCATTTCTAATTCTATTGATTTCAGTCTTCTCCCTTTTTTTCTTGAATAGTCTGGCTAATGGTTTATCAATTTTGTTTATCCTTTCAAAGAACCAGCTTTTAGTTTTATTGATCTTTGCTACCATTTCCTTCATTTCTTTTTCATTTATTTCCGATCTGATTTTTATGATTTCTTTCCTTCTGCAAACTTTGGGGTTTTTTTGTTCTTCTTTCTCTAATTGCTTTAGGTGCAAGGTTAGGTTGTTTACTCGAGATGTTTCCTGTTTCTTAAGGTAGGATTGTATTGCTATAAACTTCCCTCTTAGAACTGCTTTTGCTGCATCCCATAGATTTTGAGTCATCGTGTCTCCATTGTCATTTGTTTCTAGGTATTTTTTGATTTCCTCTTTGATTTCTTCAGTGATCACTTCGTTATTAAGTAGTGTATTTTTTAGCCTCCATGTGTTTGTATTTTTTACAGATCTTTTCCTGTAATTGATATCTAGTCTCATAGCGTTGTGGTCAGAAAAGATACTTGATACAATTTCAATTTTCTTAAATTTACCAAGGCTTGATTTGTGACCCAAGATATGATCTATCCTGGAGAATATTCCATGAGCACTTGAGAAAAATGTGTATTCTGTTGTTTTTGGATGGAATGTCCTATAAATATTAATTAAGTCCTTCTTGTTTAATGTATCATTTAAAGCTTGTGTTTCCTTATTTATTTTCATTTTGGATGATCTGTCCATTGGTGAAAGTGGGGTGTTAAAGTCCCCTACTATGAATGTGTTACTATCTATTTCCCCTTTTATGGCTGTTAGTATTTGCCTTATGTATTGAGGTGCTCCTAGGTTGGGTGCATAAATATTTACAGTTGTTATATCTTCTTCTTGGATCGATCCCTTGATCATTATGTAGTGTCCTTCTTTGTCTCTTCTAATAGTCTTTATTTTAAAGTCTATTTTGTCTGATACGAGAATTGCTACTCCAGCTTTCTTTTGGTTTCCATTTGCATGAAATACCTTTTTCCATCCCCTTAGTTTCAGTCTGTATGTGTCTCTAGGTCTGAAGTGGGTCTCTTGTAGACAGCAAATATATGCGTCTTGTTTTTGTATCCATTCAGCCAATCTGTGTCTTTTGGTGGGAGCATTTAGTTCATTTACATTTAAGGTAATTATCGATATGTATGTTCCTATTCCCATTTTCTTAATTGTTTTGGGTTCGTTATTGTAGGTCTTTTCCTTCTTTTTTGTTTGTTGCCTAGAGAAGTTCCTTTAGCATTTGTTGTAGAGCTGGTTGGGTGGTGCTGAACTCTCTCAGCTTTTGCTTGTCTGTAAAGGTTTTAATTTCTCCAGCAAATCTGAATGAGATCCTTGCTGGGTAGAGTAATCTTCGTTGCAGGTTTTTCTCCTTCATCACTTTCAATATGTCCTGCCACTCCCTTCTGGCTTGCAGAGTTTCTGCTGAAAGATCAGCTGTTAATCTTTTGGGGATTCCCTTGTGTGTTATTTGTTGTTTTTCCCTTGCTGCTTTTAATATGCTTTCTTTGTATTTAATTTTTGACAGTTTGATTAATATGTGTCTTGCTGTATTTCTCCTTGGATTTATCCTGTATGGGACTCTCTGTGCTTCCTGGACTTAACTATTTCCTTTCCCATATTAGGGAAGTTTTCAACTATAATCTCTTTAAATATTTTCTCAGTCCCTTTCTTTTTCTTTTCTTCTTCTGGAACCCTATAATTCAAATGTTGGTGTGTTTAATGTTGTCCCAGAGGTCTCTGAGACTGTCCTCAGTTCTTTTCATTCTTTTTTCTTTATTCTGCTCTGCAGTAGTTATTTCCACTATTTTATCTTCCAGGTCACTTATCCATTCTTCTGCCTCAGTTATTCTGCTATTGATCCCATCTAGAGTATTTTTCATTTCATTTATTGTGTTGTTCATCATTGTTTGTTTCATCTTTAGTTCTTCTAGGTCCTTGTTAACTGTTTCTTGCATTTTGTCTACTCTATTTCCAAGATTTTGGATCATCTTTACTATCATTATTCTGAATTCTTTTTCAGGTAGACTGCCTATTTCCTCTTCATTTGTTAGGTCTGGTGGGTTTTTATCTTGCTCCTTCATCTGCTGTGTGTTTTCCTGGACTTTCATTTTGCTTATCTTACTGTGTTTGGGGGTCTCCTTTTTGCAGGCTGGAGGTTCGTAGTTTCTGTTGTTTTTAGTTTCTGTCCCCAGTTGCTAAGGTTGGTTCAGTGGGTTGTGTAGGCTTCCTGGTGGAGGGGACTAGTGCCTGTGTTCTGGTGGATGAGGCTGGATCTTGTCTTTCTGGTGGGCAGGTCCACGTCTGGTGGTGTGTTTCGGGGTGTCTGTAGACTTATGATTTGGGGCAGCCTGTCTGCTAATGGGTGGGGTTATGTTCCTGTCTTGCTAGTTGTTTGGCATAGGATGTCCAGCACTGTATTTTGCTGGTCGTTGAGTGAAGCTGGGTGCTGGCGTTGAGATGGAGATCTCTGGGAGATTTTCGCCGTTTGATATTATGTGCAGCTGGGAGGCCTCTTGTGGACCAGTGTCCTGAAGTTGGCTCTCCCACCTCAGAGGCACAGTACTGACTCCTGGCTGCAGCACCAAGAGCCTTTCATCCACACGGCTCCTTAATTTGGGATGATTCGTTGTCAATTCATGTATTCCACAGATGCAGGGTACATCAAGTTGATTGTGGAGCTTTAATCCGCTGCTTCTGAGGCTGCTGGGAGAGATTTCCCTTTCTCTTTGTTCTCACAGCTCCCAGGGGCTCAGCTTTGGATTTGGCCGCGCCTGTGCGTGTAGGTCGCCAGAGGGCGTCTGCTCTTAGCTCAGACAGGACGGGGCCAAAGGAGCCGCTGATTCGGAGGCTCTGGCCCACCCAGGCCGAGGGGTAGGGAGGGTCATGGAGTGCGGGGCGGGCCTGCGGCGGCAGAGGCCGGCGCAACGCTGCAGCAGCCCGAGGCACGCAGTGCGCTCTCCCGGGGGAGCTGTCCCTGGATCCCGGGACCCTGGCAGTGGCGGGCTGCACAGGCTCCCCGGAAAGGGGGTGTGGACAGTGACCTGTGTTCGCACACAGGCTTCTCGGTGGCGGCAGCAGCGGCCTCAGCGTCTCGTGTCTGTCTCTGGGGTCCGCACTCTCAGCCGCGGCTCACGCCCGTCTCCAGTGCTCCTTTAAGCAGCGTTCTTAATCCCTTGTCCTCGTGCACCAGGAAATAAAGAGGGAAGAAAAAGTCTCTTGCCTCTTCGGCAGGTCCAGACTTTTCCCCGGACTCCCTCCCGGCTAGCCGCGGTGCGCTAACGCCCTGCAGGCTGTCTTCACGCCGCCAACCCCAGTCCTCTCCCGGCGCTCCGACGGAAGTTAGAGCCTCAGCTCCCAGACCGGCCCACCCCGGCGGGTGAGCAGAGAAGCCTCTCCGCTGGTGAGTGCCGGTCGGCCCCGATCCTCTGCGCTGGAATCTCCCCGCTTTGCCCTCCGCACCCGTGTTGCTGCGCTCTCCTCCGCGGCCCCGAAGCTCCCCCACTCCGCCACCCGCAGTCTCCGCCCACGAAGGGGCTTCCTAGTGTGTGGACACTTTTCCTCTTCACAGCTTCACAGTCGCTTGTGCAGGACCTGTCCCTATTCTTTTGTCTCTTTATTTTTTTTCTTTTGCCCTAACCAGGTACGCGGGGGGTTTCTTGCCTTCTGGGAGGTCTGAAGTCCTCTGCCAGCGTTCAGTAGATGCTCTGCAGGAGTTGTTCCACGTGTAGATGTATTTCTGGTGTATCTTTGGGGAGGAAAGTGATCTCCGCGTCTTACTCTTCCGCCATCTTCCCGGAAGTCCTGTTTAAATATTTTCTAATAGAAGTTCTAGAATATCAGAGAAGATGGGGTGGGAAAATTGACAAAGAAATAATTCATGAGAGTCCCTAGAACAGAAAAAAAAAAAATTACTCCATATTGAAAAGTTATCCAGCCCAATGGATTAAAATGTTTCCAACCAAGATATACCATTATCATGCAATTTTGTAATACCAGAAATAGGAAAAAAGTTTTCAGAGGGAAAAAAGAAAACACACCAAAACACAGGATTATGTGATTATAGTATTCTAGCAATACAGAGAAAACTCTAAAATGTTTCTGAAGAAATTTTTTAAAAGTTATTTACAAAGAATGACTTAAAATTACAAAATTAGAAAATTACAACACTTTCAAAACATGTCTATATTTGTAAGTCTTGAGCATAGGCATATGCCTCCAAAAATGTATCAAGATTCTTTTTCATGATATGAAGCAAGGTGTTATGCAGTTGATTTAGCGTGTGTGTGTGTGTGTGTGTGTGTGTGTGTAAAATGCTTCATGAATTTGCATGTCGTCTTTGTGCAGGGGGCATGCTAACCTTCTCTGTATTATTCCAGTTTTAATATATGTGCTACTGAAGCAAATACTCATTTAGGATTTTGATTAATATAAATATACTAGTAACTAAAATAATCAGAAAAACTATTTTAAGTGTTGCAAATAGGGATCACATATTACTGCAATAGGAGAGACAATAAATCTTTCTAAATCACTAACTACCCTGTGCGGGACCTAAGGACGCTAGAAAGTAAAATATTGATGTATTGACAACTATTTAAGTGTTACATGTTTAGAAAATATTAAACATTTTAATTTAAAAAAAGGTAAATTGTGGAAATTTACCATTTTGATCACTGCAACACGTGATAGTGACTGGATATCATCCCTGATAATTATGGGTTTCTATGTAACAGTGAAATGTAATCACAAAGAACAGCCATCACAGGAAGCAGAACTTGAAAAAAGGTATTTATCATTATATCACTTGATTCATTCCTATGTTATGCAGTCTTGGCACCTGTGTGCCAGAGAATTTAGCCTCTACATTTCCAAAAAATATTTTGAAAGTCACTATGAATATTCTAGTTTTTATTCCTTCTCAAAGAAAGTCATCTCTTTCCTTTTCCTCTTTTTTATATTGCATGATATGCACCTTGGTAGCAGGGAATAGAGAGGAGAAATATGTTTCTTTGCTATTAAAATAGAGACTCTCATGAACAATGTGTTTCTATGGCCATAGTGCCTGTGCATGCGCCAGTATATGTGTGTTAACCTCATCAGCGTTTAATCCTTAACTGTACTATAGGAGATTACTTAGTACAGAATTTCTTTTTATAACCTCATAGAAGTGAGTTTTGAAGGAGGAATACTTTTTGTTGTGTTATTCACTGCATGCGGTGCAGCTCAGTAAATAAATTGTACACAGATATAGTTTATTGTATAAAGGAGAACTCTATCCAGAGCAAAGATGACTACACTGGCGTGCTCCGCACTAATCCCTCATGCTTTTTGTATTTGTGCCAAAGTACTTTTGATAATATTAATTGAGAGGGAACCACATGGTATTTTAAATAGAGTCATGGGAATTTGTCCCATTATACAGCTGAGTAACTGTACAAAACATCCATCAGTAGTGACCACAACATAGAATATTGCATTGTGGCATCAACCCAAGACATTACATTTACCTAATCATTGACTTCACATTTATCTCAATCTATTTCAAGACAAGAAATGAAATGTTTGCTGCAAAATTACATTTCCAGCAATTTCTGATAAAGGAAGGAGATGAACTTTGGAGCAGTTGTTTTCTAAATGGATTTTTAAGACATGTTATATTGGGTCTTGAGTTCATTGATTTGTATTGGACCAAAAGGCACAGGTTGAAAGGGGACAACTCTCCAGTAGAAGGGAGAGTTGGAAGGAGATTGCTTGTTCCCTGAATCAGAGGCATCAAGCCAAATTTAAAAACCTGCTCACAGAGCAAATTTCTTTTGATTCCTTAAAATAAAATTTCAAAACCCTATAAGCACAGTGACATCTTATATCTTTTGGGACATTTTAAAGAGAAAAATGCATTACTTCAGTAGATAGTTCAAAGAATTGGAAATGGGATATAGGACCTTTTACCCCTGGGTTACCATATGATGAATGCCACCCAGGTTTAAAATGATCACAATTCTTTCCATTGTGTTGCACTGTGGTCATTTAAGGAGTAGTCATAAGATTTCATCAAGATAGAAACTCTTGGATTCCTGGATAGGAGGCTATCATAGATCATTTATTTTGATTTCTGAACCTGAAAAAAAACTATGCTAGTTGTTTGTGAGAATATATTGACTTATCGTAAAGCAGAATAAAAGGCAAAGCTCTCCCCAGCTTAGCATTTAAATTTCATTAATGAAGCACGCAAACATAAAGCCTTTAATTGTTTTATCCCCAGCTAAAATAACTACAGATTCTCTTTCCATTCACTAAATCAAATCCATTTTTTAATTCCATTAAACTATTTGCTTCAGTATTATCCTGTGGAAATAAAATGCATTAATAAAAACAAAGTTTAATTCTTGTCTCTTAATACCATTAAGTGTTTTTCTCATCCTTTTAGCAGATAAAATGTAAATAAGAAGGCAAATAATAATATACAGATAGCATTTTCTCTTCCCTTTTCATAATTTTGGTAGTTACATTTCTCCACCATTAAGGACGATGAGTTTGCTGTTTTTTGGTTTTGGTTCAGTGCTTCCCTTTGGAATTCAATTTTAAAACATTTATCAACATAAAGCATCCATACAAATGGGTTGCATGGAAATTTCAAGCTATTTTGAAGAGAACCTGAGAGGTTCTTGTGCAGTCAATAACCAATCTTATCCTTATCTTGCTTTCAAGCTATTGAATTCAGGGAATGGTTGTGTCCCAGGAATCTCTCATCAAGGGATCTTGGTTTTAAGAGCATCTGATGGGACTAATCAGTGATTCTGTGGTCGCCTTCTATTCAGAGTATCAGGTCATGCACTACTCTGGCACAGAGAGTTGCTTATTTTTCTAGAGAAAGAATGTTAGAAAAGAAGTGGTTAAAAAAAAAAAAAGAAAAAGAAAAACAGAAACACAAACAAAACAAAAACCTTGCAATGTTCTCCTTTTGAATAAATCCAGAGTTATTTATTTGATTTTGAATTCAAGATGCCATGGTTCAAAAAGTGTTTATTTTTATTTTTTTTTTTCCATTTCTCTCTCCAAATTATAGATAAAATAGCTGGCTTTAAAATGGAAAATAAATTGTTATTGGCCATTTCAGACTTGTAAATAATCTACTCAAAGGCTTACAAATGGATGGAATGTAAATTCCTATTTCAAAGAGAACCTGAGAGGTGTTATTTTAATGATTTATGAAGGAAACTGGTATGATGATATATTCAAAATGCATCTGAGCCTCTCATTTCTTCAGTCTCCAATATTCAGACGTTCTTTCCCTCCTCATCTTTCTTATTCTCTTTCTTCCCTCTATCCCTCTCTCTCATTATCTCTTTAATGCTCTGAAAGGAAATCAGCATGTTTTTGACTTTTCCATTATTGCTTCAGTTTTGGGAGAAGACTAGATGATAGATATCCAACTGATTGTAAAAATAGAGTTTAAATCTGTGGAGTTACAAGCAGGTTGATATCAATAAATTATATTCCTGAAGAGCGTAAGCACATAGCAAACTAGAGTGCTGAACAACTTTTAGGTGATGGTATTGAATTTCATATTTCATGGTAGAGTCATGAGTTTGAAACTGGTAAAATTTATAAAGATCATACTCTAATTGAATGTGATGATTTCAATGCATAATTCATCATTTCATATCAAATCTGCATCCCAGAAGACAGTCTATATCTATGAAAAAACATTATTAATGGGTAAATATGAGATTAGATGATCAGAGACTACATTGTACCACATGAAGCTATCATAAGTGATAACTAATAATATACTATGTGCACTATACTTTCTTCTTCTTTGGTTTTGACTGAGATTATGTAGGATGTGTAAAGATATTAATGTCATCTACAAATAAATGTATGGAAATACTTTTTTTAGCATGTTCCATATGTGGAGTTACTTTTGCAGTGATTTTTGTTTTGATATTTTGTTTTCATTTAAATGAGTTTAGCTCTTATCTGTTGGCACTCCACCTTAAATTATCCATGATATTGACTCAGATCCACATTTTACATTGTGTAAAACAAGTCAATGACAATCTACACCCCCGACCTCTGCCTCAAGATTAGGGTAATTCTCTTTGTGGCTTACATCATCATAATCCTCTCTGGCTCAGAGCTGCTTCTTCAACAGATTAATTTCATGGATCAACTCAGTATCCTATCTCTGCTTCCCATTCCACACACACTAGGATGTAAACTGTCCACTCATGAAACTACACACACAGTCTCATGAGATATTTGTGTGTGCTGCATAGTTTACTTATCAATTTAGGAAATGGTAAAAACATCCCCCACATTGTCTATTTCTGACTAAATAATAGCATTTGTTCTAAAAGTAGGTTTTTTTCCTCCCCAAATTTTCACTGGTAATTATTCATTTGCCATGCTGCTCAAATAATGTCTGTCCTCATGACACCTTTTTGATTGTTTTTCCTTCCTTTACTCTTCTCACTTTTCATGGTGGAGAAATCATTAGGGAAGCAAACAAAAGATTCTATGTATTCCTCATGCAAAGGAATTTAGTACTCCCTCATTTTCCCCTTTCCATCTAGACTGTGACAGTGACCCTCTTCTCCATCAAAGATGTTTCTGAGCAAGGACAGTTAACCCTCAGGACAACTTCTTATTATGTTTTTTCAATACTGTAAGTATTTATATAGATAAAATGTGAGACAATGGAATCTGTTACCCATATACAATCCAGTTTGTCAAGATCATATTTTCTTCCAAGAATATAAGAACCTGGTAATCACACTCAGCAATTTGTCACTGGTTGGTCTCTCACCAAATAACATGTAGTTAATTATTATCCTGAAATCAATTTTCTTCCAACCCCAAGTATATGGGAACACCACCGATGGAATTTTTGCTAAATTCACACGTTAGGATGCTGATGACTTCAGTGGTACACTTTTTAAAAATTTAACTCTTATTATGTACCTACCAAAGTATGAGACACTGAGATTATAGCAGTGTAGACAAAAAATCACAGAACATCTCTTATAGAGCTCACTAAGAGAAAAGTTAGATCTTTCTCAAAGCTGTATCCTTCTGGTGATTTAGCTTCCAGTGTCCTAAAAATTGATGATTTCAGGGCCAGGGAGCTTCAGTTTGAAATCTTGATATAGCTTTTGAATATTTCCCAGCACCAGTTGAATATAAATAAATAATAATACTGCTAAATACACCACTGGTATCAGTACATTACCTGTATGATGAGATTCCCCAAAAGATCACCAAAAATTTATATTGAAGTATAACTAAGTTTATTACACTTTCTGCAGTAAGACAGAACATTTTGAAATAGCTTTAGTAGTGTCTCAGAAGAGGGAATTCAGGAGAGGGTATGTATAGGATTTTTAAAGCCTGGGCTAGGTGATTACATGATGACTCTTCTAAATTGAGAAATTGGTTGGTGTTGATAGAGTTTGTGACATAATTGCTTTGGATTGGAGAGCAAGTGTCTTTGAGCAAGACTTGAAAAGTTACTTTTTATACGTAAGTTATTTTAGTTGCTTCATAGTTTTCCAGGAGTATGTATTTCATGGAGCAGCTAACTAAGTTATTTTTGTTTATTTTCAATATTATTTAGCCTAGGAAAAGTAGTGTATGCCCAATATCAGCCATGTATAATACAGGACTCAAATTATGGTGTTTCAGGTTTTGGCTCACTTAGGAAACTAACATATTAGAAAGGTGTTAGAACATTTTTAGTGAGGCATATTCGTGAAACTTTTAATTACGATAGATTTTGTCTTTGAGACTTTATTTTGCTATATACTTTAGTGATATAGGACCTAAAGTCAACACCATTTACTTCAATTGGGAAAAAATATATATATACACACACACACACATATATAATATTGCATAATACATAATATATAAATATGTATAACATATTTATATATTAAACATATATGATTTTCCTTTCTTGTTTTATTTCTTTGCGGGGGGTGGGAATCTTTCCACAGTATTGTACCAAAGATCCTGCAGCCCTACTACTATCAAATTCTTTTCTTTATAATTAATCCTGCATGTTTCATCTATGGCGAGTCATTTCAGAAAAATAAACTCAACATTATTGAATACATTTTTCCCTATGTTTTTCCCTCTTCATGAAGTGCCCTTCTTTCTCTGTGTGCCTAGTTTTTTGTTATCCTTCAAGACTCATTACAAGCATTTCATTCTTAGGGAAAATTCTAATCACTTAAGGCAGAATGAATTTTCCCTAATCAAATAATGCATTATAAATAGTTTTGGAAAATTCATAGTTTCCTAAGGAAAAAAAAAAACCTTAACTAAATGATTAATAAACATGAGATACATTTGTTGGTAATACAAATAATGGCAAAAAAATGTTTTTAAAAATTGATTTGTCACAGATAAAGCAAAGAAGGGATGAGATGGTCTCATAGAAACCAAACGTAGAAAGCTGCACTGGGATAAATGAAACTAAAAGAAAACCTGTTTCAAAGTGTCAAAAACTGCAGGATAGAAAAGTACAATGACAGTGAGTTGAACATAAAGTTTAGAAGTTTGAGGTAATAACAAGTTTGTCAAAGTAGCTTAAATGTAAGGGTGGAGATAAAAACAGGATTTAAGGGGGCCGAGGTGTAATTGAGAAGAGAGGAATAATTATAGACCATACTCAAAAGGTTGGGTGTGATAGTGGAGAGAAATTATGTAGAAGGACCCATAGTTAGGGCTGGGACCTCTTTTGCTTTGCAGGATGGGAAAACAACAGATGGAATATTTATAACTTGGGAGGGAAAGAAAGAAGGTAAAATAGTTGTATCAAAATCCAAGAAGATGTAAAATGAGGTAGTAATGAGGTAAAACATGAGTAGTAGTATTATTCTTGAACTGGAAAAGTGGCATAGGTTACAGAGATGGGGAGAAAGAGGGAAAGAATGGCTGCAGATGTAAATAAGTGCCTGAATCAAGATTAGTATATATGTGAAGATGGACCTAAGGCAATCAGAGAAAGAAGTGTGTGCTGGCTGAGTAGGAGACTTAAGGGAAGGAGGTCTGGAATAGCAATTACAATAATAAAAGTTGCTCATCAAGGATAATTAAAAAGATTGGTAAATTGCTTTGAGAGGTCAACTAAGTTTAGAAACTGAGAATTTATAATGGCAACAGAGTACAAATTTATAATGGGAACAAAGTAAAAATTTCTGTAATTTTTATCAGAAGCTCTTAGAATATGAATTGATTTCAGTTAGAGAAAACCATATTTCAGGATGGAGATCTTTTTGAGGACATTTTTTCATGTGAGACAGAAAATCAAGTGGGAAGAGAGTTAGGATGTTAGTGAAAAATATACTCAGCCAAAGGGGCTAAATTTGGGTACGTGAGTCAGCTCTCCCGGTGGCAACAAACAGTCCCCAAATCTTAGTGGATAGTGGCAACAAGCTTTTAAGATTTGCTGACAGATCTGCGGATCAGCCTTGGTTAGGCTCTGTTCTACTCTTTGTCTTCTTAAAAGAATCTTCTCTAACATGGCACTTGTCATGGCCAGTGGCATCTCACTGGCCAAAGCAAGCCATTTCACATGGTCAAGCCTGACCATGGGATAGGTTAATACACACGTCCTACAGGGAGGCCTGGAAAGTGTAAGATATATAAAACTGTTCAGGGAAGGGAGTGGATAATTGGGAAGAATAATAAAATATATCACATTGAACAGGAGGAATGTGAGGCTCAGTGGTAATTTATGGGTTAAAATAAAATGAAGTGGAAGAGGACTGAAGATTAAAACGGTAATGAGTTTAAAGAGAAGAAAGGACTGAGGCAGCTCAGAGATTTATATTGGATGGTAGCTAAAGTTTCTGACGTAGACAACATTCTAGACCTTTCCACTGATGCTAAGTGGTCTACCTCAGGAACATTAGCTACCATCCAATGAAAGGTCTACATTGAGGTCTTGATAAAACGTTGCTGAGGTAGTAAAATGGCGGTGGATTTTATTAGGGGTAATTGTGTTACTAGAATTTAGGGTTGTCACCATATGAATGTTGAAAATATCTAATTTAATAACGAGCAATAGGAGAAAATAAATCAGTGAAATTCCTGAACCTCCAAGAAAATGGAGGAGTAGCCTGGAGGGGTAAATAAACATCTACATGTAGAGCGGGTGTTGAAGACTTCCAGTTTTCATTTTCTGCAAGTAAGGAGCTTGAAAGTCTCCACTCTGTCTTAACAACAAATAAAAAGCTAAACAGATTGAAAAATTAACAACTTTTCTTGGATGCTTAAGAGAGGGGAGGACACAGGGCAAACTACTGCCCTGAGAATGGAAAGACAGACCTGCAAATATAGCAGGTCTCACCTTACCAGAGAGCAGAGACTCATGAGCAGAAACTGCTGTGGGAACCAGCGCCAGGAACCAGTACCTGGGTGAGAACACCAGAACTGTAATTGATGAATTGCTGGAAGCTAGGTGTGGACAAATCTGAGAGTTAAAAAATTCATGAGCTAGTGGCATAGTCTTTATTTAAACGATAGTATAGCTATATTTCTCCTTTCTTGAATTGTCTGTATCTCATTATATTTAAGGATGGCAAAATATTTAAGAATTTTATACAGTAAGCTCAATAAATACTTGCTATCAAACAATAAAAAAACAAAATCACGAGGACCCACTGATCAGCATCCCCCACAGTCTTGTGAGGTTTACCACTAGGAGCTCAACGAGATTCCCACAATAAATATCAGAGAAAAATCCCCTCAAACCGCCTGCTGGATGAGGCGGAAAGGAACCATTTTGAAATAAGCCAGAGCACTCAGCTCTTCTCAAAAAGGCTTGCCCTCACGGGAAGCTTGTTAACCAGAGCCTAAATGGCTGGGATATGATCTGAGACTGACTTACCTTGGGAAGGAAGGTACCCAACTCGAAGCCATTCTAGCCATCCTCTCTCACCTAAGGGGAGAGAAAAAAAAAATTAAACATTTGTGAAATTCAAAGTCCAGAGGCATAGTCTCACTAAGAGAATGAGACCTAATCATAGGACTATAGGACCCTTCCTCTCCCCCCACACATCACCACCACATTACTAAAGAGCTATTTATAACAGTTCCTTTTACCCATTACATCATGTCTGGCTATCAAGTAAAACTTTACAAAATGTACGGAGAGGCAAAAAAACACAAATGTGAAGAGACAGAGCAAGCATCAGAAGCAGATGTAGCAGGGATGTTGGAATTATTAGACTAGGAATTTAAAACAACTCTGATTAATATGATAAGGGCTCTAATGGATAAAGTAGCATACAAGAGCAAATGAGTAGTGTAAGCAGAAAGATGGGAAATCCTAAAGAACAAAAAAGAAATGCTAGAAGAAATCCTAGTATCTTAGGATATGTAAGGGTCAAAAAAGAAGGATAGTAATTTGGGAAATTGTTACACACACACACACACACACATATATATATATCATATGGATAGAAAACAACTCAAATGTTAAAGTAAGAGGTAGCAAAACCTATTAATTCAGTTTGTTATTTATATTAATTTGGGTCAAGTCTAGATTTATTTCCCCTTTACTTTCTGGTTGGCCTAAAATATATGTAAATGGGCATGCTGGAAGGAAGTAGTCATAAAAGTGGGTCTGAGAGAGGACATGCGCTATTTCAAATAGGATGCACAAGGATAACACAAGGGAGTTTAATACAAATGATCACTATAGAGCCAGTCTAAGCCAAGTCTCTCCACTGGAAGAAAACCTGCCTCATAGAGATATTATTGTTTGAAGTTATTCATAGCAACTTTGAATGTACTCAGGAAATCAAGGCAAGTTTTAGAGTTTTTCTCAATATTTTTACTAACATTCTAAGGTTATTTTATATCAAAATGAGTTTCAGCTCTCAGTGTTCTTTTATAAGTTAAGCAAACACTGTAATGTGTATCTTGGAAAACTTCAAAAATCCTTGTCCAAGCTTACGGCTGTCTAGGCAGACTGTGAGCTTTTAACATTGCAAATTACGTAACTTATTTTTTTTTTTAGAAAAAAGATCTTAATAGTATTACAATTCATGGGTACTGGCTTGGTTCCATTAAGTTTTTACAAAACTTCTTCAAATACTTACTAGTCACATACTCATTAAAAAAATCAGTTCCAAACAAGCATCCAAACATAAAAGACACAATAGATATCTGTTGCTGCTTAACAAATCACACCAAAAATTAATGGCTTAAAAAACTTTTTATTATATCATAGTTTCTGTGGCTCAGGCATCCAGGTATGTCTTACATGAGTTCTTTGCTGTAGTCTCTCACAAAGTTGCAACCAAGGCCAAAGTCTATGGTTTTATCTGATGACTCAACTAGAAAAGGGTCTAATTTCAAGTTCCCTCAGTAGTTCTTGGCAGCATTCAGTTCCTAAGGGTTGTTGGACTGAGGACCTCAGTTCCTCAATGGCTGTTGGTCAAAGGCCCTTGTAGTTCATTGCCATGTGGGCATTTCCTGCATGGTAGTTTGCTTCATCAACCCTGTAAAGCAAGAAGATAACGGGAAAGTCTGCTAGCAATACAGAAGTAACAATCTTTTATAATACAATCACAGAAATGAGATCCTTCTCCTTTGTCATAGTCTATCGGTGAAAAACAAGTCATATGTTTCACCAACACTCAGCACATGAGTGTTGGTAAGGACATAAGTACTGGGAGGTAGAAATCATTAGGGACCATTTCAGATGTCTGCTTATCACATACCTTTCCTTAGTTTTATTTATTTTTTACTTTCTATTTTTAATTTTTTCCAGCTTTATTGAGATATAATTGATATATAACATTGTGCAAGTTCAAAGTATATAATGTTATGACTTGATATGTGTGTATATTGTGAAACGTTTACCACAATAAAGTTGGTTAATACATCCATTGCCTCACACAGTTACAATATTTTTTCTTGTGGTGAGAACATTTTAAGATCTACTCTCTTAGCAACTTTCAAATGTGCAATATAGTATTATTAACTAAGTCATCATGCTGTACATCATATCCACATAACTTATCATCTAATAACTGGAAGTTTGTACCATTTGACCACTTTCACCCATTTATCACCCAACCCCCCCAACACACACACACACACCCCTGGCATTTACCAGTCTGCTCTCAGTTTCTATAAATTTAGGATTTTTTTTTTAAGATTCCACATATAAATGAAATCATACAGTATTTGTCTTTCTCTGACTTATTTCACTTAGTGTAATGCCCTCAAGGCAATCCATGTTATGGAAAATGGCAGGACTTCCTTCTTTTTGTGGTTGAATAATATTCCATTGTATATATACCACATTTTCTTTATCCATTCATCTGTCTGGCACTTTGGTTGTTTCCATGTCTTGGCTATTGTGAATAATGCTGCAATGAACACGGGAGTATGGATATCTTTTTGAGATAATGGTTTTGTTTCCTTTGGATGTATACCCAAAAGTGGAATTGCTAGCTCATATGGTAGTTCTATATTTAATTTTTTGAGGAATCTCCATACTGTTTTCCATAATGGCTGCACCAATTTACATTCACACCAACAATGAACAAGGGTTTCCTTTTCTCTACATCCTCACTAGCACTGGTTATCTCTTGACTTTTTGGTAATAGCTATTGTGACATGTGTGGAGTGATATCTCATTGTGGTTTTGATTTGCATTTCCCTGATGATTAATGATGTTGAGCATCTTTTTGTGTACCTGTTGGCCATCTGTACGTCTTTGGAAAAAAAGTTTGTTCAGATCTTTCACCCATTTTTTAATTGGATTGCTTTTGTTTATTTGTTTTATTTTGGTATTGAGTGGTATGAGTTTCTTATGTATTTTGGAGACTAACACCTTATCAGCCATGGGATTTGCAAATATTTTTTCCCGTTTCATAGGTTACATTTTTACTTTATTGCTCATTTATTTTGCTGCGTTTTTTAGTTTAAAAGTTTTTTAGGGCTTCCCTGGTGGCACAGTGGTTGAGGGTCCGCCTGCCGATGCAGGGGACACGGGTTCGTGTCCCTGTCTGGGAGGATCCCACATGCCGCGGAGTAGTGGCTGGGCCTGTGAGCCATGGCCGCTGAGCCTGCGCGTCCAGAGCCTGTGCTCCGCAGGAGAGGCCACAACAGTGAGAGGCCCGCGTACGGCAAAAAAAAAAAAAAAAAAAAAAAAGATTTTTGGTTTGATGTAGCCCTACTTGTTTATTTTTGCTCTTGTTGTTTGTTCTTCTGGTGCCATAACCATAAAATCATTGCCAAGACCAATGTCAAAGAGGTTGTCCCCTCTGTTTTCTTCTGGGAGTTATGTGATTTCAGGTCTTACATTTCAGTATTTAATCCATTTCATATTTATTTTTGTGAGTGGTCTAAGATAGGGGTCTAGTTTCATTCTCTTGTGTGTGAATATCCATTTTCCCCAATACCATTTATTGAAAAGACTATCCTTTTCCCACTGGGTATTCTTGACACCTTTGCCGAAAATCAGTTGACTGTACATGCATGGGTTTATTTCTGGGCTCTATATTTCTTTCATTGATTAATATGTATGTTTTTATGCTGGTACTAAACTGTTTTGAATACTGTAGCTTGTAATATATTTTGAAATCAGGAAGTGTGATGCCTATAGGCTTAGTGTAATGCATATAGGTTTATCACCATGATTTTTGTTCAACATACGATGTTATTTAACATTGGCTATGAATAGATCCAGTTTATTAGTACATTTAAAGCAGTCTGTCTTTGGGTTATATATCCTGTATTCCAGAAAAGAATATGTTTCAATAATGATCGCTTAGTGTTGAATTGCTTCTTGAACAACTTGGCCTATCACACTAGGCAATCACTGTGAACAGGTTTTCAAAGTTCAGTTTTATTTTATTTTATTTATTTTATTTTTTTGAAGAATAGTTGATGTACAATGTTCTTTTAGTTTCTGGTGTACAGCAAAGTGATTCAGTTTTATACATATATAGATATCTATCTATCTATACACACACACACATATACATATATATATATATAAATATATATGTATTCTTTTTCATATTCTTTTCTATTATGGTTTATTACAGGGTATTGAATATAGTTCCCTGTGCTATAAAAAAGGACCTTGTTTCTTACCATTCTATATGTAATAATTTGTATCTGTTAGCCCCAAACTCCCAATCCAACCCTTCCCCACCCCCCTCCCCTTTGGCAACCAGGAGTCTGTTCTCTATGTCTGTGGGTCTGTTTCTGTTTCATAGATTTTTCATTTTGGCATATTTTAGATTCCACATATAAGTGATATCATTCGGTGTTTGTCTTTTTCTTTCTGACTTATTTCGCTTAGCATGGTAAACTCTAGGTCCAACCACGTAGCTGCAAATGGCATTATTTCATTCATTCCATTGTATATATATATACCACATCTTCTTAATCCATTCATCTGTTGATAGATATTTAGGTTGTTTCCATGTCTTGGCTATTGTAAATAGTGCTGCAATGAACATTGGGGTGCATGTGTCTTTCAAATCATAGTTTTCTCTGGATATTTGCCCAGGAATGGGATTACTGGATCATATGGCAACTCTATTTTTAGTTTTTTTTTGAGGAACCTCCATACTGTTCTCCATAGTGGCTGCACAAACTTACATTTTTGCCAACAGTGTATGAGGTTTCCATTTTCTCCACACCCTCTCCAGCATTGGTTATTTGCAGACTTTTTAATCATGGCCATTCTGACTGGTGTGAGGTGGTACCTCATTGTAGTTTTGATTTGCATTTCTCTAATGATTAGCGATGTTGACCATCTTTTCATATGCCTGTTGACCTGTTGGCCATCGGTATATCTTCTTTGCAGAAATGTCTATTTAGATCTTCTGTCTATTTGTCAATTGGGTTGTTTGTTTTTTTGTTATTGAGTTGTGTGAGCTATTTGTATATTTTGGAAATTAAGCCCTTGTTGGTTGCATTGTTTGCAAATATTTTCTCCCAGTTTGTAGGTTGTCTTTTCGTGTATGGTTTCCTTTGCTGTGCAAAAGCTTATAAGTTTGATTAGGTCCCATATGTTTATTTTTCCTTTTATTTATATTGCCTTGGGAGACTGACCTAAGAAAATATTGGTACAATTTATGTTAGAGAATGTTTTGCCTACGTTCTCTTCAAGGAGTTTTATGGTGTCCTGTCTTGTATTTGAGTCTTTAAGCCATTTTGAGTTTATTTTTGTGTATGGTGTGAGAGTGTGTTTTAACTTCACTGATTTACATGAGGCATCCAACTTTTCCAACACCAGTTGCTGAAGAGACTGTCTTTTCCCCATTGTATATTTTTGCCTCTTTTGTCAAAGATTAATTGATCATAGGTGTGTGGGTTTATTTCTAGGCTCTCTATTCTGTTGAAAGTTCAATTTTAAAATGTGACATTAGGGGCTTCCCTGGTGGTGCAGTGGTTGAGGGTCCGCCTGCCAATGCAGTGGACACGGGTTTGTGTCCCGGTCCGGGAAGATCCCACATGCCGCAGAGCGGCTAGGCCCGTGAGCCATGGCCGCTGAGCCTGTGCGTCTGGAGCCTGTGCTCTGTAGCGGGAGAGGCCACAATAGTGAGAGGCCCGCATACTGCAAAAAATAAATAAATAAATAAATAAAATGTGACATGATTTGACAACAGGTTACACAAAAATACACAAACAAGCAACTATCATCCAAGAATTTGATATCTGTTAATTTATTCTGAATAGTCTATTAAATGCTGACATTCCAACTGTAATGGGCTCCCCTCTTTTTCCAGATACTCCTGAAAATTTCATTGATGTAACTTCTAAAACACTTTCTACTATAACTATTACAAACAATAACAAATACAAGCATTTGCTAGGATCTTACCAAGAACCAGGAACATTATATACATTATCCTGCTTAATTCATTACGCTAATCTACAATACAACAAATTGTGTAGTGTGAGGATATTAACTGAGAAAAATTAGCTACGGGTCAAGATTGGAACAGATAACTTTGAGAAAACTTTTGTATACTGGAAAAGTCTCTTTTCTAATTCAAAATCCTTTAGATATGGCATTAAAGGTAAATGCAGAGAATAATTACAATGAAGTACCTTTGTAAAGCCACCATACATATGAATAGCTCAAAGCACTTCTTATTGCATTACTTGATTAATCTTTGTGGTATCCTACTGAGTGAGGGTGAAAGGAATTTTATTTCTCTTTTATGGATATTTTATAAAATGAAACAAGAACTTTAACTTCCAGGTGCTTTCTCCATAGCATATCTATGACTGCTTGAACTAAAAAGTGGTAGGCAAGCTTAGATCTCCTATACAAAATACTTCATTAACTTATTAAATCATACTTTCAGCTAATAGTTTTGAGTGCAAATGTACATTATATGACTTAAAATGAAGGATCTGAAAGAAACCTACAATCTAACAGACAAAGGTCTTAAATATTTGGCTAAGTGGACTTAAATTGGAGCTGACATAATAAAAGCTGCAACCTAGCATTTTATTTTATTTTATTTTATTTTTTATTTTTTTATAGATCTCTACTGGAGTATAATTGCTTCACAATACTGTTAGTTTCTGTTATACAACAAAGTGAATCAGCCATATGCATACATATATCCCCATATGCCCTCCCTCTTGAGCTTCCCTCCCACCCTCCTTATCCCACCCCTCTAGGTCATCACAGAGCACAGAGCTGACCTCCCTGTGCTATGCTGCTGCTTCCCACTAGCTAACTATTTTACATTTGGTAGTGTATATATGTTGCTGCTACTCTCACTTCACCCCAGCTTCCCCCTCCCCCGCCATGTCCTTAGGTCTATTTTCTACGTCTACGTCTTTATTCCTGCCCTGCCACTTGGTTCCTCAGTACCATTTTTTTTTTTTTTTTTTTAGATTCCATATATATGCATTAGCATATGGTATTTGTTTTTCTGTTCCTGACTTACTTCACTCTATAGGACAGACTCTTAAGTCCCTCCACCTCACTACAAATAACCCAATTTCGTTTCTTTTTATGGCTGAGTAATATTCCATTGTATATATGTGCCACATCTTCTTTATCCATTCATCTGTCTGTTGACATTTAGGTTGCTTCCATGTCCTGGGCTATTGTAAATAGTGCTGCAGTGAACATGTGGTACATGTCTCTTTTTGAATTATGGTTTTCTCAGGGTACATGCCCAGTAGTGGGATTGCTGGGTCATATGGTAGTTCTATTTTTAGTTTTGTAAGGAACCTTCATACTGTTCTCCATAATGGTTGTATCAGTTTACATTCCCACCAGCAGTGCAAGAGGGTTCTCTTTTCACCACACCCTTTCCAGCATTTATTGTTTCTAGATTTTTTGATAATGGTCAATCTGACAGGCATGAGGTTATACCTCACTGTAGTTTTAATTTGCATTTCTCTAATAATTAGTGATGTTGAGCATCTTTTCATGTGCTTCTTGGCCATCTGTATGTCTTCTTTGGTGAAATGTCTATTTAGGTCTTCTGCCCGTTTATTAATTGGGTTTGCTTTTTTGATATTGAGCTCCATGAGCTGTTTGTATATTTTAGAGATTAATTCTCTGTCTGTTATTTCATTTGCAAATATTTTTTGCCATTCTGAGGATTGTCTTTTCATCTTGTTTATGGTTTCCTTTGCTGTACAAAAGCTTTTAAGTTTAATTAGGTCCCATTTGTTTATTTTTGTTTTTATTTTCATTACTCTAGGAGATGAGTCAAAAAAGATCTTGCTGTGGTTTATGTCAAGCAATATTTTTTCTGTATTTTCCTCTAAGCGTTTTATAGTGTCTGGTCTCACATTTAGGTCTTTAATCCATTTGGAGTTTATTTATGTGTATGGTGTTAGGTAGTTGTTCTAATTTCATTCTTTTACATGTAGCTGTCCTGTTTTCCCAGCACCACTTATTGAAAAGGCTGTCTTTTCTCCATTGTATGTTCTTGCCTCTTTTGTTGTAAATTAGGTGACCATATGTTTGTGGGTCTATCTTCGAGCTTTCTATCCTTTACCATTGATCTATATTTCTGTCTTTGTGCCAGTACCATACTGTCTTGATTACTGTAGCTTTGTAGTATAGTTTGAAGTCAGGGAGCCTGATTCCTCCAGCTCCGTTTTAATTTCTCAAGATCCCTTTGACTATTTGGGGTCTTTTCTGTTTCCATACAAACTGTAAAATTTTTTGTTCTAGTTCCGTGAAGAATGCCATTGGTAGTTTGATAGGGCTTGCATTGAATTTGTAGATTGCTTTGGTTAGTATAGTCATTTTCACATTATTGATTCTTCCAATCCAAGAACATGGTATATTTCTCTATCTGTTTATGTTTGATTTTTTTCATCAGTGTTTTATAGTTTTCTGAGTACAAGTCTTTTGCCTCTTTAGGTAGGTTTATTCCTAGGTATTTTATTCGTTTTTTTGAGATGGTAAATGTGATTGTTTCCTTAATTTCTCTTTCTGATTTTTCATTGTTAGTGTATAGGAATGCCAGAGATTTCTGTGCGTTAATTTTGTATCCTGCAACCTTACCAAATTCATTGATTAGTTCTAGTAGTTTTCTGGTGACATCTTTAGGGTTTTCTATGTATAGTATCATGTCATCTGCAAAGAGTGACAGTCTTACTTCTTCTTTTCCAATTTGTTTTCCTTTTATTTCTTTTTATACTCCAATTGCCATGGCTAGGACTTCCAAAACTATGTTGAATAAGAATGGTGAGAGTGGGCATCCTTGTCTTGTTCCTAATCTTAGTGGAAATGCTCTCAGTTTTTCACCATTGAGTATGATGTTTGCTGTGGGTTTGCTATATATTGCCTTTATTATGTTGAGGTAAGTTCCCTCTGTGCTCACTTTCTTTTATTTTTTTAAATTAATTAATTTGTTTTATTTATTTATTTTCGACTGTGTTGGGTCTTCCCCACTGCACACGTGCTCTCTCTAGTTGCAGTGAGTGGGGGCTACTCTTTGTTGTGGTGCGCAGGCCTCTCACTGCACTGGCCTCTCCCGTTGTGGAGCATGGGCTCTAGGCACATGGGCTTCCATAGTTGTGTCTCACAGGCTCTAGAGCACAGGCCCAGCAGTTGTGGCACACGGGCTCCATTGCTCTGCATCACATGGAAACCTCCTGACTAGGGTTTGAACCCCTGTCCCCTGCATTGGCAGGTGGACTCCCAACCACCGCGCCACCAGAGAAACCCTATGCCCAATTTCTGGAGAGTTTTTATCATAAATGGGTGTTGAATTTTGTCAAAAGCTTTTTCTGCTTCTACTGAGATGATCATATGGTTTTTATTCTTCAATTTGTTAATATGGTATATCACATTGATTGATTTACATATATTGAAGAATCCTTGCATCCCTGGGATAAATCCCACTTGATCATCGTGTATGATCCTTTTAATATGTTGTTGGATTTTGTTCGTTAGTATTTTGTTCAGGGTTTTTGTGTCTATGTTCATCAGTGATATTGGTCTATAATTTTCTTTCTTTGTGACATCTCTGTCTGGTTTTTGTATCAGGGTGATGGTGGCTTCGTAGAATGAATCTGGGAGTGTTCCTCCCTCTACAAATTTTTGGAAGAGTTTGAGAAGGATGGGTGTTAGCTCTTTTCTGAATGTTTGGTAGAATTCGCCTGTGAAGCCATCTGGTCCCGGACTTTTGTTTGTTGGAAGATTTTTAATTACAGTTTCAATTTCATTACTTGTGGTAGGTCTGTTTATATTTTCTAATTCTTCCTGGTTCAGTCTTGGAAAATTGTACCTTTCCAAGAATTTGTCCATTTCTTCCAGGTTGTCCATTTTATTGGCATATTGTTGTTTGTAGTAGTCTCTTATGATCCTTTGTATTTCTGCAGTGTCACTTGTGATTTCTCCTTTTTCATTTCTAATTTTATTGATTTGTGTCCTCTCCATTTTTTTCTTGATGTGTCTGGCTAAGGGTTTATCAGTTTTGTTTATCTTCTCAAAGAACCAGTTTTAGTTTCATTGATCTTTGCTATTATTTTCTTCGATTCTATATCATTTATTTTTGCTCTGATCTTTATGACTTCTTTCCTTCTACTGACTTTGGGTTTTCTTTTTTCTTCTTTCTCTAGTTGCTTTAGGTGTAGGGTTAGATTGTTTATTTGAGATTTTTCTTCTTTCTTGAGGTGACTTGTATTGCTATAAACTTCCCTCTTAGAACTGGTTTTGCTGCATCCCATAGGTTTTGGGTCATCTTGTTTTCATTGTCATTTGTCTCTAGGTACCTTTTTTTTTGCGGTATGCGGGCCTCTCACTGTTGTGGCCCCTCCAATTGTGGAGCACAGGCTCTGGATGCACAGGCTCAGCAGCCATGGCTCACGGGCCTAGCTGCTCCGCAGCATGTGGGAGCTTCCTGGACCGGGGCACGAACCCGTGTCCCCTGCATCGGCAGGTGGACTCTCAACCACTGTGCCACCAGGGAAGCCCTCTAGGTACTTTTTTATTTCTTCTTTGATATCTTCAGTGATCTCTTGGTTATTTAATAGCACACTGTTTAGCCTCCATGTATTTGTGTTTTTTAACGTTTTTTTCCTGTAATTGATTTCCAGTCTCATAGCATTGTGGTCAGAAAAAATGTTTGATATTATTTCAGTTTTCTTAAATTTTCCGTTGCTTGATTTGTGACTCAAGATGTGATCTATCCTGGAGAATGTTCCATGTGCATTTGTGAAGAAAGTGTATACATCTCACTTTTGGGTGGAATGGTCTATAAATATCAATTAAATCTATCTGGTCTATTGTGTCATTTAAAACTTTTGTTTCCTTATTTATTTTCTGTTTGGATGATCTGTCCATTGGTGTAATTGGGGTGTTAAAGTCTCCTACTATTATTGTGTTACTGTCGATTTCTCACTTCATGGTTGTTAGCATTTGCCTTATGTATTGAGGTGCTCCTATGTTAGGTGCATAAACAATTATAATTGTTATATCTTCTTCTTGGATTGATCCCTTGATCATTACATAGTGTCCTTTTTAAATGTTCATTTTTATGAAGTAAATAGGGAAGGAATCTCTGAAGAGCTTTGTGAAAAAGCACTCCCTCTATCCAAGATTTTTTATCTAGACAAGGCTTAAGGAGATTTGGTCTATCGTCTTAATTCAAGATATATTTAGCAAGCCCCTATAGTGGCCAAGCTGCTGAATATAGAAGTAAGTGAGAATGTCTGTTCCTAGAAAATATTCAGTCCCACAGGGAGGATGAAACAAGTACTTAAATATCTGTAGTATGTGGCACATAATAAACATCATTAGAGAGGTGAAACAAGGTGCTATTGGGGTATAAAGGAGAAAGAAAAGTCATGTGCTGGCTGCAAATCAAGAGAGATTTCAGAAAGATAACTCCTCCTGTATGACAGGTACACCGGTGAATGAAGCCATTTGTCTGTGTTATACCCACGGTGATTTTGAATAAACAGAATTTCAGCATGCTCATATGAGATGGATGTGAGAGGGCATTCCCCCAAAGGAAAACATTTTTTTAAAAAGGCAAGAATAAACATTTACTTTGCAACAATTACTAGTCATGTAATTTACCTTGAGAGCAAATACATGGAAAGAATCTATCACCATCAGGAAAAGATGATTTTGAAGGACTTTTAATACCAGATTTACTTCTCCTGCAATATATATGTATATATGTACATGTGGTTCATCACAAAGAAATTTATAACTAATATGTTAAATAATATTATTTTTTATAATGATCCCTTCATAGTATCTAATTGCTTTATTTTATATTGCATTTTCAGTCTTTGTTATCCTAATGATCTGCTAACACCTCACCTCTACTATCAAGACACTATTTCTTCTGCTTTCAGTTGCACTGTTTACTCTGGAGGCTTCATGCGTAACTTTCACTGTGCACTTCTCTTCAGTGCCCTCCTGGCTAGTATTTACTTTTCCCTGGGTACCCCATCTTCTTCCTTTTGAGTTACTCTTTCAGTTTGCTTGTGTACATCTGCAAGTAACTTCCCAGTTAAAGATGGATAGCAGATAAGATTTCTTATGTTTAATCCTGAACTCATACTTTAAAATTTTATTTTAGTGGACATATAACTCACAGAGAAAATGACTTCCGTTTAAAGCTTTGGAGTCGTTTTCCATTTTCTATTGTCTTTTTTGGTATGCAGTTTTTCTGAGGCAAACTCTGATGCCATTCTTACTTTTGTTCAGTTTTTGTTTTCTATCTCAGTATTTGTTTCTGTGATTGTTTTTTCTTTCCTTTCTGTAAGCTATTTGTTATTTTCTTCATCCCTGTTATATGGAAAAAAAATCACTGAGATTTTAGTTGAAGTCATTGTGTCCATGTGTGTTCCTGTTGTGTGTATGCGTGTGTATACTTAATCCTTTTCTGTGCTTAGGGATCCTGTCAATTTTAAGTCTCCTGTCACTTTTTATTACTGTAAAATTTTCTGCTATTAGTTTCTTATAATCTGTACTATATTTTCTCTTTCCAGGAATTCTATTATTTGTGTATTTGACAACATGCAGTATACCTTTATGTCTCCCAAATTTTTAGTTTCTTGTTTTGCTCTAAATTCTACAAGGTTGCCTTAATTCTTCTGTCACTTTTTCAGCTCTCCTAATTTTCAAGGGGTATTTCTTTTTTTGTAATTTTTTTTCTGACTTTTCATAGAACCCCATTCTATTTTTTATGAATATAAAATCTAGAATTGTTCTAAGGAAACCTATTAGATATATATATATTTTTTTTTCTCCAGTGTTTGAAATATCATTCTTTCATCTGGGACCAGAGGTTAGCTTTCTTATTTGTGTTGAAAGCTTTTTTCACATGTTTGGTGATCTTGAATATCCACTCATTTCTAATAGTGGGTGGGACTTTCAGGCTGGCAGACTTCAGCTAGTAATATGCTGGCAGGAATTTAGCTATTATGTAGGTATCCCCAAGCCCATAACATGAAACATGCATGGAGACTCTATAACTGTGACAGGTATCCCATCATTCGGTTTCTTCTAAGACTATTTGTTCAAACTCTTTAGAGATAACTTATTTTGGATCTTTATGGTTTTCCTTGTAATTGGACTAGAAAGACTGGGTCAAGAGTGGGTGGACCATTGCACTTCCATGCACTCAGTACCTCAAGTTCCCACCCCCTCTTCTCATACCTACCTCTGCTGTCAGTATATTTCTGGAGTCCAGCATTTCTTGATATTCTTCAGGGCCATTCTACTATATCCTCTGCTACTGTTAACATTTTTTTTTTTTTTTTTTGCGGTACATGGGCCACTCACTGTTGTGGCCTCTCCTGTTGTGGAGCTCAGGCTCCGGACACACAGGCTCAGCGGCCATGGCTCATGGGCCCAGCCGCTCTGCGGCGTGTGGGATCTTCCCGGACCGGGACATGAACCCATGTCCCCTGCATCGGCAGGCGGACTCTCAACCACTGCGCCACCAGGGAAGCCCTGTTAACATTTTTTAAACCTTTGTTTTTATCAGTCCACCCATCTCTGTCTATTTTTTGTCTTCTAGAGAAGTTTTAGAGTTTCTTACCCACATCCTACATATTACATTCTGTTTATTGATGTATATACTTTTCTGTTTTCTACTTCACCCTTATTTTAGTGTATTCTTAAGTGGGACAGATTATAAGCATATGTTCTTGATTTGCCATCTTAAATCATAAGTTGAAACCATTGTTTTTCTTTTTTAATCAGGGAAGTGATTATTATCTGAGATGTGTTTTAGAAAAATAACATAGTAGTGTGCAATATGGATTGGAGTGGGTACAGGGAATATAGATTTTGAGGTTGAGTCTACTCAGTGTGTCAAAAGAGATATAATAAGGATGGGAACAGAGGAAATGGAAAGGTAGAGCTTTTTAGAGTTGAATTTATGGAATCTATCAACTTTATGTGCTTTGGACCAAATTTTGCTGGTCTATAAGTGCTGGAAGTTAAAGAAAAAGCAACATATCAAATACCATGTAAGACAAAATAGAAAAAAAGCTACATGATTAAAAGTCTGATTTTTTAAAAAAAATTTTATTGTGAAAAAATATATATTGAAAACTTTATGAACCTGTTAGTAGTTTAACAAATTGTTATAAACTGACCACTTGTTCTAATTACCATGAAAACATAACAAATAAACCTAAAACTTGCAGTCTAAAATATCCGTTATTTTGCTTATGAATTCTGTGAGCAAGGAATGTAGACAGGGGCACCAGGAGTTGGCTTTTCTCTTTTATACTGTGTCTGACTTTAGCTAAAAGGCTTGAAGGCTTATTCACTCGTGAGCTTGGTGATTAATGTTGGCAGTTGGCTGGATGCCTCAGATCCTTTCCAATAAGACCTCTCCATGCAGTCTCTCCATGAGGTCCCTTTTCATGGGCTAATTTGAACTTCCTCACACCATATTAATTGGATTCCAAAGGCAAGTTTCCTGACAGAGAGCAAGGCAGAAGCTTTATCCTATTTATGACTTAACTCACTCCGTATACTACTGGTCTAAGCAGTCACAAACACCCATTTTCTATTAGGGGTGTTAGTCACAATTGAAGGTCATAGAGGTTAGTGTTTCCATGTGTGGAAAATATCACCCTGATCAAGAATTAAAACATTGCTAACAGGGTATAATCTACTTCTTTATCTTTCTTGATCCCAAATTTTTGCATTGCCTTAGAGGTAATGACTTTCTTGATTTTTATAGTACTTATTTACATTTCTTTAAAATTTTGCTACCTTTTTGTTTATCAATAAATAAATACTTTACTTTTGGCTAGCTTTTAGACACTGTGTATAAAATCGTACTGCGGTTATTCTTTTGTATCTTGTCTTTTTAAATTAACATTATGTATGTGAGATCCACGTTGTTGCATGGAGGTCATTCTGAAGCTTACTGTGTATTAGAGTACATTCAGCTCCAGTATTAACCATAGCTGTCACTTTTGTTTACTTCTGGGGTACCAGCAAATAATGAGCTCAACATGAGGCATCTGATGGCCCCCAGCGTCCCTCATCTGGATGTGATCTTGGCCTGTGTCCTATATGCAGGGTGTAGGAGACACCTAGCCAAACAGGACTGTATCCCTGAGGCCTCTGCTGGAGCAGGTGCGGCACTAGAAATGGTAGGGGTGGTAGGGACTGGCAGGTCTGAATTGTTGTTCTAGTTGTAAGGTTTTCCATAGACCAACCAACACAGCATTGGGTTGCCAGTTTATCTTTTTAGGTTGGGTTCCAGTAGCAATGAAGTCAAACCACATTTGCTTCCTGGTTACCTTTACTGGACCCTTTACAGCAGATTGGGATAGCCTTTTGGCTTCTTAAGCTCCCTCTGTCTCAGTTCTTTCCCACAGCCACCTGTACCTGTTCTGGGGATTTGTCAGTTTCCCCCTGATCAGCAATGAATTGTTGCATCATATGTATCTTGTTCCACACTGAGCTCAGCATGGATATCAGCATCCCATACCAGCTACTGACGGTGGACTGGAGTAATTTGGCTTTCATTCCTATAGTGAATGTGGCCCAGTCAGGGCCTTCGAAGACAGGAGTATGGATGGTCTGTCTCATTCCCAATGCCCTTAGAGTTTGTCATACCTCATCTATAGATTTCGAGGGTCCCACATGCCTGGAAAGATCCCCGGTCATTGGGCCAGGCTGCCTTGCAGGCTAGAATAATCCAATCTATAAGGGAGAGAGTACATTGAACTCCCTAAATGCCATCCAGGTGCTGTTGGAGGGCAGGGTGTGTGATGATGTTGCTCCTCCTCTGTCTTCTGCCTGGTCAGAGAAATGCCACAGCTCCCTGTATCCCATAGCTGCACTAGCCATACCTGGTACTTTCCCTGGTCTTTTGTTGGAACTTGGCAGCTATATCAGTAAGCTCAGCAAGTATATATTTTCTCATCATGAATGTTTCCTGACTCTTAGGCTGCTCTGCTGGCTGGGGTTGTTTTCTCTGGGCTTTTGCTTTCCTTCGTATTAGGGATCAGATGGCAGGGGGGTCTCCATTTGTTTCACTGTCAATCACCACAGCATACTTCTCTGTTCTTCTGACTTTCCCAGAGATTCCACCTCTTAGCATCCCAATCAGGCTTTGTAACAAATGCTCAGACCTTAATCCAAGGCAGTTTGTATCCCCCTAACTTTGCAAACGACACACTTATTATCCTACTCTCCCACTTTGTCTGCCAGCCCTGAAGCTGGCAGAGTAGTGGACAACTTAAAGTCCTTCTCTAACTTCAGCTCTTCCAACTTTCTAACTTGAGCTTTAGCCACTCATTGGGCATCAGGTGTCCAGCTGAACTGCCCATGGTGAAGGCCAGCCTACTGTTGCAGCCATTGGTTTCCCTTCTTTGCTATAGTGTGCTACGTGCAGTTCCTCAAACAAATGTATTAAACCAGCTGGCATTTTGGGGGCATCCCCGAATTCACATGGTGACTCATCTAACATTCAGGCCACCTCTCCCCACATAGAGGTCAATAGCCAACTCAGGATTTCACTCCTCAGTTGCCTCTTTCCCAAGACCCATTTCTTTAGTCTCCTGGCTGGCTTACCAATTGTTGGTTCACAACCTCACAAGTTCCCTGGGGGAAATTCAACAATGGCGTGCATATACAAAGAGACCAAAGGAAGAGGCAGACTGCTCCAGATTGATAGGGTGCAGTTTTATTAAGCAAGGGAACTTACATATGAGGCTTGTCTTGGATGGCTGCAAAATGAATTGATCTCTGCACCCACTCGCCAGATTCTTATGAGTTTTATACAGAGGCTTTAATGAGGTTAAGTCACATACATGGGCCAGATGGTCTTAATAACACAGTACTTCCTCAAGGCTGTGTCCTTGAAGTAGCTCCTAGTGCAGGAACAATGTGCAGACTATACATTCCAAGGACAGGGGAAGGGGCAAGGTGCCTCTGTTTGCCCAAGACCAGGTAGAAGGTCATCTGGCAGTCATATCCTCTTGCAGATCTCGAGGACCTCCTTCAACAAGATCCTAGCAGAGAGATTCCTTCAAGTCTGGAGACTCAGCAAATACCACACTACTGCTCCTGCTTGACAACCAGGTTGGTTTTAAGAACACACAGAATGTGGAGTGTATCCCACTGTCCTTAGAGCCATGTGGCTGGTAAGAAACATTTTCATTTCTGCAACTGAGTGGGATGTGTACACCAGAGACTCACTCAGGATCTGCGCTCTGACCAAAGAGAGCATCAGGAAGGAGACTGTTCCCCTGAGGAAGGATTGATTTGTGTGCTGTTATCAATCAGTTCAAAACTGGTTAAGGACTAATTTGTTTTATTAAAAAATAAAATCTGAAGTACTCATTATGTCACAAACAGAATATATATATATATCTCTCTACCTAGGAATATTAGCTTGGATTGGTGTTTTCAGCAGAGGACAGGAAGAGGAATTTGGAAACTCACTGTATAGTGTGTAGAATTGTACTTTATCTCCCTATACAGGGACAGATAGTAAATATTTTTGACCTTGTGGAACATATGGTCTCTGTTACAACTACAGTTGACCCTTGAACAATATGAGTTTGAACTGCAGCAGTCCACTTGTACAAGGATTTCTTTTTTTTTTCTATAGTAAATAACACGGTACTACACGATCCATGGTTGGTTGACGAGGATCTGTGGATACAGAGGAACTGTGGATACAGAGGGTCAACTATATGTTATATGTGGATTTTTGATGGCACAGAATGTCAGTACCCCAACCCCTGTGTTGTTCAAGGGTCAGCTGTACTCAATTCCACAGATAAGCAGCCATAGACAATATGTAAAAGAATTGGTGTAGCTATGTTTCATTAGTTATTTACAAAATCAGTGTAGGATAGGTATGACCAGCAGGTTGTAGTTCTCTGACTTGTGATCTACAGTATAAAACTCAAATTTTCTGAATAATGAGAGAGAAATAGTGTATGGAATGTAGATGGAAGGTTAACTTCTTTTCCACATCCCACTCAAAATCTGAATTTTAACCTCAAACTCACTACCACTCTCCTACACTTCCTGAGCCTCTCTGAGATTCTGCAAGAAAATTTGTTTACGTCCTATCAGTTTATGCCCATGTAGGAACTTAAGTATTCTCAAAAGTTCTCAGAAGTTATTTGTTCTGAAAAGGCAGTAATTTCTCATATACCTGTTTTCAGTCTTTGCAAAAGGTAAAGGATACAAAACAGACTACTTTTATTGACTCTTTTTTATTTTATCTCTTGCCTTTACCCTTTTGAGTTTGCACTTTATACCTGTGCTGTATTTTAATAGAGTAATCAGAAAGAAGTAGAAGGAAAAGCACGTCTTGTCTTCTGCCAGAAGCTGACCTCCTCTTCTCTGAATCCAGATTTCTACTGGATAACTTCTGCAACTTTCAAGTGTTAATTTTAGTGTAGTAATAGCTATTCAGTGATAATCTAATCTCTTTATGAAGCACTTTTTTTTTTAAAGTGAAATTGTATTGAGTGCACGGTGAGCGTGACATTTGGCAACTACTTATTTGTTGTAACTGAATCATGAATGTTGACATTGCCCCTAATCCAGAAGATTTTCTTAATCTTTTCTTCTTTTAGAATGGAATAAATATAGCAAATGTGAATAATAACTAGAGATTGAGGCCTGTGTGGCTTTTTTTCTACCTAGTTAAGGAAGATAAATTATTATAGCTACACTAGATTTTGCAAAGGCATGTGTTAATAATCAAACCAATTTGACTCAATTTGATAACTACTACTGTAATAAACAATGGACTGTTCCAATTTACTTAATTTTTTTTTTGGTATCGCTTACACCATGATATTTTTTGACTTAATTTTTAAAATAAAATATTTCAGATTGTTCACCTTGGTTATCATCTGGATATAATCTAAGTTTATATAATGAAGGTTGTATATTAATTCTATAATAATCAGTTGTTTAATTTTTCAATATCTTTGCATCTTATAATTTTGCCAGTAGGCTTCTTACCACCAAAGAATATTAAAGAGAAACTAAGACTGAAAATAAGATCCTCTAATTTTTTTTTACTTCCCTCTAATAAGAACAGTAAGATGATATTTCAGAATATGAACAAGTACCAAAGTTTAACTGTCCACAGGAGTTTATGTACATCTTGAGGGTTTGTTTTTCCATTTTAGAGCAATAAGATAAATTGTATAAATCAAGTTTAATCCAGTCTATTTCCCATCTTTACTGGTGTAAACTAGGGTGACATAATGTGTCTAGTTTTATTCTATTCATTTTATTCTGCTATATGGGGAAGAAACCTTACATTAAGGTATGTTTATGATCTAAAAGGAACTTTTCCATCTCAGCAAGCTGTAGGGGCTGATAAGTCTTTCAGCTGGTCACCCATAAACGATCGTGCAGTGACAAGTTTTCTCTCACTGAGATATTCTGTAGCAATCTGCACAGAAGCCAGTGCACTATAGAAAGACCTGAGAAATGGTAAGCTCAGTCATGAGACCAATTGCTCTCATGGTAAGAATCTGAATAGAGACCCTAAGTCTAAAATCATTGAATTTTATCTTGGTAGCACACACATACATTGATGGATGATTTACTGACCTGCAGTATAAACTAGACATTATACCATATTCTTATTTTCCTTATGAAGAGCCTAGGGCCCAGTAAATCTCCTGAGTTATTATACACATTTCTAAGAAATGTGTTCATTGTTTTCTGTAAAATTAAGCCTAGAGTGTAGGCAGAAGATAATTGTATCCCATACAATATTACTCCCAACCAAAGAGGAAAAATATTAAGGTAATTAGTTCACTCTCTAAGTTTCAGAGGTTTTATCACTGTGTATCCATCCTATCAAGCAGAAATGGTTGACCTTATAGAATGGTGGATTGACCTACTAAAAGTTATATTGGGTGGGCCAAAAGTTTGTTCATTTTTTCTGTAAGATGGCTCTAGTAGCACTTAGTTGTCTTTAACTTCATTTAAAAAAATTTTGTTAGAGTGTATGTGACAGCTGTCATATCAGCGTGCATTTAAAAAAAGGCCTATCAAAATTGGTGAATTTTTGTGTAGCCATTTTAATATTGAAGGTGGAAGGAAAAAAGCAACATTTTTGGCATATTATGCTTTATTATTTCAAGAAAGGTAAAAACGCAACTGAAGCACAAAAAAGGTTTGTGCGGTGTATGGAGAAGGCGCTGTGACTGATCGAACATGTCAGCAGTGGTTTGTGACATTTCATGCTGGAGATTTCTTGCTGGACGATGCTCCATGGTTAGGTAGACCAGTTGAAGTTGATAGCTATCAAATCGAGACATTAATTGAGAACAATTAACGTTATACCATGTGGCGGGAGATAGCCGACGTACTCAAAATATCCAAATCAAGCATTGAAAATCATTTGCACCAGCTTGGCTGTGTTAGTCGCTTTGATGTTTTGGTTCCACATAAGTTAAGCAAAAAAAAAGCTTCCTGACTGTATTTCCTCATGCAATTCTCTACTTAAATATAATGAAAACGTTCTGTTTTTAAAACAAATTGTGATGGGTGATGAAAAGTGGATACTGTACAAAAATGTGGAACAGAAGAGATCGTGGGGCAAGCTAAATGAACCACCACCAAGCACACCAAAGGCCAGTCTTCATCCAAAGAAGGTGATGTTGTGTATTGTATATGGTGGGATTGGAAGGGAGTCCTCTCTTATGAGCTCCTTCCAGAAAACCAAATGATTAAGTCCAACAAGTACTGCTCCCAGTTAGACCAAGTGAAAGCAGCCCTCAACAAAAATCATCCGGAATTAGTCAACAGAAAACACATAGTCTTCCATCAGGATAACGCAAGACCGCATGCTTCTTTGATGACCAGGCAAGAACCGTTACAGCTTGGCTGGGAAGTTCTGATTCATCCGCCTCATTCACCAGACATTGCACCTTGGGATTTCCATTTATTTCAGTCTTTACAAAATTCTTTTAATGGAAAAATTTTCAGTTCCCTGGAAGACTGTAAAAGGCACCCGGAACAGCTCAAAAAGATAAAACGTTTTGGGAAGATGGAATTATGAAGTTGCCTGAAAAATGGCAGAAGGTAGTGGAGCAAAAGGATGGCTATGTTGTTCAATAAGCTTCTTGGTGAAAATGAAAAATGTGTATTTTATTTTTATTTAAAAACCAAAGGCACTTTTTGGCCAAACCGATATTAATATGCTTACTGAGGGTGGAGGAATGTCCTACAAATTCAGTGTATGCTTTGAGCCAGCAACCAGTAAATAGTTTTCTTTCTCCTCTTAGTGTAAAGTATGAGTCCAGAAACCAAGAATAAATGTGGGAGTGGCTCTCTGTTGATTCTAATTATCACCAATGTTGCTTTCCATCTTCACAGGGTTAAATACTGTTGGTCTAAAAATTTTACTTTTCAAAGAATAATATATCCACTAATATAAACAGTGTTTTCACCAGACTGCATACTGAGACGACCACCTGATCCCTTATGACATTGAACTAATGCAGAGGTACAATGTACTCCAGTACTCTAACATTAGTTTAGTTTATTTTAAAGCATATCTTCATTTACCCCCCCTGATCTACTCTTCAATATCCCTACTCTTCACTCTGTTCTGGGATGCTGAATGGTATAAACCACATCAATAATCTCTGATTTCAGGGTGGTTTCAGCCAATAGAAGAGTCCTGGCAGAAGATCCAAAGGTTGGAGAGAGTGAGGTCAGGGTATTTGTGTCCCAGAACTCTCCCTTTAAGATTGCCTCGTGCTAACTACTCCCCTGTAATAAAGGTCACTACTTCTTTGGAGATAGGTGATCTTACAGATCCTTTTCAGTTTATATTCATTACATTCCTTTGTCCTCTTGGCATGACCATGGTAATAGCTCAATTGCAATTGAACCACAGGTTAATGTACTATTTTACTTGGAATTGTCAAGCAAGGGTAAGCATGTCTTCATTTGTTTAAGGATACTTTGTTGAAACGTGGTTACATCATAATATTGAAGAATGCTGATACTGTAATTGTTATTTGAAAGGTAATGTTATTTGGGATGTAAATATGCATGGAAGGAGCTGGAGGGATGCTTGTAGCCAAGGAGGTGGAATGTGCCTGATTGTCTCTTGACAGCTGGGCAGCAAAGTCCCTCTTCTGCACTCTCTACATTATCACAAATAACGAAAGATTGGGAATTATGTTGTCAGAGCCCTTGCTAGCAAGAATCTAGGTTAGATTCTGCAAGATATTCATTTGAGATTTGGAAGGCAGGAAAGAAGCAAAAACCATGTAAGAATAACCTCGAGCAGTGGCAAGCATGCTCCCGAGCACTGGTGGACGTGCATCTTATGGGAGCTTCCTGGAGATTACCTGCTTTAGTTCTACGAGTTGCTCTGACCTAACTGGTGGTTTTCTTGTGGTTACTAAAACTCCCCAATTTCATCAAAACCAGCTGGATCAACCTTCCTGATCATCATTTTCCGGTCCTTCCAACATTTTTGGAAGCATCTAATTCTCTCGATTATATTTTTTTTCTGTGTGGAAGGCATAGAGTAGTTTCTATTTTCCTGAATATTCCTGATTAATACAGCTGATATATATTTCCTTTTACTATGTATACACGTATATTTATATATACATGTGTGTGTGTGTGTGTGTGTGTGTGTGTGTGTGTGTATATATATATATATAAAACCAGAATAAAGGCACTAAGGAAGAGGAATTATTTATACTTTCAATTAATTCATGGTATGCTGTGGATAGAGAAATAAATTATAATGCCATGTTAGAAGTATGCCTAGGCTCTGTGACTGACTAGAAGATAAGACTAGTGTCAACTGAAAAAAATGCACTATGTGAGAGTTGTGAGTTAAGTTTTATTTGGGGCAAAATGAGGGCTATAGCCCAGGTGATAGCATTTCAGATAGCTCTGAGAAACTGCTCCTTGGCAATAGTCCTCATTTTGCCCCAAATAAAAATTAACTCACAACTCTCACATTGTGCATTTTTTTTAGTCGACGACACCAGTTAGAATACTCCAGTTAAGAAGTATCAGGGAGGGTTCACTCCAGGTGAGTTTAAGCTAAGTCTTACTGTATGACTAAGAATTAATCAATTGAACAAGAACTAAAGAGAGCCTCAGTAGAGGAACACTATGAGAAGTGTGGCATTGAAGGAAGAGGAGCCTAATGTGTGAGAACTACGTGCATTTTGATGTTGCAGGAACATTTTAGAGTGGTGAGAGATGATGCTGGGCCTAGGTCACGTAAAGATGTGTTGCCATTTTAAAGCTCTTGGAGTTTGTCCTATATGTAATATGAAACAAAAACTGGAAGTTTTCCAGCTGGAAATGAAATAGATGGATTCAAGGCTCATGAATTAAGCATCATCACAGGTTTTTCTTATAAGCATGTCAGCAAATTATATCTCGCTATTGTTATAATTATTTTATAAAAAAAATCACTACCTATAGGACATGTTGATTGTCCCTTAAAATATTGCAGATTAATTTATATATGAGTAAAGGGCTCCTTCCCTAACTATACTATAAATTAGGAACTGACTGTAGTTATGAAATATGATGGCAACACTTAGACTTTTCATTGGTTAATTAAATTTAAGTTCTGTTTTTGAACTTTTGCTCTACTTGGCCATTCATCACAATTATCACAAAACATTCAGAAGAGAAACAGTTCTAACTTGAAAGCTCTCACAGGATACTAAGTTACAATTCTAGACATTCAATCTAATTTGGTTCATGAAGTCACTGTGAAGACTTTCTTAATCATTTAAATATTTATATATCATAAGCAAACATTATTCTTTGATTTTTATTCTTTTCACTCATGCAGACAGAAGTAGTCTATTTTTCACAGAATATCTAAGAGGTAAAATAAAATCTTAAGGCTTTAATTTTCTTTTTTGAAAATTTGTACATGAGTGGGTAGAAACACATCGTTGATTTTTCTATTAATTTTTTAAGTTGAATAAGCACATAGGTTTAAAGGAAGAATATTTAAAATACTGATATCAAATTCCCAAAATACATTTCTACACTAAAACTTATTTAAAAATCACTGGTTATTGTTATCTGGTTACTTAGAAAGTGATCTATGAATTTTCATAAATACTATTTAGTTTAGTTTTATTACTTACCCCATTCATAAAATTTCATTTCCAAAAGAGATATGTAATTCAGTATTTATGCAAATTCATACCGATCCAATTTTTATTAGTTGGAGAAGTTTTATATTAAATTTTACTTAGTTTTCTATAATAACTACATATAACAAATTTATTTATTTGGATAGCTGGTTCAAGGTGTTAGCAAAAAGCATATGGGAGGCATTTGACACCTAGTATCATGTATGAGAGGTTGTTAATTAAGTCATGTCAAAAATACAAACATGATTTTAATTTTGAAGAATCCGGTGTTATATTCTCTTTGGAATCAATTTATGCATGAACGTACTAGAAAAATAATTGCATTGTGTAGATTAAGAGATCGAAGCAAAAATCATCCATATGAAAATATCTTCAGGATAAGCATTATAATTCTTCTGTTTGACAACATAAAGATTAGGCCAAAACTTGGCCATCATCCTGCTAATATGTCTCACTATAATTTATAGCTCTGTCTAGGCCAGTGAGTTGAATAGGTAGATGTCATCTATCTAGTAAAACAGAGTCAGCATTAAGAACACTGTTATATTTGGAATACTATTTTCAAAATTAAATTTTCTAAACTCATTCTCGGCAAGCCCTTACTTTTCTTGGAAGCAGGCAAAAGTGGTTATGTATTAGCATGAGAGTGAAAGTGGAATGCAGAAATGAAGGTCTTTGCAGAGAACAATCAATAGAAATGAGGTAACTGAATGAAAATCAAGGGTTTAAGCTATCAATTCATCAGTAGATTTCCCTTGGTAGTCATGGAATTTAAAGTTTTGACCTTCAATATAAATTATTCCAAATTGAGAGTTAACTGAGATCCTATTAGAAAAAAGTTCATTATACTGTCTCTGTGTATATTAAAAACATACGCATGCACAAACTAACAATATCTTAATAACCTAGTTACATGAACAACTAACACAACTAACTTGGATATAATATTATGTAATTTTGTTTTATCAATAAAATAAAGGGCCAAAATTGATATAAGGAAAAACACAAATCAAACTTTAGATTTGTTTTTATGTGGAGTAATAATATAACTCCCTTTGCCTTTCAAGCCTGTACAATATCATCTTTAACTTTATAAGGAAAATGTTTGATTTTCTACAAATATTTTCTTCAATTGAGTCAAACTACCTTTTCAATTTACTTTTTTATGTCTTATCCTAGTTTATCTCATGTTACTTACAGAACATTCTTAGAGGAGTTTCTCTAATTAAATAAATCTTATTGAAATAATTTCATTTGGGGGAATAGGCCCTTCCTTCTTCCTGAAAGCACTGTATTTTCTCAAATATCTAATGTGCATCTAATTTGTGGAATGAAATATAAGATGATATTTGTGCCACACAAATATTTCTCTAATCTGGCTGTCATAGTCAGATATAGCAGTTCTAAAATCTAAAGATTTAGAAGCAGCAATTTAAGAGGTGCAAACTGATGAATTAAATGTCCACATTACTATGTTTTGCACATATTTAACTATTTTGTCAAGATCTTAGAAATATCACTACGAAAATATATCATCGATGGGATTTCTGGTAAATGGTCAATCTGACTTACATGTTAGCGCTCATGGCTCAGGTATTTCCTAGCCCAATTTATCAGGAAATACATGTAGAAAAAATAAAACTATGCTATAAAATTGGACATACTCAGTCAATATTATTAAGCATCCAACTATGTATCTTAGTATAATTAATAGTTACTTTCAGAAATTTTGAGAGCCAAATGTGATCTGATGACTCAAAGCACAAGTATAATATTTTTGAACACAGAGATGAAAACACTAAGAAGTTAGTAGAAAATTTTTAAAAAGTAACATTTCTGTAGCTGATAAAATTTACTGTGGTAGAGGCTTTCACATGATACACCTGACACGTAATTATAAAGAAAATTCCATACAACATAAAGAAATGCAGTTGAAAGGCAAATTTTTTAAAAGTTTGATGGCTCAAACTATAATATAGAACAATGATAAATACATATGTTTCTATATATTTGACATAACCATAATTATGTTTAAAAACTGAAAATGATAGATTCTGATGTGAATTTCTAGTTTTCTGTCATTTTACATAAATTATTTAAAACACTCACATAGGAGTAGTGAGGAAATGGCATTTCTTCAGTTTAGGTCTTCTGTGTTCTGTTCATCAACTTCTGAGAGTCCTGAACTGTTGTGTATAGTATCCTTCATACATGTCTGGTTCATTGTTGAGTCCCCAGGATTTGATAGGAAACCTGGAATATAGACTGCACTTAATAAATATGGCTGAGTGACAAATTCAAATTTGGAAGTGGGTGCCACTTTTCATGTTGAAAGTAGCATAGTCTCAGTCATTAGATCCATAATTATTCAAAATGTATTAAATAACTTGGAGTTTATATCTGATATTTCTAAGGAATTTTAATTAATCTCTGCAAAATGCATGTCACTACCTACTCAATATATAGGTTACGACTGTATTTTCTTTTTGCAAGGAATTAAGGTAAATGAGTTTAAATATGTGATATTCTTTGGCCAGAGCTTGGCAAATATTTTAATTGCTGCTTTTTACTAATTGCCTTTGACCTGAGCATGCTGGATCCTATGTTTGTGCACAGTGATGAAGGAGCAGAGAGTTGCTTTATTTTTTGTTTGTTTTGGTAAGAAAGAGTAAGTTCCTGAATGGGGTCTTAGCAGAAAATGGATCGACTACTCGGTAAAAACATGAATTCTATGAAACTTTTATTTTGCTCATTGAAGTCAATATTTTTGTTTTTGCTTTTGTTTTTTAGTGTAAAAATGGTTGCTGCTGCTTTGTATTGAGCAACTGGTGCATTAAATCACACCAGTGATGGGCATCTTGTATAGAATGAAGACTTACCCTCCCAGGAAGGGATTCTTATACTAACCAATTATTCCTGCCATGGCATCAGTTACCAATTCATTCTCTAACAGCATTATAGTGCAGGACTCAGGGTAGCAGTCCATATTATAACCTTTTTGGTTACTTTGAAATACTCTTATCTGCTTCAGATAAATTAGTCTTGATTCTATTTGGAGGAAAAAAATGGAGTTTATGGAATCTCAAGCTCATTCCCATCTTGTCATTCTATGATAAATCATGTTGGTTACAAAGCCAATTGTCCTCTGGGGGCAAATATAAAATTGCTCTACAAATATATCTGAACCATGCATCTCTTGCTTCCAATAAATGTTTGCTTTTTAAACTCAGTCTCAATGTAGATGTTTTTCAGAGATGCAAAGCAACCTATATGTGTTAGTTTTGTAAAAACTTACTCATTTAGTAATATACTTATACATTAAGTGGTATAACTAGGGCATTAAAAAAAAAACCTTCATATTCTTTCTTAATCAGAGCCTTCAGTCTCAGCCAATATATTTGGAATTGAACCCTGTAAATTTTTTCGAACCTGTAGTTTTAACCTGTTTCTTTTATCTATCCTGACTGCTTTAGAAGAAAATGAGACTCTTGCTCTGACAACCACCTTACCAAATTAAAACAACAACAACAACAGACCTCAGGCTTTGATTCTCTTTATGTAAATAAGCACACCAATTAGTAACTTTAACTGATATGGCTCAGTTGTAAACCATGGCTAATGTGCTCTAAAATTACCATAGTTGGAGTTAAAGATATTGTAATTCTATAAATAAAAAGGAAATAGTCTTACCTATGCTGATTTTCTAATATCTATGTAGCCAGTGCTTTGGTTTGGGATTGACAAATATATATATTTCTACCCTAGTTTCAATACCGTGGATGTGTGATTTATAATATTTTTGGTGGGAATTAGCTTAAAATACTCTAAATTGCCTGGCATACTTTTTTTTTATATTTTACTCAGAAAACCATAGTTGTTATTGTTGTTCCCAATTATTGAAGCCATTCTCTTCCACTATAGCCACAATGATTGCAATAAGAAACTATTAAAATGACATGTGTTTTCTATTTTTGCAGTGGAGCAACTGTCACTAAGAATAATGTCTATGAAATACAAAGTACAGTCAATGCTCTCAATAAATCTATAATCCAGTCATGACACAAGTAAATATCTGTATGTCAAGTGACACAGGAAACAACCAACACAGAGACTAAGAGACGGGATCTTTGTGAACCTGAAGAGTAAGATAATAATAATAGCTAACATTGAGGACTCTCTCTATATTACCGTACTTTAAAGACCCAAAGAAATAAAGCTGAAATATTAGTTCTCAATTTACAGAAATGGAAATTGAGGCTTAGGAAAGCTAATTGTCTTATCCAGAGTCTCTCAGTCACTGAGCAAGATTTGGAATACAGGGAGTCCAATTTAAGAGCTTACGTTCTTAATAATCACAAAATAGAACTGTTTTTTGGTTCAAGATTTTTAGGCAACAAAGGCGGCTTCAAGAGCCAGAACAAAGCAATAGTATGCTTGAACATGTGTTATTGTGGGAACAGTGAAGTCTCATCCAGTGACAGGGGAGATTTTAGATTGGGTTACTCAAGATGGGAATGGTAGAAGTAGCCTGAAGACACCTTTGAATTCAGACAACAGAAGAATTTGTTCGTGCCTCAGCCAAAAATATGCACACAAGTATATACCATTTCAGAAATTCTAATTGAAAGTATACAGAATTATTTTGTTTATCCTGTACTTTGACATCATCTTTCTCTTATTCAAAATTAGCTGAAAATATCTGTCATTCACTGTTATTCATTCCATATTGCCATAATAGTGCTAGAGCTTACTTATATAGAACCTAGATTCAGTAAAAACTGACCTATTATATTGATAACTGATAATCATAATGATTACTCTGAGGCAAAGTAATATCATAAACCTGCGGAAAAGATTTTACAACTTAGCAATGTGCTATTTTTTAAAAAACTGGATTCCATTGGTAGCATATTGCATACAACTTGTAATAACACCATTTAAAATTGGTATTCTATACATACCATTTCCAGCCATGTTAACTATAGTTTTTTTTTGTTGTTGGGATGATAAGAGAGTTTGAGTGGAGAAGGAAGGTCCTTCATATTACTATTATTTTCTTGATATCATACAGTATAGTGGGTGACATTAATGTAAATAGTATAGATGTAGAAAGTTCAGACAGGGGTTTTCAAAGAAATAATAACCTTGAGTTACACTCTGGATGCCCTCAAGATTTAATATAATCATATGTAAGTTGAAAATATATTAACTGTATATTTTAAGTGTATAGTGATTTCATTTTCATGAACTATTCTTGTATTGCCTTTTGACATCAGTGATTTTGGTTATATATAATCAACAATACACTCAGCTAGTCTATTGTTCAGGCAACAGAGAGAGGGAGGGGGAAGGAGAGGGAGGGAGGGGGGAAGGGAGCGGGAGGGAGGGGGGAGGGAGAGGGAGGGAGGAGGAGGGTGAGGGAGGGAGGAGGAGGGTGAGGGAGGGAGGGGGTAGGGAAGGAGGACTGACTTCATAGGATTCAGTTTTATCCAAATAAGTTCTTTCCCTTTTTAATGTATGATTATCAAGATTCTTAGCACTTATTAATGCCTATGGTTTTATCATATCATGTACTCTTGGTTTTTAAATGATAAATCTATAAAATTCAATAAAGCTTCCTTAGAGTCCTTCTATGCAGCACCTGTTATTTTTGATACTTGTATGGAGTTTTATATTTTCTGTAAATTATCAAGCCAAATTACATAAGCACATCTGCTCATCTAAGATATTTCATAAAGAATAAAGATGGTTACAATAGGGTGGCTAATTTCCCAATATTAACTGCAGGATAGTTTCTGATTTTAGAGCACAAGAGCAAGATTATACTTTCCAGTAGGAAATAATTTGAAGGTATTTGCAGAACAGCTTTAGTCTTTGTTTCAGTCTTTTAACAGCAGTATATTAGATTATAACTGACTGATTCTTAATGCAAAAGCAAAATATGAAAATCTAACTTACATGTCAAAGCAAAGACAAGATGGTAAGAGAGGTTGAGAGGCTAAATTAATCATTTTATATTTATAATTAGAATGTGTCTGTACCTATAATACATGACAATATGCATACTTTTATATGAAAATAGTGATTATATCAGATCATGAGTTTGCTTTTCTTCCAGTGAAGGGGCTTCCCCTCATTGGCTTCACGTTATTTTCACTAATGAAGGAAGACATTATTGATGTCTTCGGAGAAACTTTCTTCAAAACCAACTCCTTGAAATTTGAAACTTATCTAATCAAAATATTCCACTTTAGAAGCAATACCCACTCATTTTATTACTATAAGCTTAATGGTTCTAGAGGAATTGCATTTAATATTCCCTTTGAATCTGATTTTTCAAAATCAATTAATTCTTAATTCTAATTTCAGTTTTTCTGGGCCATTGATTCTTTTCCTCATTAGGCTCTTTTAATCACTTGACTTCCTCAAAAAGCAGCAGTTGAAGTTTCTTAGAGAAAAGTTTCCTATGAAAAAAAATTAAATGAATATGAATGTATCAACCTAAATATGCCTTCACGACTAACGCTTTTTTCTCTGCATTTTTCGTGCAAAGAAGTGTACACCAGGCAAACAAAATGAGTAACATCTCCAATTCCTTCCGCACATATCTCTCCAACCATCACTAGCACTCTTGGAGCCACCTGGCACTTTATAAGAATATTAAATGCAATGTTAAATTTTGTACTGTGTGCTGCAGTGGGTGTGGTAATTTTTTCAAAACATTGAAACAGACTAGAAAAAAATTATTTTCATATACTGTCAAATGTGTAAATAACTATTTTCTTAAATGTTTGTAGTCCTTTACTTAATTTGGATTGTGTGTGTGTGTGTGTTTGTAAATTTTTTTACTACCTTTTTGGGACTGATACTTACCCTTCTCATTTTTGCTATATTTCTCAAAAATATTTCTATCTTCACAAACGTTCCTATTTTGAAAACATTATTTTACAAAGTTGTTTCTAGAGCCAGTGTTCCAGAGTCTGTCAAATTTAATCCAATAATCCATAAATTCACAAAGCTGCCTGAGATTTGGGGACAAATAATTATTCTTCAGGCTTGAGGAGACTGACAAAGTCATTGCTAGGTGACTCAGAACACTCATTTACTCACTGATTCATTCTTTCAAAAGTTTGAGCATCTGCTATGAATTGAACAAGTGGTTTGGATCTTTGCATGATCTTGTGGAGTCAATTTTCCGTGTTAATGACATTCAGAATCTGGAGCAGCCAAAACAATATTTCTTTTCCTATCCTTCTTTCTTACCCCCTTCTTCTCCCCATAAGCACTTTCTTTTCTTATGTGTTGAGTCATAATAAGAAATGGAAATTTGTTGGCGACTTATTCCTTTAACTGATGAATGTCATTATCAATTTTTCTTTCTTCTCCCATAGTATATTGCTGATACCTCTATTAAAGTGCTGGTTCTTATTACCTCTATTCTCATCATATTTTTGTCACTAATTAGTTTTATATTGACCCTCTCCCATCAATTATAGTGAAAGCTCTCTGAAGGCAGGGTGTTTTTCAAATCCAATTTAGTTTTGGTACTTGGTGCTACACAAGGGTCTCAGATGAAATGGAGGCTTGCCAAAAAAGAGTCAAAGACATAACGAGAATGAATAATACCAAAAGTGTTCAAATAACTTCAAGAACACTTTCTTTGGAGGCCAAATTTCTATAACTATAATTTAAAAAATAAATATAACACTTGCCTTTTTCTAAGTCATTTCTCTCCTTTAGTATCATTTCAATCTCTGTTGCCAGGAGGCTGGTGCCCAATATTTTTTCTTTCAAGGACTGTTCTCAAGATAGAATCCCACAGATGTAGAGAACAAACGTATGGACACCAAGTGGGGGAAAGTGGTGGGTGGTGGTGGTGGTGGGATGAATTGGGAGATTGGGATTGACATATATACACTAATATGTATAAGATAGGTAACTAATAAGAACCTGCTGTATAAAAAAATAAAATAAAATTCAAAAATTCAAAAAAAAAAAAAAAAAGAATCCCGCAGAGAACATGGAGGCACTGTTGGAAGGGAATACACTCTTGATAAGGATAATGTGTCACCATTCTAAAGTAGATGTGAAACTCAAGCAGGGGGTATATCCTTAACCATAAGAACAGGCCTCCAATTTTGTAAGTTTCAGCATTGACAGACTAGTGTGAAATGTATTCTTGAGTCATAATACCCTCAATTTTATATGAATTACCTAATTTTGTTGAGCAACCTTAAGATAATGTGATTATTGCTTTACATAATTATTTCATGAAATCCTCAAGCAATACTATAAGAAAGGGATTATCTCAAGTTTCTAGAAGAAACTGACATCAAAGAGATTAAGGAATTTGCCTGAGGCCACACAGTAAGTAAGTGACTCATATTAGCACAGTTTTTGTTTTGTTTTTTTTTTACTCCAAATCTATGTTCTTTCTACTGATTTGCATGTTTTCTGGACTCAGACAATTTCTTTCTAAAAATTAGTTAGATGATGGGCTAGAAGTAAAGAGGAGTTGTTGGTGTTTATACCTATATTATTATTATTGTTGTTACTGTCACTATTATCATTTATTTTAAAAACATATACTCTATCTATCTATCTAAAATATTTAATTCCCAGGATTGAGAACCACTGCCTATGTAATACAAATGAGCACACAATGTAATGTGTAAAGAACCTTTTATAAAAATCCTTGATGTGGTATATTTTTAGAGTAGTTTTTCCAAAAAGTTGCTTAGTTATCTGTAAGCACCGTAAATATGAACAGCATTTGTTAACTCTCCCTATGGTCTGAAAGCTCAGAACCTAACTATATCAGAGTAGGCTAGGATATTCTGCAGTAACAAACAACCTCAACATCTAAGCAGCTGAACACAGCAGTTCATTTCTCACAGGTTCAAAATCCACTGTGATTCCCAATACTGTTCCAAGATTTTACACAGTGACAAAATGATCCTCAGCGCTTCTTGTTGCCTTTTTTAGGCACTGTGACGAGGGAAGAAATCACAAGGAGAGCTCAGCTCCACTATTTGTCAGAATGGATGTGTATTAATCAAAGGCCATTTGTTAGAACTATTCACAAGTCCTCACATAATTTCAGGGAGGCTGGGTAATGCAGTGAAGCACATAGACTATGTGGTTGACAGTACTGTCTCTGCCACACTAACTGAACTAAAGGGACAAGTTCATTTGAGTTTAGTTAGAGAGAATATGCAGGAGGGGAGTTGAGGTGCTGGAAGGCTGTGGATAGTAGTACAAGCAGTAGAATTTGAAATGTCCTATATATAGCTTCACTCTCCTGAAGATACAGGTTTTCAGAAGATGCTTTTTTTCCTTCCCCCCCAAATAGGCTGCTATTTCTGTTCTTGTTTTCTTTCTTGAAAAATTATGTCTTGAAAATTTTAGAGTTGTATCTATATTAGAGTGAAATGAAAGCAAGAAATTTCCTCCTTGCATTGGCAATATAGCCCAAGAAACACAGCGTACGTCAAATGGCAAGAACAGTGTATGTCAGACATGGGGGGATGAAAGTCAGGTTGTTTGACATTATTTCAATGTGACTGCCTATGATAAAAAAGATGAGTTAATTTGGATCTCCTTTATAGTACCCATTAGATGAAAGTAATCTTACAATAAAAACCTCTGAATGCATGGAACGTTTGTGGTTTTTTCCTATCCTGGTTACTTTGGCACATACCTATGAAAATATACAGAAGCACATGATTCATCTGGGGAATTTGTTGTTAAGAGCAGCACCTCTAGGTAGTTTCCAGTCTATAATGGTTAATGACAGTAAACTTTTATAACTTTTCCTGAGAGTCACATGTGGAGAATCTTTGACTAGTTAAAGGAGGAGCACCATTTTGAGCAACAAGAGGAAGCAGATAATTTTTTTCAGTGTCAGGTACTAAAAATCGGTTGTTTTATCTGTTAGCAATTAGTTTTCTCTGCTGAAGTTAGGTGTGTTTTATGGAATAGTCTATTCTAGAGGTTGTTCTCTTTTTACAAAGTCTTGCCTTACATTTATTCCTTAGTTTGCTTTTCTCTTGGTCCTCTATCCAAATTCTAATGTCCGTCCAAATTGTTCAACCTAATTCTTAAGCAGTTATTCAATTCAGGTAGCTATTGAGTTATACAAAGCTTAACAAAAGAGGCCTCCTCACCTTGATGGCTGATAATCAGTTGATGAAGAAAGCCAATATTTGTGTCATGTAAGAATATAAATATCATGCACAGTAACATAGAGGCTGAGAAATCATTTGATAGGAGCTGTTAAGTGATTGAAAGGCATAGTGGCACGTAAACGGAACTGTAAAGGATGGTGAGATTTTTCACAACTGGAGGTGGGAGCAAGGAGAAGTTTTTAGAGTAGTAACAAGGTAAGTAATTGTATAGATATGGGGAAATATTTAGAGTGTGGGGTAGATTTTGATCTAATATAGGTCAACAAAGTCTGTATGAGAAGGCAAATTTTCTGGAAAGTATATGTTATAGCCTGTTCAGGAAGGATCTACAATTTTCATTCTAAAGGGTAAGCTCAGCCTGTGAGCAGTCAATGATTCTTGGACTATGGGTGATATGATCATGCCAGGCTCTGTGGAAATGAATTAAATATGGAAAAGAAATTTAATAAGGAAAACATTTAAGAGGTTATTGAAATTTCTTGTGAGAAATGATGAGAGGTGAAATCAAATCAATAACATAAAGGAAAGGGGATGAATGTCAAAGATGTTTGTGGGTAGATGTCCTTTCTGTTTACCATAGAAGGATGTGAAGAATTAAGACTTGTCGACTTAAGGATAAATAATTGGGTATTTTTGGTGGCTTTGTCAAAGACAAAGCTAAAAGCACAAATAGACTACATTTTTTGGTACATAAATTTATATTTATGTGGTACATATTCATTTATACATAAATAACTTTATGTATTTCAGAATATGGGTTTGGAAAAGAGAATTACTTCAATTCAGCAAGCAGACTGGACTTTGCTTTACCTGATTAGCCATACTCAGTGAATCCTATTCCAGCAGGATGTAGTAAAAATCGTGTACGTGTGAGGTCAGATTTTTCTTGAACCAGAGGTCGTCTAATCTCCTGTGTGCTAGATCTGATTCTCTTGTCCAAAACCTTATCTGACTGACAGAATTGATCTCCTTTTTAGGCATACTTCTTCATATCTGAATGTTAGATGGTTTTTGAGCAATATTTCCTTCTTGACCTCTACTGTTTTCAAACTTCCTAATCTGTACCACTCTACTGACTTGCCATTTATTACCACCTCTCCACTATATCTGTCTTGATTGTTTTGGTTCTGGATTTCATCCTTTTACCCTTTACTTACCACTGCCTCTGACCCAGAACTAGGGCTTATACCTCACTCTTAGATAATATGATACATAATAAAGAAGCATAAAAGTAGAATTAAGATAGGAACAGCCATGCTGGATAAGTCTATAAGACCAATTCACTTCTTGGTAACTTTTTTTGTGTAAATGGAAGTTATGAGTGAACATTTGGGGAGGGAATTGTCCAAAAGTCAGGGACTCATTTAGTGCTTAGTGTATAGATCAGGCATAAGAGCGAACATCAGGGGAAACTTAGTTATATGAAAGTAACAACTTTTCTAGTTCTGTTCAATGCCCTAGCCAGTCATTAAAGGCAACTAGTATTAATAGTGAAGGGAAAACTTAAAAGCACCATTTGTTACAATTATTGGAAATCAGTGTATACCAGGATACCTAGACTCATGGCATATTAAAGTTGGTACTTATGTGTGATATTATCCTGTAATTTACTTGCACATAAGATGGCCAATTTTATTTTTTCCATTCTGCTGCATTATGTCTACTTCTCTATATACAATGAACAGTAAGGGATGGGGTCATAAGTGTGACTTGTATTGATGAAATAAATATAATATTTCAGCCTGAATATCAGACTTTTTTCCCTATTCTTATTTTATGAAGAATTTAAAACAAACTGAATCATTTTGAGAGAGAGTGTTTCACTCCATATAGCGCATACAGTTCTCAGAGGATGGTATTTATGTTTCTTTGAATGGCAGTCAACACTGTAGAAATTTAGTTAGAAGAATTGTAGGTCAAGGATCTTGGATGTGAATGACACTGGCAGCCTCAAGAGATGATCAGGGGATAAGTTTTTTTGAACTTTGCCAGTCAATTTTTAGAAGTCAGAAATCTTACAAAGAACCCTAAGGAAAGGTTTGTCAAATGCAGTTATATTCTAGAAAAATGGAAGCAATATAAAACAAGACAAAGCAAAAGACAAGTAAGGTGAACTGCAGGTCACAATTAGTGATAAAGAGGAACTTCTTTATGTTTTTGTTTTTTTACTTTCTATTTTGAAATAATTTTAGATTTACTGAAGAGTTGCCACAATAGTTCAGAGAGGTCCTGTATGCTCTTCATCCAATGTTCATGGCTCTTATGATCTGGTATATTTATCAAAACTAAGAAATTAACATTGATGCAATGCTATTAGCTAACTACAAACTTGTATTTCACAAGTGTTTTCAGTAATATCCTTTTTCTGACCCAGGATTCAGTATAGGATACCATGATTCACTTGGTCATCATTCTCAGTCTCCTTCAACCTGTGATTATTTTTCAGTCTTTCCTTGTTTTTAATTTGTATTTATTTATTTATTTATTTTTACCTTGTCACTTTTAAAGCATACTGGTGTGGTAGAATGTCTCAGTGTGGGTTTATCTGCCGTGTTTCATAATTAGACTGGGCTTGTGGATTCTGAGGAAGGATACCACAGAGACTAGTGACCTTCTTATAATATCTACATTAACTGTTACTGTTAATTTTACCCTTTATCTCTTGGTTAAGATGGTATTTCCAGGTTTCTCCATAATAGGTTTTACATTCCTGGTATTACCTTTGAAGTCTTTTTAAAGATAAGTTGTGTATGTCCAGATCTTTTGCTGAAATACATATGGTGATGCTTTGAAGGTATATATGGTCTAGAAATGCATTTTACCAGACAATGAGGACTAGACTAACTGGTCACGGTGTTGCATTCCTTTTAATGCCAGAACTTATGTTTCAGTGATGTTTCACTGATTGAAATAATAATGGTTACCATTCATTGGTCATCTAACTAACTTTAATTTGCCAAGCAACCCCAGAAGGTATACAACATTACCATCATTTTACTATGAGATATATGACCTTCAGAACTGTTTGAAATTAATGACTTAAAATACCACTGGTAAATCTAAGTTCAACATCTGATGCTTCCATAATTTCTCACCTTTTCTCATGAAGCAGTATTCATTTATTTATTTCAACGTTTAAAAAATTTTACTTTATTGAAATTCAGTTGATATATAATGTTTTGTTAATTTCTTCAGTATAGCAAAGTTATTTATGTGAGACAATAACTCTGACCAGGATTGTTAGAGAGGAGAGGGGATTAGACTCCACATTCCACTCTCCTTGTAGGGTGTTGTTCTTTACTAAACAAAAAATAGAGAGCCAATGCTACATTCCATGGACTTTATTGCAACATGGGTTTAGATGTAAATTGGTTCCACCCTTTAAATGGACTCATACAAGGTTTGGTATTCTTCAGCTTATTGAGAGTCAAGAGCCATTTGCAGTGGAGGCAATAATTGCATTGGCTTGATTATGGATTCTTGACACTTTAATTAGTTTAAGAACTAAACTAATTCTTAAGGACTACTCTTAAGCTCTTCTTTCCAGGACAGTAGCTTTCCTAATGGGTTGATTCTGTTCTGTTCTGGGAGGTTTTCCTCCATGGCCACATTTTGAAACACCTGCTCTTACAATTACTTTTGCTGATACTTAATCTCTCTTGATGTAGTTACCTAGGGAGCTTCCTGTTATTAACAATAAACCTTGGTAGCTATGGTTAATTAATAAAGAGTCAACTTGATAGATAGCATTTTAGATAGTGGGAAAAATAAGTGCAAAGGCCCAGAAGCAAAAAAGAGCACAGCTTGTGTTGGAAACAAATAAATAATGCCTGTGTTGCTAGAGGGCAGAGAGATAAGTTAAGGGTACCTTTCCAGGAGATGAATGAAGAAAGCTTGGATGTGGTTGTCCAGGGTTGTATTTTGATCCTTATGTCAAGGGCAGTGTCAGACATAAAAGTTAAGCCTGGGAATAATGTGTGTGTGTGTGTGTGTGTGTGTGTGTGTGTGTGTGTGTGTGTGTGTGTGTGTGTGTGTGTGTGTGTGTGTTTTAAGGATCATTCTAATGCTTGTGTAAAAAATGAATTTTCAGTTTTTAGAATAGTGCTGGGACTTGAGTCTTTTGCAAATAAACACAGAAAATAATGGCACATGGACTAGTATGTTAGCAATAAAGGTCGAAGAAACTCTGGATTAAAGAGATAATTAAGATTTGAAGTTCCTAGGACTGTTAGTCAAATAGCCATCGGAATTGAAGGGAAATGGGGTTAAAACATGATTTCAAGTTTCTAGTTGGTAAAATGGAATGGAAGGTAATGACTTTAATGGGGACATGGATCACTGAAGTACAAGGATTATTAAGGAGGATTAAAAACTCATATTTAAACATGTTGAATTTGAGTTGCCTGTGGGAAAGTTAAGAAAGAGGATGAATTTGACTTGTTACATTTGCAAGTTAAAGCAATGGAGATAAATGGTGAAAAAACATAGACTTAAATAAGTGTCATCTTAGGTTATTAAGTATTAATCATAAATAGTAAAATCAAATTAAAATCTTAGCATTCTAAATTCTGTATTTTAGGTGTCAGAAGGTAAAAATCTAGGTAAAATAAAATTATTAAACCAAAATTTAAAAAATTATGAACCAGATTAAGTCTGATTTTTAATATCTTCCATGAAACAATGCAGTGTTTCTCAGAAAATAGTGCAGATTACACATCAGTTTTAGTCTGGGAATATTTGTGCCCTGAAAAAGGAAAAACATGTGCAGAGTTCAAGTGTCTAAAAATAAAACAAAACAATATAAAATTTTTTAGGATAATAATTAAGCAATAAGGGGCACAAGTTCATTTGGATTAATAGCTAACTAGATAGAAAATAGATTATTGGCTATTTGATTATAAATTAAAGAAATAGTCTTTCATAAAAACTAAAACTGAATCTTAGTACAAAAACATACGATTAAGGCAAAAATTTTAAACTACTAAAAGGAATAAAGGTAAAAATAAGTTAATTCTTAAAGGGAGGCAAAGATAATTTCTTTTCATTAGTTTGCTCATATTTGGCCTTTTTATATCCTTCATTCTCTTGACAGCACCATGAAATGCCTTGACATCCTCTGGACTTAATAAGATGTATACATCAGAACCCACATTGCCAGTAATATTTCTCATATTTCGTAATGCAATGTTTTAATCATAAAGGAATAATAGAATGAAGGAAAATATACTCTTATATAGGATGTGATGATTCATGAATTCCAACATACCAATGATTTGTATAAATCAAGGTGAATGAATATAAACTACGTAAAATAATAGAGGTTAAAGAGAATTTACAGTAACTCACTTGGTGTCTAATGAATTTTTAATTCATGCAGCTTTTTTTTTAATGTTTTTATACAGCAGGTTCTTATTAGTTATCTATTTTATAGCAAGTTTTAATAGAAGGAAAATAGCAAAGGCATTTCAAAATTTATGTTGAGATACACTCAGTTTAAATTAATTCATTGCCCCACTGGAGCAGAAAACAGTAGGCTTTATGAATATTAGGAATATTGTCTGATGGGTAGTATCATATATGTTACATTTGACTTCTGCTACATTGTGTAGCAGGATGGAAATAAAATGAATTCAGATCCTACATAAAATGACTGTAACTGTATATACAGTGGCTGTTTTGATGTAACTTAAAGTGAAGCACTGTATTTTGTTTGATGATATCTTAATTTGTGTCATAGTTTGTTTTGCTCTATGCTAAAATTCATTTGAAAGAAAATAAATAATTGGGTATCTTATACAAACATGAATATAAAGTTGTGAAAAAGATATTTTTTCTTAACAAATTATTGACATTAGTTTGGATATTTTAAATACTATGTAAATAATGAGCATGTTAGCCTATTTATTGATGTTGGTTTGCATATTTTATATTCTTTCTGTACTAATACTGATTGTTTTGTAGTTGAAGTATTTGAGACTGTACTTCAATAATATTTGTTAAATTAAATTGCTATCGCCATAGATGTGAAATAGGTTTTGCCAAAAACACTGTCTTTTCATTGGTTATATTTCATAAATTCTACTCATTAAGTTGTGTTAATGTAAGGATTATTCTACTTTTGAGGAAAATTGCACAAATGCATTTGTTTTTAGATATTTTAAAGGAATAGCTAAGAATACTTATTAAGAAGTAAAGCTAGATTTTTTCCTTCTTTTTCTTTAATATTGTTAATTATTCCTTTCCTTCTGTGTATGCATATTCTATATTCATCTTTAAATTCATGATATTGATTGAATACCTGCTAGGTTCACATCACTTGTTTAGGTGAAAAGAAAAAAAAGATTTGTAAAGTATGGAAAATTATTTACCTGCCCTTATGCACTCAATTTGCAAGGTTGTATTTTATAAACTGTAAATCTTACTATTCATTTCTTTATTCCTTCATTGTGTGCTGAATGAACAAGCAGGGCCAAAAATGGAGCTAACTTCTGAAAAAGTTTATGTATTTCTTTTTCCCATACACTGTTTCATTTTGTAGCCCCTCCTCTATCAAATCGTACAACCGTTCTCTAGTACCTATTTCCTTTTAGGTCTCAAATATCATTACATATTTGTCCCACTCAAATTACCTTTCCAAGCTTATTTCTAATACTCTTTTAAATAGAAATATTTTTCATCAAAATTTGTGACCTTGCTTAGATTTAAAATGTGCCTGTCCATGGACAGTGGCTCTCAGAGCCCTTTAAGACCCACATCTTTGATGTAATCTTCCCATCAAGAAGTCATCTCCTCCCTCTCTGAACTGCCTCAGTTCTTCCAGGCTGTCATCTTAAGATGCTTGAATTACAACTATTCATGTACTTAGACTCATAGAAAATTAGAGTTTACAGAAATATTAGAGACTTTCTGGTGCAATACCCTCACTTTGCAGATGTGGAAACGTACATTTGCAGAGGAAGAGTGACTTTGAAATAGTAGGTTAGAAATTTGCTTTATCTAACCATCTATGTAAAGAATGAAACCTTTAAACTCAAGGCACGTTTGCTGCCGATACCTGACATCTGTTAGTGACACAGGGTTTCATCAACTCTCAAAATGGTCCCATGTTACAAGGACAGTAGTGGGGCCACACCTTCTCAGTCAGTTCATGTTTGCATTTCTTTGAGACACAATGCATTTTAACATTATTAATCAGAGAAGGTTTCTTACTTTCTCTCAAAGCTCAATGTAAATGTGTATGGTTCTCTTACTCTAAGAAAAAAGCCCTAAAAGCATGAGTTTTATGGATAATACATATAAGTACATTAATTCTTCTTAACACCAGGAGATTTTTAAGGTACTACAAATATGGCATTACTCTATTAAACAACTCATTCATGCTTTACTTAGAAACCAGAATCCCTGGTTGATGAATCCATTTTAACTTCTAATGTATATGCTCCCTCTATGTAAGGGAATGTTATATTCAGTTTTAAATCCTCAATTTAATTGTAACACTATTGCTTTTAAAAAGTCAAATATCAGTAAATTGTGTAGTAAATATGCATTAGATGACATAGGACAACAAATTGAATATTAAAAGGGATAATATATAATTTTTAGATCTATACATACACATAATACAGTATAGTATGCAATGATTATGCACAATGACTGATTTTGAGTGGATAGATGTATCCTCATGAGATACTGTAAATTATTGGAAGAACTGATCAGCTTTCATTTAATTAAATACTCTTAAAAACAATAAAATATTTCAGTAACTCTGAAAGGCGTAGAACACTATTTCCATGTTCCAGGAATGTAGGGGGACCATGAAATGTTGAAAGGCGTTGAGTGAAAGTGTTATAGGAGGCCAGGAAATGAATGGTGAATGTATATACTTGGCTGGTATGAGAGTGTGCAGATCTGTAGACTGTGTTTATGAAATCACAGATGTTTGGAGCTGAAGGGCTTTCAGCTTTTCACCAATAAGTATGATGTTAACTGTGGGTTTGTTGTAAATAGCCCTTATTATGTTACGATACGTTCCCTCTCTACACACTTTGAGAGTGTTTATCATGAGCGTGTGTTGAATTTTGTCAGTGCTTTTTCTGCATCTATTGAGATGATCTTGTGATTTTTCTTATCCTTCATTTTGTTAATGTAGCATATCACATTGATTTGTGAGTGTTGAATAATCCCTGGAATAAATCCAACTTGATCATGGTGTATGATCCTTTTTATGTATTGTTGGATTCAGTTTGCTATTTTGTTGAGGATTTTTGCGTCTATATTCATTAAAGATACTGGCCTGTAATCTTCTTTATTTGTAGTGCCTTTGTCTGGTTTTGGTGTCAGGGTAATTGTGGCCTCCTGTAATTAATTTGAGAGTGTTCCATCCTCTTCAATTTTGGGGGAATATTTTGAAAAGGATAGGTATTAGTTCTTTTTTATATGTTTGGTTGAATTCCCCTGTGAAGCCATCTGGTCCTGGACTTATGTTTGTTGAGAGGGTTTTTTTAAATTACAAATTTAATTTCACTGCTTGTAATCAGTCTGTTCAAATTATCTGTTTCTTCTTGATTCAGTATTGGTAAGTTGTATGTTTCTAGAAATTTGTCCATTGCTTCTAAGTTGTCCAATTTTTTAGGATAAAATTTCATAGTATTCGCTTATGATTTTTTTGTATCTCTGTGGTATCAGTTGCTACTTCTCCTCTTTCATTCCTTATTTTGTTTATTTGGGTCCTCTTTTTTTCCTTGGTGAGCCTGACTAAAGGTTTATCAATTTTATTTATTTTTTCAAAAATCCAGCTCTTGGTTTCATTGATCTTTTCTATTGTTTTTTGATCTCTATTTTATTTCTTTCCTCTCTGAACTTCATTATTCCCTTCCATCTGCTGACTTTGGGCTGTGTTTGTTCTTCTTTTTCTAATTCCTTTAGGACATAGGTTAGGTTGTTTGAGATTTTTCTCGTTTCTTGAAGAAGGCCTTTATCACTATGAAGTTCTTTCTTTGAACTGCTTTTGCTGCATCCCATAGATTTTGGAGTGTTTTGTTTCCAGTTTTGGTTGTCTAGAGGTATTTTCTAATTTCCTTTTTGATTACTTCATTGACCCATTTGTTCTTTAGTAGCATGTTGTTTAGTCTCCACATGTTTGTTATTTTCCCATTTTTCTTTCTGTAGTTGATTTCTAGCTTCATACTTCTGTAGTCAGAAAAAAAATGCTTGATATAATTTCTATCTTTTTAAATTTGTTGAAACTTACTTTGTGGCCCATCATGTGATCTATCCTGGAGAATGTTCCATGTGCACTTGAAACAAATGTGTATTCTGTTGTTTTTGAATGGAATGTCCTATAGATATCTGTTAGGTCCAGCTGGTCTATTGTGTCATTTAAGAACACTGTTGCCTTATTGATTTTCTGTCTGGATGATCTGTTTATTGATGTAAGTGGGCTGTTAAAGTCCCTTACTATTTTTGTATTATTGTCAATTTCTCCCGTTATGTCTGTTAGTATTCACTCTATATATTTAGATGCTCCGGTGTTGGGTGCATATATATTAACAAGTGTAGTATTCTCCTCTTGTATTGAGCTCTCTATTATTGTATAATACCCTTCTTTATCTTTGACTTTACTTTTAAGTCTATTTTGTCTTATATGAGTATTGCTACCCCCACTTTCTTGTTGTTTCCCTTTACATAAAATATTTTTTCCCTCCCCTCACTTTCAGTCTGTGTGTGTCTTTAGCGCTGAAGTGAGCAGCACTTGTAAGCAGCATATAGAGGGGTCTTGTGTGCGTTTTTTTTTAAATCCAATCTGCCACCCTATGTTTTTTGATTGGAACATTTTGTTCACTGACATTTAAAGTAATCATTGGTAGTTATGTACTTATTACCATTTTATTACTTGTTTTCTGGTTGTTTCTGTAGTTCTTTCCTGTTCATTTCTTCTTTTTTGTTTTTTCTTTGTGGTTTGATTCTGTGGTAGTGTGCTTGTGATCCTTTCTTATTAGTCTTTGTGAATCTATCATAGATCTTTAATTTGTGGATACCATGGGGTTCATGTGTGTTGACTATAACTACATCTACTTGTTTTAAACTGGTAGACATTTAAGTTCAAACACATTCTAAAAGATCTATATTTTTTACTTCCCTCCCCCACATTCTGTGTTTTTGATGTCATATTTTACATCTTCATGCTTATCTTTTTTTTTTTTTTTTTCATTATGTGGGCCTCTCACTGTTGTGGCCTCTCCCATTGCGGAGCACAGGCTCCGGACGTGCGGGTTCAGTGGCCATGGCTCATGGGCCCAGCCGCTCCGTGGCATGTGGGATCTTCCCGGACCGGGGCACGAACCCGTGTCCCCTGCATCGGCAGGCGGACTCTCAACCACTGCGCCACCAGGGAAGCCCCCATGCTTATCTTTTTACTGTTTATTTTAGTTATAGTTGCTTTTACAATTTTTTAAATCTATGTACTGGCTTATTTAAATGATCTTCAATCTTTACTATATAATAGCCTCTCCTGTTGGAGTTTTCCCTTTCCTATACGTTCTTGCTTCTTTTCTATTTAGGGAAGTACCTTTGATACTTCTTTCAGGGTAGGTTTATTATTGCTGAGTTCTTTTAGTTTTTGCTTGTCTGATAAACTGTTTATCTCTCCTCCTATTCTAAATGATAATCTTGCTGGGTAGATTGTCCTAGGTTGCAGATTTTTCCCTTCCAGGACTTTAAATATATCCTGCCACTCCCTTCTGACCTGTAAAGTTTCTGCAGAGAAATCAGTTGATAGCCTTATGCGGTCCCCTTGTATATGACTCTTTGTTTCTCTCTTGCTGCCTGTAGAATTCTCTCTTTGTCTTTAACTTTTGCTATTTTAATTATATGTCTTCGTGTGGGTTTCTTTGTGTTCATCTTGTTTGGTACGCTCTGTGCTTGTTATACCTGGATATCTGTGTCTTCCTTCAAGTTTTGTAAGTTTAGCCATAATTTCCTCAAATACATTTTCAATCCCCTTCTCTCTCTCTTCTCCTTCTGGGACTCCTACAAGTGAATGTTGGTATGCTGACTTTTATCCCAGAGATCTCTTAGGCTGTTGTCATTTTTTAAAATTTGCTTTTCTTTTTGCTGTTCTGATTGGGTGATCCATTATCCTATCTTCCAGGCAATTAAGGCATTCTCCTGTATCACTTAGTGTGCTTTTCATTCCTTCTAGTATGTTTTTTATTTCTGCTATTGAATTATTCATTTTTGATTGGGTCTTCTTTAATATTTTCTATTTGCTTGTTAACGTGTTCACTGTGTATATCAATTCTTTTCCCTAATTCAGTTAAACATTTTTGTTACCAATGCTTTGAATTCTTTATCTGGTAAATTGTTTATTTCTGTTTCATTATTTTTTAGGGTTTTTCTCTTGCTCTTTCAATTGGGAGTTGTTTCTCTGCCTTTTCATCTTGCTTAACTTTCTTTGCCTCTATGAATTTAGGTGAAACATTTGATCTTGTGATCTTGAAGGGGTGATCTTATGTGGGCACATCCTAATACAGACTTCATGTTTCTAATGCCTTTGGAGGGGAAGCTGGATTTGTTATGGATACAAGTACTTCTTTCCTCAGAGTGTGCTGACAGCTCTCACCTTGGTAGAGGGTCAGGCTGCAGGTGGAGGGACTAGGGCTGATGCTTGGTGTGAGGCAAGACTGCTCAGTGGCCATCACTGCCCTTAGGGGGTGGGGTCTGATCCCAAGTTGCTGGAGCAGAAACCCTGAGAGTCAGGCCTAAAATGGCTCTGTCCCTTTAAGTGTGTGTGTTTTCCCTTTCCCCACATAAAGACCTTCGATCCAAAGAGGGGGAGTGCTGATGCAAGTGGGGCTTGTGTGGGATCTTGGCTTGTGTTCACTGCAGACAGTTCTCATGAACTGCCTGTGCAGGCATCCACAACTCTGCACAGATGCAACCTCTGGTATAAGTCCCCTTCGTTCCTCATAGCTGATCACTACCTTCAGCCTCTGCTGCCCCCATCCTGGTGTGGAATCTCTGCAGTGCAGGTGGCCTGTTGCAATGTATCAGGGGTGTGCTGTGGTTGAGTGTCTAGTATCAGAAATCTGGGCTGCTTCACTGGAGCTGTTACCTGAAAAGTGGGTTTGCCTCTTGGTGGGTGTCAAGCCAAAAGACACAACCAAGCCAGAGATTGGGAGAAGGGAGGATTTATTACTTGCAGCAAGTAAGGGGAACACCAGGGGTCTTTCCCAAGGCAGTATCTCCCAAACAGCAAAATCTGGGTAGTTTTAAGCTAAGGGCATATTCATGAAGTGGCTCGGGTGGTTGACAGAGTCCAAGCTTTAGGTGACTGAAGTCACAAGGGTCAGAAAATGTTGACATCATCCCTTAGGTTCCAGTCGATCTGCTGTTTGAGCACTTCAGGCTAATCTTTACCACCGAAAGAGAACTGGGAGTTTTTACAACCAATATTTTTATCTTTCCTATTGTTACTTCTCTTGCCTGATAATTGTAATTTGTTTCTACATTTTTTTGTTCCCTTAAGATCATTTATTATTGAGACCAGTTGAAGGGTAAGCATTGTGGCTAGGCTTAGATCACAAAATGGCTTAGGCCAAAAATGGCTTCTCTTATGTCAAGAAAGTCATGTCTGTTTTTTTTCTCCAGTGACCCTGCTCCCGCCCTGTCGGCTTACAGAGCTGCTTGAGTAAGGGCCAATGATAGCTGCTGCTCCACCCCCCAGGATCTGCCCCGGAACTAGGTTGCCTCTGTGTCCCACAGTCGAGTCTTTTCCTTGGTCTTGGCTGCCCCAGATCCAGTCCCTCACTGTGACACAGAGTGAGCAGGTCTAGAGCATTTGCTTGGCTTGGGCTGGGGCAAGCCAGGAGGCAGTCACAGGAAACCCTGCCAGCACTAGAGCAGATCTCTCTCCACCTTGCCTCAGGGGCAAGTCTGTGTGTGTGTACTCCTCATGAGCAGAGTCCAGGCTTCCCCTTCTATTAGTCCCAGTGATCCTCTAACCAGACAAGGGGGCTGTCTCCCCCACATAGGACCCTGTGTTTGGAGTTTCTAATCTTTGACTTGAACTGCTCACTTCCCAGGGAGATGTCCACCCCTGTAATCTCCCTCTTCCTCTGAGTCCCCACCCAGAGGCACAGTTCCTGACCTGATGGCTTTTCTTCTCTTCCTGCCCAACTACGTGTGCATCTTTGTTATAGCCTTGGTTGTGCAGGGGTCCTTCTGCCAGTTTGTTTTCAGTGAGAATTATTCCATACGTAGATGTATTTTGATGTGTTGGGGGGATGGAGGTTGAGGTGAGTTCCATGTCCTATTACTGTGCCATCTTGATCTGTAACCGACAGGTATTGTTATTTTCGAACTCACTCTACAAGTTTTACCTAAACATTTAGCCTATTTGCATTTAACCCAATTACTTATTAATTTGGGTTTATATATACTATCTTAGGATTTGTTTATTCTTTGTCCCACTGGGTTTTTTCCCCTCTTTTTCTCTCTGTGTTGTCTTCTCCATGGATTGTGAATTTTAATTTTCATCTTGTTACTATTTTTTCCATAGTTGTGAGTACTGAGTTAACAAAACTTTCTTTTTATATGGGAAATTGACCTTGAGTTAACTTTCACTTAGCTGTTTTTTCACTTAGCAGAGCCCTATGATAGCAGTATTTCAGTTGTCAGACTATTTAGTAAACCTCCGGCAGCTGGACTAGGGTTTGGGGAAGATGGATTAATTTATAAATATCAGGTTGGAAGACAGAGCTTCGATATTCCTTGTGTGTTGAATTACTTGTAAAGAGGGTTTTTTGTTTGCTTTGTTTTGTTTTGTGTTTTTGCAGGGATATGGAATTATGCCCAAGGCTTCTTATATGGAGCCTACAGCCTCTGAGATAAAGTTGTTTCCATACTCCAATGTGTTGCCTCAAACCTAAGTCTTCACTTGGTAGGCCAAAGAATTGTCCATGAATTTTTGCAAAAATTCCCACCAAAGAGGCACTGTTGATGCTGCGCATTGGTATCCTTAGTCTTCTGTCATCTATCTTCCTTTACAGCTGAGTAAACTGAGCTAGGATAGTCTATTCACATCTAGGGTGTAAGAGGTCTTGCTAATGGTATTCTAGCAGAATGCATACTGTTGTGGTTACCCCATATATTATAATATGCATCCTTGACTTATAATAATGTAATGACACCTTGACTTGTAATAATGTAATGTAATGATAAATGATAAATGACATTTATCAGATGGCCTTGGAACATTTTAACTCCGTTTACCCTGACTTTCTCTTTTTGCTATTTTTGCCATGCATTAAATTATGCATGTATTTAAAACATTGTTATATTTGTTATTTATAGTATTTTCTTTGCTCTTTATTTACTTTCCTGCATTTGTATACCTCACTCTGGGATCATTGCTCATCTGTGTGAAGACATTGATTTAGTATTTGTGTAGTATCAGGTTTCTGGTAGTGAATTATCTCAGTTTTTAATCATCTAAAAATATTTTTATTTAGTTTTTACTTTTCAAGGATATTTTTACTGGCTTTGAATTCTATACTTGCAGTGATTTTATTTCAGCATTACACAGCTGTTACTCCATTGTTCACTAGATTTGATTATTACTCTTAAAAGTCTATTTTTGCACGATAGTACGCTGTTCGTCTGAAGCAAGATAATTCTTCATTAACCGTACATGAAAGTGGAAATCTGTACTCAATGATATGTGACTTTTAAGCAAAGTCTTGTTTTTTTTTTTTTTTCTTTACCTTTCCACTTAAGTTTATAGTTGACTGCAAAAGTCCCTGACTAAGGGGGAAACAAAAGGGGCCACTAGCATATTCTTTGCCTTGCTACAGCTGCTATTTCAGATAATGGGAATTTGTGCTAAATCATTTGTATTAGGTCTTTTATGGCTCTAAACTGCCAAATTCATACCTTGGGTCTATCACTTATTAGTTCTGTGACACTGATCAACTTGCTAAATGTCTCTGTGTCTCAGTTTACTCTTATATTAATTAGGGGTAATAATAGTTTTTACATCTTATTGTTTTTATGATAAATGATTCAATCTATGTTGTTAACTATTTTGATGATGATGATGTTATTATAACTAAAATATTAACTGCTATTGATATTATATATAGAAAACTAAAGTTAATATTATCCTGTAGAAGATAGTTATATATTGTTATGTAGTTATATATCCCTATACTAAGTGCAGGTGTTAATACTAGCACAGGTGTTACAGCAGCTAATTTCTGTAGATAATTTTTCTAATACACTCGTAGATATAATATATACTTTCACCCTAACCAGAGTTTTATGTTAATATTTCCATTTATCATTTAATAGTTTATACCTATTTCTGGTATGGTACAGGATTACTTTTTAAAAATATTACCGTTGTATTGATTATTAATTCTATATATCTAGGAGAAGAAACCTTATGCACTTGAAATTTTTATCATAAATTAAAAACACCTAGTTTTTCATTCTTCGTATATATTCCTAACAACATTTCTGTTATCTTGTTCAGCTGTTTTCTTCATTCAGTAGTAGTTGTTTAAGAAGTACTAAGTTATGAATTACATTCTTTGATATTTTGTGAAGTTCTGTGGTATGAGAATATCAATTCACTGCAGTAGTTATGCAATTTCTATGCATTGAGCATGAAGTAGCAGCTCTAATTAGCAGATTTTCATAGTCAAAACTGTTATTTCTCTACCAACATCTCTAATTCAAAATGCAAGCTGCTTGTTTGCAAACAGAGAAATTGGAACTTGCCAATTATGTTAATCATCGTTATAAAAATCTCTTGAATGTCTCACATACTAAAGAACAATTGAAAATTCACTTTTTTATGTGCACAACTATTTTTATGTGTACAACTATTTATCTGTCACATTTCTTATCATTTTGATTGAATTACAAAGGCATTTTTTTAAAAAAAGCCATTCTTCTCAGTCAGTTAATATATATTATTAATTTTTAAGAGATTTAGCTGGGTTTTGCCCCAGTCAGAATACTTTAAGATTCCTATAGATGTATAGAAATAATGGATTATTCTACAGAAGCTTGGATTACTCTTTGCCATCCTCTGTCTATAATGTCTTGCCTAGAAATATGACAGTCATAACTTAAACCTTTAAGATGTTTTAAGTCACTAATTTAGTGCAATATTGTGAAAGTTTTAGATTGTTATTCTTTCTTTAAAATTTTATTTATATTGTTATTCATTTATTTATTTATTTGGCTGCGTCTGGTCTTAGTTGTGGCATGTGGGATCTTCGCTGCGGCATGCAGGCTCTTTATTGCAGCGCGCAGGCTCCAGGGAGAAGGGGCTCAGTAGCTGGGGTGCTCAGGCTCTCTTGTTGTGGCACGCGAGCTGTAGCGCACGCAGGCTTAATTGCCCTGTGGCATGTGGGATCTTAATTCCCAGACCAGGGATCGAACCTGCGTCTCCTGCATTGGAAGGCAGATTTTTTACCACTGGACCACAAGAGAAGTCCCAGATTGTTATTCTTTTCTAAAAGGCCAGAATAACATAATAATATATTAATTGTCAGCACTAATGATATTACCTTAATATTTGTTACACATTAAATATCAATGGAAAATAGATTACCTTTGTTTTCTCATTATACCAAATTAGTTTTATAGCTAAGTCATATTGTCTATCTTTTAAAAAGTATCTTTGACAAACAAAGGAAAATATATACATGCAGTACAATGTGACTCTATTAGCACAATGCCAGTATTAATTCTTTAAATCAAAGTAAGTTGTTAAATGTATGAATGCTATGGATACTCTCATCTTTTTCAGTATTTGCTGCTTTCCTAAAAGGAAACATACTTAGAAAAATAATGCAAGTTTGAAATGAAACATTTTATATATTTCTTCCTATTTCTTTGTTTAAAAATACTTTTTCTACCTTTCAGAAATTTCTATAATCATTAGATTACTCTGAGTGATCTTTAAGTGCTAATATCAATAAAGTAAGCTTATTGTATAGAATTTTAAATTATATAATTTTAAATTATATATACCATTTTCAGGGAAATTCAGGAAGCTAGTATATCATTCGGTGTATGCTTTGAAAGGATATTAGTATTATAATAGTAATAATTTCATGCTACCCGTAACATAAATGAAGTAATGTATGCTGGTTTCAGTGTATTATGTATTTGCTATGATAGGGATAAAACTAGTCCTTAGTACATTTAGAATTCTGATTTATAGGCCCGTGGAAAATGCAATATTATTTTCCTCTTCTTAAAGTAGTAATAATCAGCCCTATGCCCCATCACTTGTGAAAAACTCGGAAGGGGGTTTAGAAACTGGTGCACATTTTAGTGAAGAGACATGTGGATCTACGATCTTTTTATCTGGAGATCCCAGAGAGCTTGACCTCAGTTTTGCAGTTTCTGTATGTCTAGAATGGTATCCCTCAAAAAAGCTCTAAGGTCATTGAAAACATGATTCACTGTGAACGACAATAAGTAAAGCCAAAGACTGACTGTTATTTGAAGAACTTATGGCAAGAAAAATAAGCAAGGATTGTAGGTTAGTTAAAATTCCAAAGAAATAGCAGGTCTAGGAGTATAAAACGTGACAATTCCTTATTATCTATTAAGGCATTTCCAAAATATTTCTATAGGTTGAGAACTAGGTAGAGGTTGAAAAAGAAAAGTTAGATATATCATTCTAGAAATTAGAGAATATACTTCTAGAACTCTATGATTTTAATAAACTATAACCTTGGAGTAACACAAATAAATATGTTACTCTTGTACTATTGGCATATTGTCAACCCTAAAAGGTTCTTCAATTCTACTGTGCCTTAGTTTCTCCATTTGTAAAATGTCAGTCTCTCATATAACTGTAAAACACACCCACTGTGTGACACAGTTTGTAGTAGACATATAAATGTAGATAAATAGTAAAGAAAAATCAGATCTTAAGAAGTGAGAAAAAACTTTTGGGTCTCTTGAGGGTTTCTGTATGTGTATTAAGCAAAGGAAGTTCAGGAAGAAATGTAAGTACAACTTTTTAAAAAGTTTAATGTTACATGGTAGCTTCCTGTAGATATAAAGCGATGTTTTTATCAACAGTTAATGTTTTAGTGTTAAATATCCTCATCTTGCTTATGGAACAGAAGGGAGAAAAATAGGAAATTTTTGCTACTCTTTCCTGCTTTGAGCTTAGAATTAATTGTCTGGGGTAAGAAATCATGATATCAGATGCATATGCATATGTTTAACATGCACATGTTAAACAGTGCATATGTTTAACGCAATGCATATGTTTAAGCACAAAATTATAGATGTAGGGTGGCAGTAAGGTGATATGGAGACCATCAGTATAATGGATATATGAATTAAATTGTAATCACAATAAATGATAATCATAGGGAGAGGCAACTTCCTTAGGAGGCTAAATAGTGCCAAGATAGGGAAAGACTTGGGTCCAATCTTAAAGTTATTAATACATCTAAAGAAAGAATACATATCAATAAATAAAGTGGGGGGAGAAGCATGGTGGTGTAGAAGCTTAGGGGAAAAAAAAGACTTTGAAAAAGTGTCCTTAGGAGTGCTTTCCCAAACTGCGCATAACTGAGGGTTCTATACCCCAAGAGTCAATAGTATCTTGTATCAGAAACACATTCCAAATGGCATTGATGTATGCAAGTTTGGTGCACTAAAATACCAATTCCCCCTACTCTGGCCCATACTTATCAAGAGATTGACAAATTATAATTTGGTTCTCCCAGTGCCTTATCTAAACAGAATGTTAGTGCTCTTCAGGAGGTAGATTTTAAGGTAAAAATCACCACTGTTACACATTTTAGCTTCTGTTTACTAACAATGTGAGTCAACTTTCCAAGAGTAGTCAAGTCTGGAGCTTGACAGCATTAAGTCTGTGGACCAGATGAAAACATTAACAATCATTTCACACAAAAAATAAACATTGGCTACCTAATGTGTGTGTGGTATTGGAGATAAAACATGAGAGAAAATATTCAAGGGAAGTTGATAACTTTGCATCCTTGTATTCCTGCTTCATGTTCAGAATCCTTCCAAAAATTAGCATCTCTTGAAAAATTAAAACTATTGATATATTCTTAACATCATGGTTTCATATCTGTACTTGCATTGTGAATTGTAGTCAGGGAATACTATTATATTCCATAAGAATTTCTGTGAGGAAGGATCATAAGACATGCCACAGTGAGTGGAGATAGAGTAACATTATGTTCCAAGTCATCAAGGCTTTTAATTCTCTAGGACAGTTTTACAGTTCACAAGTCATAGTGAATCCTTAGACCATCAATAAAGATTTATAGAAAATCACTACACAGATACTCTGGTATAATATATATATATATGTATATATCATTCTACTTTACCATAAATCAGACCCAGAGATTCTGCCTCCTTATTTATTTTGCTTTTTTTTTTTTTTTTTTTTTTGAGGCCTACACTAACTTAATCCTGTTCAGAAAGGAAATCTAAATCTCTCACTACTTTCACAGCAAAAAAACTGGCTCTAGAAGCTCTCCAGAGGTTGGGGCTTGACAAGCAAATATCAACAGATTTCCATTAAAAGAAAGTATTCTGTATGTGAGAACTTTACTGAGATACAGCCAATTTATCATGTTTTCCCATGCTTGCATTAGCTTATATATAATATAGTTTTACAGACATAGTTCTATCTTTGAAAATTACACATGTCCTCAACTTTATAATATGTTATCAAAGATAAAGGGATTTAATTCCAAAATAAAAAAAGGAACATGGTCAGTATATCACTGTTCAAATTATTTTTGAATTCTCTGAATTTGATTTTGTTCGTTGGCATGAAAGATAGTAAATTCTGTGAAAAATGCCCCCTCAGAAATGTTTTCACATAAGGTGTATAGTGCAGAGAGTAACTGACAAGGTCTAAATGCAGACACACAGTTAATCACATTATGATTGATTTTCTATTTTTAGTGAAAATGAGTTGGTTATGCCTTAAAACTGAAATCATCATCAGAAGATATGCTAACACTTTGACAATACTTACCAACCCAGAGGGAAAGTGATATGATAGAACTAGGCCAAAACCCACTCCCTAAATACGTGGTTGGTTTGGCACTAATTAATCCCACTACAGAGGCTTGTTCTTACTGGTGATCAGTAGCTCCAAGGCACAAATAACTAAGAGAGAAAGTGGGTTCCATTGTAATTCAAGCAATCATAAAACCTTTAGGATTTATCCGGGGTGTGAGTCAGAGCAGAGGCAAATCCATGGTTCTATCAAACATTGAACAACTCGGTGAGCAGCACCCAGGATTCTGAGAGATGTTTGCATAAGAAATAGGAAGGTGCAGGTGTGTGGGTTACTGGAGCAAAGGAACCTGGCAAGACCTACCTAATTTGCCAGGGTGTAACCAAGTGTGCAGTGCTGAGGGCTTGAGTGCCAGTCATAGTGGGGAACTATGGTATTAGCCTAGGAAATTAGGACAATTACAGTCAGAATTAACCATTAAGGAAAAGGATAAAAGCAATAGGAGAAATGTTTCGCCTCAGAATCTGTTCAGGAGCCTAAAGCTACTACCTGGAAAATGGATCCTCCGTTTTCTTTCAAATAGAAATGATTTAGCTAAGGAAAACATAAAGGACATTTTAGGTTATTGGTAAGCCAGGTAATACCAGTGATGATCAATTGCAGAGACATTGACTTTTTTTTCCTATGATTTTCTAAAGTATAAGCCAAAAAAAAAAAAAAAAAAGATTGATGATAAGATTGATCTAAGGTATTGTATGCTTGGTCCAGTAGATTTAACAAGAGATGAAATTATTAATGGAATGTCTCACTTCCAATCCACCATGATACAAAAATCCTTGGTGAACTAGTGATTGTTAATAGACTTCTGCTATGAAACATCTAACTAAATGGTTAAAATGCATTAAAAGCACTTGGTGACAGACTTCAATGTAGTCAAACTAATAATTTAGTTAATGCACCCTCATCCTTTATTGAACTTTTAAATTTGTACTATATACTCACTACCGGATGGTTCCACGTTGGTTAAAAAAATGGCTTGGGGGAAAAAAAATAAAGTGAAAGGGTCCATATATATAGTATTTTCTCTATTTTGCTTTGCAAACCATTAATACCACAGAGTTTAAAATCTATTCTTGTAAAGGTTTAACTAAACTTTATCAATGTGTTTTGAACAATACTTTGGTTGGGGGGGCAGTTCCAAATGATGGATAGCTTTTGCAAAGACTAAAAATTAAAATTATTAACAGTATCCCTGGGAAGGATCATTCAGATAAGTTGCTACCTTTTAATCTAGTTTCTCTAGTCAATAGTTTATAAATGTTGTTGTGAATCATTGGAGGAAAATAAAGCTTTCCAAAACTAAGACATGATAACAATTAATTGTATTTTTAAATGTTTCTAATGTGCAGTGTTTCTCTTTCAAGGAATAAATATCATTTAATTTACAAAAACTAATACTAATTTAAAGGTCAGAGACTCCACTTTTTTTTTCTCTTTGACACCTCTGTGCATTCATCTCATTGTTTGACTGTTTACCTCATGCATTCAGTAATATAAATTCCTTGGCATTTAGCTGGATCTTTTTTCCCCCCGTGGTTTGAAGTTCTTTCCCTTTTTTAATTAGATTGACCTTTTGGTTCACTTGAATGCCCTCAACCTGACAAAGAATAACTGTTCTCTTCTAAGGCAACCAGAAATGAACAGAGAAAGAGTGAAAACACTGACATAAAATGAAAAATTTTGATGCGGTGATCTGGGTGTTATAATTGTATAATTGTTACTTTGTATAGTCACTAACATAGAGAAATACCCAGCTCTGCACAATTCTCAGGGCTTTAATGTGATAAGCTGCTTCTTATCTACCCAAGAGGACACTTTTATAACGTTCTTTAAAACTAATGTCATTCAAGTGTTTTTTAAATGTCTAGTAACAGCTGACCTGCCTTACCTTTCTAAAATCCAGTGAGTAGTCTTGAAGAAATTAAAATTGTGACTGGTTCTCATTGTCATCCTGTCATTCTGTGTATGTGCATATGATAAACGTACACATGTGTGCGTGCAAATACACATTTCTTCTTTTGAAAAGTAAGTTTTGAAGAACATTTGAAACTATAGCTATCTGTTGAGGTTGAATCCATACTGCGTAATTATTCAACAAACTATGAGATTCAGATACTGATTGTATACATTTCTACACATGATCCATAATGTGTAACTCATATGAACTTATGAGACTAGGTAGTAACCAATCCATTTTGACTAGTGCCTATGTGTCAAAGCTTGAGACATAGAGTAGGTAAGAATTTACTCTGAAAACTGTTGAATACATCAGAGCCATAGTAATACTAACACAAGTTACTTCTAGTATTCTAAGATGTCGCTTTTTCAGTCCCCCCATAAAAAAGATCACTTTAAAAATGTATAAGAGGGCTTCCCTGGTGGCACAGTGGTTGAGAGTCCGCCTGCCGTTGCAGGGGACCCCGGTTCGTGCCCTGGTCCGGGAAGATCCCACATGCCGCGGAGCAGCTGGGCCCGTGAGCCATGGCCGCTGAGCCTGCGCGTCCGGAGCCTGTGATCTGCAATGGGAGAGACCACAACAGTGAGAGGCCCGTGTACAGAAAAAAAAAAAAAAAAATGTATAAGATAGGTATGAACTGACTGATGCATACTCCATTATTTCTGAGTTATCAATTGACAGTTTAGGTAGTAGCTTGGTCAACTTGTCCTGAATACAAGAAAATATGATAATTGAATCTCAAGATAGGTAAAGCAATTATAAAAGAGGAGCAAGGTAAAGGCATTCTGTTCAAATTTTTAGGCTTTATGAAATTATATCTGGGATATTGAACTGAAGATTGAAGAGATATCAGAATGTAATCTATTTTAAAAGAGTGGCATGTAGACACTGATGCCAGAGAAATACCCTATAGTAGAAAATTAATAAAATTATATTGCAAGCTACACATTATAGAACACTGCAAAGCCACAAAAAATGATGTCTATGAATACCAGTTACATGGAAATACATTCATACTTTATTTTTGAGAGAAAAGAATATCAGGATACACAGCAGTATATCCTGTTATGTATCCAGTATGTAGCAGTAAGGTGTGTGTGTGTGTGTGTGTGTGTGTGTGTGTGTGTGTGTATACTGGCATGTACATAATTTGGGTATTTATTTCACCATTTATAATTTGAATGTATAAAACAAGTTTAAATACTTAGGGCATAGTGTTTGTGTCAGATGAATAACTTTTGATTATAAAAGAATTATAAATCAAAGATTATTCTAGCTCTGGAAAAGAAATTGGGTAGGTGACTTAGGTGTTTGAATGGCTTTGTGCATTTTAAATAGAAACCACAGGTGACAACACTAATGAGTCTGTGTAAGGTCCCTGTGCTGACATAAGGTAGGATACTACATGCTAGCAGAAGCTGGGTGTAATCATAATAAGAGTAATTCTAATAACAACATCAATAACCACAACAAAAATATGTGCTTGATTACTCTAAAGGTGATTAAAGATGTTTCCCAGTGATGCCAAGGCAATTCTATGGAGGTGTTATCTGAGACAATCAGATAACCACATGCAGAGTAATGAATTCAGCATACATAAAAATTAACTAAAATGGATGATAGAACTAAACGTAAGAGCTAAAACCATAAAATTCTTGGAAGTAAACATGGGAGTAATTTCTGTGAACTTAAAGTGGGCACATATGTCTTAATCGCAACAACAAAACTATAATCCATAAAGAAAAAAATTAAATTGGACTTCATGAGGATTAAAAACTTTCACACTTCAAAAGATACCAGTGAGTCAATGAAAAGACAAGCCAGAGACTTGGAGAAAATAATTACAAATCATATGTCTGATAAAATATGTGTATCTCAGAAATTTAAATAACCTTACAATTCAATATAACAACCCAATTAAAAATGTAAAGATTTAAAAATTCAAACATTTGATTAGACATTTCACCAGCAAAGGTATTCAAATGGTAAACGAGGACATAAAAATGGTCAGCATCATTAGTTATTAGGGAAATGCTAACTAAAACCACAATGAGATACCATTTCACAAGCAAATACTGGCCAGATTATGAAGAAACTAGAATTCTCATCCTTTCTTATGGGAATGTCAAATGTGTCAGCCACTTTGGAGCACAATTTGGCAGTTTCATGGGAAGGTAAACATAAATTTGTCATATAAGCCAGCAATTCTACAACTAGGTATCTATCCAAGAGAAATTAAGGCATATATTAACACAAATTCTTGTATATTAATTTTTATAGCAACATTATTTATAATAATCTGAAACTGAAAACAATCCAAATGTGTATCAGTTGGTGAATGGATAAACAAAATGGGATAATACTACTGATGTATTCCACATGGTGGATGAACTTCAAAAACATTATGCTAACTGAAAGAAGTCAGGCACAAAATATGACATATGGTATGATTTCTTAATATGCAATGTCCAATAAAGGCAATCTGTAGAGACACACCATAGATTAGTGTTTGCCTGTGGCTGTGGATGGGAATGGAGAGTAACTGAAAATGGGTGGAGGGATCTTTTTGGGTCAATGGAAATGTTCTAAAGTTGGAATATGGTTATGGTTGTACAGTTCTGCAAATTTACAGAAAGCCATTGCATTGTACAATTGCATGTGAATTTTATAGTATACAAATTATTCTTAAATAAAGCTATTTTAAAAAGTGAACAAATTAAATTTTCCCTGTTCACATGATAATGATAACCTCTATCACCACTTTTATACTACATTGTAATAGAAGTTGTAACCATTGCAATGAGGCAAGAAAAATAAGTAAAACATAAAGGCTCAAAAGGAAGAAATATCCACTATTTAAAAAATGGCATGATTAGAGTTAGATCAGTGAAAATGATAGAGTTGGGAATTCTAAAACTCCTTGCCTCCAAATAAGCAATGAATAAGCTTGCAAAACTGTCAGAATAAACTGTTTTTCAATTCTAGCATTTAATCAAAAACTTAACACAATCAAGAGAATGCTTAACAAAGAAACAATAAAACAGCTGGATTTTGATGAGAGCTCTGTGATTTTAAGATACTCTATTATCATCTCTCACTCCTCAGCTTGGGGAAACCTTGAAGATGGCAGCCTCCATTCCTGGTACTGGTTGCTCTTACAGAGGGAGTAACTGACCTTTTTCTCCAAATCTTTATTGTGATTGTATCTTATGACCTGTCTATTGGTTCCCTGAAGGATCCCTGAAGGGTTTGCCTTCATTTTGTCTACCTTGGACCTTCCCCAGAACTGAGATCATTTCCAGGGCAGTGTGTGTTGAAAGCATTTAAAGACAAATGAAATTAGCCAATAACACATGGGATTTGGTAACATTTGGGGCAAACAACAGCCAGAACAAAAAGTTTGAATAGGAGGAGGCTTGGAAAGGAGATTTATGGAGGAACTGGGCTTTGAAAAGCTCCCACATGTTGTGTGGAATGTAGAAGGCCATGCATAAATCTGGACACATGCTCAGAAAAGACCTGACAGACCCTATGTTTCCACCTTTGTCCTGAAGAAATAGCAGATGACATCTTTAAAGTCCTGACAAAGGACTTTCCTAGCTAAACAAAAAGAGAGAGAATACATTGCTAGTAGGCCTTCCTTATGAGAAATGCCAAAGAGAATCCTTCAGGCTGAAATGAAAGGACAGTAGGGAGTAATTTGAAATCATATGAAGAAATAAAGAGTACCAGAAAAGATAACTCCATAGGTAAATATAAAAGCCAGTATTATTAGGTCTTTGGTTTGTAATTTCTCTTTTTTAAATATATGATCTAAAAGACAGATGCATAAAATATTAACTCTAAAATGACTTCAAAGGGCTTACAATCTATAAAGGTGTAACTTGTGACAATAAAAATATAGTGTGCGTGGGGGAGTATGAAACTATATATGAGCAAGTTTTTGTATACTATTGAAACTAATTTGTTATTAATTTAAGCAAGATTATTATAATTTAAGGTAATTACAACCCCCAGGGTAACCACTAAGAAAATAACTAAAGACTACACAGTAAAAGAAATAAGAAGGGAATCAAGATGGTGTGCACAAAAAGAGCAATTAAACAAAAACAAGAGAGAAGTTGATTAGCAACCACAAAAGACATAAATATATAGAAAACAAATAGTAAAATTGTAGAAATGTTTCCTTATCAATAGTCACATTAAATGTAAATAAATTCTCCCCTTAAAAGGCAGAAGTTGACAGAATAGAAAGAAAAACAAAACAAAACATAATTCAACTTTTGCTATCTCTAAGACATCCACTTAAGAATGAAATATAAATACTTTGGAAATAAAGTATGGAAAAAGACATTCCATGTAATATACAAAATATATTTGTATATTTAAAGCAAAAATTTTTACAAGAGACAAACTTGATAGAATTAATCCATCTAGAACTATTAATAATTATAAAATATACACATCTAACAACACAGTCTCCAAATATATGAAATAAAAATTGATGGAATTGAAGGGATAAATAAATTGTTTTATTGGATCCCACTTTCAATAATGGATGAAACAACTAGACAAAATAGCAACTAGAAAACAGAAAACTTGAACACTATAAACCAAATACACCTAACACATATATGGAGCACTCTACCAAACAACAGAAGATTATGTATTCTTCCCAAGTACACATGAAACATTATCTAGGATAGACCATATATTAAATCACAAGACAAGTATCAATAAATTAAATAATAAATGACTAACATCATACAAAGTTTCTTTTCCAACCACAATGGAATGAAGCTAGAAATTGGTAACAGAAGGAAACCTGGAAAATTTACAAATCTGTGGAAAGTAATAATTTAAAAAACACTCAGACAACCAAAGTATCAAAGAAGAAATCACAAGGGAAATTAGATGACATGAGTGAAAACAAACATAACATACCAAAACTTATGGGATGCAGTGAAAACGTTGCTTAGAGGGAAATTTATAGTAATAAATGCCTACATTAAAAAGGAAGATATCAAATCAGTAATCTAACTTCCCAACCAAAGGAAATAGAAAAAGAAGAGCAAACTATAAACAGAAGGCAAGCAGAATAAAATAAAGATGGAGATCAATGAAATAGAGAATATAAAGACTATAGAAGTATCAATACAACCAAAAGTTAGTTCTTTGAAGACATAAAAAAAATTGATAATTTTTAGCTAGACTGACCGAGAACAAAAGAGGTAAAACTCAAAATACTAAAATCAGAAATAAAGTTGGGGACATTACTAATAGCCTTACATAAATTTAAAGAAAAGGATTTGTAGATAGTATTGTCAAAATTATATTCCAGTAAATTAGCCAACATGAAACAGACTTATTCCTAGAACCACAACGAATACTGAAACTGACTCAGTAAAAATTAGAAAGTCTGAATGGATGTATAATAAGAGAAAAGATTGAATAAATAATCAAAAACCTCCCAACCAAGAAAAGCCCAGAGTGAGCTGGCTTCACTAGTTAATTCTGCCCAACATTTAAAGAGGAATTAGCCATACTGCTCAAAATCTAGCAAAAAGTAGGAAAGAACACTTTCTATCTCATTAATGTGATAATGAAGTGATTGTAAGCAGCCATTATTGAAGGCATTACAAGAAAATAAATCTCTTTTCTTTATCTTTTCAGTATCTTTTATGAATATAGATGCAAAAGTCCTCAGTGAAATGCTAGCAAACCAAATCCAGCAGCATATTAAAAGAATTACATATACTATGACCAAGTGGAACTTATTCCAAGAATGCAAGGGTAGTTCATAGTATGAAAAATAATCAACGTAGAATAAAGGAATGAAAAAAAAAATGCATGACCATCTCAACTGATGCGGAAAAGGCATTTACCAAATCTTACACTTTCATGACATATAAAATTAAAAAAAAAATCAAAACACTCAGAAAGCTAGGAATAAAAGAGAATTTCTCAACATGACAGAATTTTTATGAAAAACCCACAGCTACTCAATGGTGAAAAACTGAAAGCTATCCCCATAAGATTAGGAAGACAAGGATGCCTACTTTCACCTCTGATATGCAACATTGCACTGGAATTTCCATCCAAAGCAATCAGGCTAGAAAAAAAAAAATAAAGACATCCCAACTGGAAAGGAAGATGTAAAACTATCTTTATTTTCAGATAACATGACCTACATATAGAAAATCCTAAAGAATCCATGAAAAACTACTAGAATTAATAAGTAAATCCAACAAAGTTGCTGGGTGTAAGGTCAACATACGTAAATCAGTTGTATTTCTATACACTAGCAATGAACAATCTGAAAAGAAAATTTAAAACCAATGCCTTTTACAATAGCATCAAAAAGAATAAAACCCTTAAGAATAAATTTAACCCAGGAAGTATAAACCTTGTATACACAAACTATAAAACACTGCTGACAGAAATTAAAGATCTAAATAAATGGAAAGATACTGTATTCATGGATCAGAAGACTTAAATATTGTTAAGATGGCATATTCTCCCAGAGTGATCTACAGATTCAATTTAATCCTTATCAAAATTCTAGTGGATTTTGTTGGGAAATTGGAAGAGCTGATTCTAAAATTCATAGGAAACTTAGGGTGATGGATGTATTCATTACCATGTTAGTGGTGATAATACACACATGTGAAAACTTAAACAGATACAAAGCATTTTACCTCAATTATATCTCAATAAAGCTGCTAAACATGAACATATTTTTTTCTTTGTGCCCTAAAATGTAGGAATAACATGATAGAGAATTGACTTGAGAATCAAGACACCATTTTTATAGGAGACTCCTCTGATGTCTTGTAGTGCGGTGTTCCTGTTACTTTATCATTCTGTTAAATGTTTTGAAATTTTCAAGGGAAATATGCTATTCAAATAATTTATGCTTGACTTTATTGATACGTTTGAAATTTTAACTCTTTCAGTAATATATTCTGAATGTTACGCTATAATTAATAGTTGGTATGCAGCTAAAGTCTCCAGTGCTTTCCTCTATCAGAGTCACTTTGACTGATTTATTTGTGAGGCCTCATTCCCTCTGTTATCCTTTAGGTGATATGCTAATGAGGGTTGAAATGATCAAAAGTTAGGAAGAGAGCAATAAAGTATAAGCAAAGGGGCCTGGACAGTGCCCATAGTGGGTATGTTTTCGTGAATAATCAATGATTAACTATGGTCAGAGCAATTGTAATACTAGCAAAGCAGGCTACTTCTACCCAGCATCAAACTAGTAAGCTTTTTGAAATCTCCTTTGCCATGATAAAACCAGTGTTACTTAGTGTTATTTTTCTTTATTTTTACATAAATAATCATTTAATCTAAGGCTGATACTGTATATGGTATTTTGAGTTCTCTGCTGGACATAATGTTGTTTTTTGCTGTTTTACAGCATCTGTGTAATTTACTGCTGCAAGACTCAGCAGTTATCAGAATGAGATATAAATGGTAATGACGGTGATTAACTTCCCTGCTTGTATATATTGAAGTTTTAGTATCATGCTAGGATGCTTTCATAATATTCTTGACTACAAGGAATACATGTTAATTGAACTTTCCATCTAATTTCAACTAAATTCATTAGTAGAATATCAGCTCATTTAAAGAAAAAGGAAAAGCAAAAAAAATTAGAACCCTTATTTTGGAATCATAAGAAATTTATGATTATTTTAAAGTCATCTTAGAAGAAAGAAAGATTTCCACATTCCATGTTACTTTTTAATGCTTTTCTTGGATATATTATCTTATCTATCTATCTATATTTTTCCCAAGACAAAAGATACTTCATTGTCATAACTTTGTCCTATAATATAGACAGAGCACATTGTTTCTTTTCACTTTTGTAATTTTACAGACTGACCATCTTTTCTGTTAACTTTCCCTGTCATGCCCCCTGCTTCTTGCACAACCCTGTCCAAACATCAAGCCTATAATATCTTACATTTTAAAAAGGAAGAAAATGGCTTACACAAGTTACGAGATGAAAATTGTGTAATGTATTGGAGGAAATAAAAAACAAAACCACAATGTACTTTTTAAATTAATGTATTCTTTGGCAAAAATGTAAAATGCTAGAAGAAATTGTTTTACTTTTTAAAAATTTTATTTCCCCCAGGACCTTACATTTTTTGGTCACTAATTCTGACACTTCTTGCTACCTACCTAATTTTAATCCCCCCAAAACCATTTCCTCCTTCCTAAAAGAAAACTGATTTGTTTTATCCCTTTTCTGGTGGCTTGTGCCTCAGGGGAGACTGGCACAATCCTTTGCTCCAGGTAAGCTAATCATGGTGGTCCCTTTCTTCTTGCTAGTGAATGATTAAACTGTAGGCATATAATATCACTCCAACTTAAGAAACATCACTGGCATTCTGCTTCAAAGAGAGGTATACAAATTAAACCTATTACTCTAATTTTTCTTTCTCATTTCTGGAAGTGACACATAGATTTGCCAGAGTTGTCTAGTCTGAGGAAACACCTACAATTCTAAAATGAATACAACCTGGATTGAACACTGAGTTAAAGGAAGTCTAGATTCTTCCTATGCTTGGACTTCTTGTCCGAAATTTCCTTATTGGTAAAAGTTTGAACTCTTAATCATGTTTCTTACAGCCGAATGTATCCTAACTAGTAAGCACCTACTAAATATTTTGTTAATTATAATAATAATAGTTACTCCAGGCTATTCTTAGAATTATTCTGCTGAAAAAAGTCACTCTGATAGGTAAAGAAAAATATGAATCTACATTCCAAATATTTCTGTAAATATATCTGTATTATTTGAATGGATTTTTGCTAAAAATTTATGGAACATCCATTTATTGGTAATAAAGTGATTACAAAACAGACACAGGTTCAATATTATTGGCAGCTAATGGGTATATAAAAAGACAGACACAGAAAAAAGGAAAACAGTAAAAGCAAATTTATCATAGTTGTGACAGTTGCTATGAAGGAGTAGTTTAGTGTGTTTTGGGAAAGCACATAACCAGGTGCAGTGAAAAGGAGACTGAGGTAGGGCTAGACATAATTGAGTAGATGTCTTCTAGGTAGTGGAATTGGAGAGGTATGATTGGATAATTTCAGATGGGGGGAATAGGATTCATGAAGGCCTTGCGATCAGAAGGAACATGGCATTCTCAAGAAATTTAAAACAAGTTTGCCAGGTTTTAGTTTGGTGGCAGTCTGGCTACATGAAGTGATGGGGGAATCATGTCATGTGCCTTCAAAAGCAGCAGTGTCTCACTGGATTCAGCATGCTCTTTCACGAACTCAGGTGATTCCAGTCATACCCCACTCTGAGAAGTGAAACAATTTAATATATTTTAATCAAAACTATCCTATAAAAGCCTATCGGGTCTAAAAAATATAAGGCAGAAGTGGTTTGATTATACCTTACCAAAAGTCAGCGTATGCTTGTCTGCAGAACTGCTGCTGAGGGCGAGAGAAACTGAAACAAAGATGAATCAGGGTGAATCTGGAAATTGAACAGCTGCTCACATAAATGCACTCTTTTTCTTTTTCTTATTGATAAAACACTGCTTAATTTCTTAGGGATTGGCTATATCATGTGAGTAAGCCAAGTACTTCAATTACATAATTTCCAAAATTAAATCATTTCTCAATATATTGAATATTAAACATACCAAATTTATCTTCCAATTGCTAGAACAATCTTTTTATTTCACTAGAAATGAACTTTGAATAAAATATTTAATGCCTTAATGAAAATTAGCTTAAAAAGTAATTCCGTTGAAATAAATACTGTCTTTCGACTGGACTGTTTATTCACTTCAACTAAAATGTGGTAGACACAGGTATTCTATATGTGGGAGGTTATAAACTTGCCTTAAACATATACAAAAATATTTTTAAATGCCTGTGTGTATTTAGAAGGTAAAACATGTGAAATCAGCTGGTTTAAAAAGAAAATAGTTTCAGTGGCAGTGGCTTCAGTGGATAATTTGATGTTTCAGAGGTGATACATTTCTGCTTGATTTCCAAGAAACCTACCCATGATCAAGATAAAACAATAGAATGTGTGAAGTCCATTGAGTGGACAGGTATTTCTAAAGGAATTCTTTGGTTTTCACATCGTGAAGCTTGGAAAAGACATTTGTATATTGCCTCTCACACAGCATATTTAGGGGCATCATTTATTAGATGTACAAAGGGGGTTCAAACACAAGATACATAGTTGGGTGGGATCTTTTATGAGTCCTATTAACCAAAAGAATCAGGTTTGAGAATAGGAATGTGGTGGTAATGAATATCCCTGGAGAGTTGAATTGGGAGCATTTTTAACGCCATTAGAAGTTATCTATTCAAAATTGTTAATTTGAAGATGCAGTGTTTCTTTCAATAAGGAGAACAGTTGGAAGGGTGACCGTGACATTTTCTGAGAGGTATTTACTACGAAACATGGTATCTCAAGAATTAGTGAGAAGGATAAAATATGGTCTCTGTACTCTTGGCAGTGAGAATGAAGTCTTGAAATCTCTAAACTAAATTTTTCTGAGGCCACATCTGAGTACTCTCCAAAAAACACTTTTTCTGTTTGATTTAAAAAACAAAACATTTGTTTCCCTGTTTCACTAATGCCTGAAATATCAAGATAATATCTGGGGAATTTTCCATTTTGTAAAGTCAGCTAAGAATTATAAGACCCCAATATATCTCTTAGAAGCATGTTATTAAAGGGCAGCTAAAATGGGTTTTTCCATTTGGGTTCCTATTACCTTATCTTTGAAAATCAGTTTAAGCAATATGAAAAACTTGCTAGATGCTTTTTTTAGGAGGAGTTGAAGGTAATGGGAGAACATGAACTGATAAGAAGAGGTAATATAACTTGAAATTACTAAATTTTTAAATGAAAGTAGGAATTTATTCTGAAATATCCAATAGATAAAAGAGATCAAATTTATTCTTCAGCTATGAGTAGTAAATCAAACTCTGATGGAAAAAATATAATGTATTCTTCTGTAAAATGATCATTTGAAATGGAGAAAGTAGCATGTCTGAAGGCATTAGTTTATTCTTAATTACGTCTGGAATGCAGTCGCTTGGAAAGCTTGCAGTGATATCAGAGCAAGGATATTTTATATATTGTGACAGACTGAACAACCAGCAGGAAGCTGAGCAAAAGAGTGTAGAGCCAATTTTGCCACTGAACCAATGCAAAGTCTATGGGAATAATTCTTTCTTTAAAATAGGAATTCCCAGCCCAAAGTTCTGTTTCCTCTTTAAAGTGAAGAGATGTTTTAATCCTGCTCTTACCTTGTCTGATGTAATGAGAGTACAGAAGATGCTCAGGGAAATGCATCGTTGCTTAGAGAGTTTATAATTCATAGAAGAGAATGTAACAGTTGTGATTCCTCTATGAAATGCATTTGTGCAACCATCCAACTGGAGAACTAGATGTTTTCTATATACTTATTAGAGCCATTGAAGTTAGGGTTTTAATTTGTAAATTTTAGTGATTTCATCAGAGACGAGTAGAATCACCCCAGACCTCGGACTCCGTGAATGTGTATGTGTATGTATATATTTAAATTGTTTCTTAAAAATTCTGAAATCCTTTAAAAGTCATATGTGTCTGTGTACTTAAAGATCTCAGATATTAACCAATAATAGCAAAGCTAGTAAACTTTTGAAATGGATTCAGCAAGGAAATAACATTTAAAATAACCTAATTTAAATGAGGCAAGTCATTTCAAGTGAAAAATATCATAATGTTAACTCTCTAAAAAATGAGAATAAGAATTTACAACATGAATGGGTTTAATATTGCTTTTTAAAAATGATGTCTGAATATTTGAGTAATTTTAATTATTATGCTTAAAGAAGCATCGATATTTAGAAGATTAATATCAATGCATCATTAACAAAAGGGCATGACAGAGAAAATCAAATGCTAATAAATTTTTTAAAAGCATTAGCAATGAAATCCAAGTTCCCTAAAATTACCTAATGATATAGGTTTATTTCATGAATACCCATTAAAATAATTATGATAGGATTGTACCTCTGAAATTTTTTATTTCATTTATGTTTTAATTTAATCTCACAAGAGCCCTTTTCTTTAAGAATATTGTTTTATTTGATTAACATATGTATGTATGAAAAAGCCCACAAAGCTAAACTTTAAGTGGGTTTTACGTGTCCTATTCACTGCATATACACCACAGAAATGAGTACAACAAGAATGTGTATTAGAGTTGTTTTTAAAGTGTAGAACTCTCCAAGTGTGTACAGTATTTTCACAAAGCTAGCTCCTTCAGATGAAGGAAAAAAAAGTTGTAAGCTAATAGTTTTTCATTAAATTTATCTTAGCTTCTTTTATCAGGCACTGGCCTTTGTTGTAGTGTTCTTGGCATCTTTTCTGTCATGAATAACCTTACACCATTTTCTATCCTATTTAATTATTCTCTCTGTCTTAAAGCATAATCAGCATTAAACCAGCTGTGCAGCCTTGAAGGAATACCACTTCAATAATACATTGACTTTTTTTTAAAGCACAGGTGGCTATTAATTTTACTTGAAACTCTCCCTCATGACTCTTGTCTGTACAAAGTTTTGGAAGCTGTATGTATGTGCTATTAAGTAGTACTACCCCTAGAATACTCATTATACCAATGGATTCTCTCAGTGTCTGACACCGTGGCTGGCCAACTATGAATAGCCAGGAAAGACAACTTTTGAGGAGAAAGCATCCTTATTATTATGATGAACTGAATCATGGAAAATCTTTCTAGTAGCACAAGAAACAGACCAATTTCTAGAAAGAAAGAGGGAAATTTTTTCCTGCAAATCCTTTCTACTAGGATATAAGTAGTCTATCCATTAAGATGACCTGCGTGTGAAGCACCCAGTCCTGAGAGAGAGGCGTGATAATTCATTCAATCAATAGTAAAGTTAGATTGCTGGCAGAAAAGGCATTAAACACTCCCCAAAGCAGCACATTAATCATGAACATGTGGCATCTAAGTCTGAATCTTGGCCAATGATGAAGCATAGGACTTACAGTAAATGAAGTCCATGGGTTTTGGCATGAATTCTAAATATCAAATTTCACCTTGAGTGACCCATGCAGCTTTATGGAATTATGAAGTTCTAAAAAATGATTCTATCATTTTTAGAATCATTCTATCCCAAAGATGTCATAAAATCACTGATTATTAATGCTGGAAAGAACCTGGGTGATTCAATCCAATTCTTTTTTTTTTTTTTTTGAATTTTTGAATTTTATTTTATTTATTTTTTAATACAGCAGGTTCTTATTCTTTAATTAACCAATGAACAAACAAACTAGGGGAGCTCAAGTGAATTACTAATATGCAGACCCTATTTCTTTTTGTAATTTTTTTCTTATCATTATCATCATTACTACTATTATTTTGAACTTTGGATAAAGTTAGATAATGTCACATATATATGATTTATTGTCACAGTGTGGATCTTTATTAGTTAGCATAAATAATATTGCCTCCTGTTTATAACAAAAAAACTCTCAAATCTTTATCCCTTAACACAAAATGGGTTCATTTTTTTCCTTATAAAAAATCCAAACTTAGATATTGCTTGTCAGGTGACAATATTCATCCTGGCCATTTAGGATCCAAGGTTTGTTTAACCTCCTGGATTCACTGTGCAGCCTTGTCTTTTGCTGGATCATCTGTAACAGTATGTGTGGGGAGAAGAGTGTGGAGGAACATGCAGGGGAATTTTATTAACCAGGTCTATAAATTGGGCATATCCATTGGTCATGTAGCCATACCTGACTGCAAGAGTGGCAGAATAGAAAATGTAATTTTGCTGCCTTGGAGTATAGTAGATGTTGTCCTTCAGATTCCCCCTTCAGGACCGAGGTGTTATTTCTACAGCTGCTTGAAGTACTGGTAGGGGTTAACTTTCAACTAATTCTTTCTCTAAAAATTGCCCTCAGGTGAAGAGATCTGACACAGCTAGTTCTTGCCCCATCCTCAGAGGCTGCCACTTCTGAGTGGTCAATGTGGGCTGTAAAGACCTGGCCAGCTTTGCCACAGGCAGGACAACTGTGAAGGGCCCTCTCAGTTCCAGTGTTTCCTATGGGATGACCAAGGCCTTTGTGGTGAATTAACAACAGTTCAACTGCTTCCTTTATAGAATCCTACTTCCTCTACTCCTACGCACCACAAACCCACCTGTAAATCTGCATCTCAGAGTCTGTTTTGGGGGAACTCAATCTCAGACAGGAAAGTAGCAGGAAAAGCAGTCTCTGCATAGCCCCTGACCTTTAATCAACAAATACCTGTTTTACTCTCCCCCCGACATATAGGACACACTAACCTTAAGAGACAAGCCAACATCCTATCTAGTTTTTCCATCCACCTTAAAGCTTTTCTGATACTGTGTTCTCTCCATCAGGTCTGGCCATAATTCTTTCTGGCCTAGACATCAATGAACTAGAAAAAACAGGTTATCTGCCCCTAAAACATCAAATACAAGGTGATGGAGAAGATCCAGAATGACAAAATAAAATATGGAAATTGAAAGACACAGCATCATAGATATATTTCAGTGTTTGATATCCTGCTAGACATGTTTTAAGAAGATTCACATTTGTGGTGGAGGTTGATGAGGAAAATTTCGTCATTAGACTCTGATTTTGATTTTGGGGAGAAATGTCCTCAATCTCTCTAATCGTAGTTCTCCTAGGGCCTTAGCTTCACCATATATGTAGGGCCTTTCTTGTTATCCTCTGTGATAATATCTTATGTGAATAAAGTATGTCCTGATTGGGGTCTACACGTGCTTGCAGTTTACTTACTGGCAGGTTTTTTAAGGCTGGAAAAGCCACAGGCATTTTTAGACAACACTCTCAGTTTCTTTTGGCTATATAATTCCTGTGAAAACTTGCTAACCTTCTGATCTATTTGACTCCAATCAGTTCCATGTGTCAATAAGAGCACCCATAGTTCTTTCCCAGACAAAGTTCTTAAATACACTTTACTTATATGTTCTTGTTCAGATTCTTTTCCATTATAGGTTATTACAAGACATTAAATGTAGTTCCCTGTGCTATACAGTAGGTCCTTGTTGTTTACCTAATTTATACATAGTATTGTGTATTTGTTAATACCAAACTCTTAATTTATCTCTCCCCCACTCCTGCCATCCCCTTTGGTAGCCATAAGTTTGGTTTCTATGTCTGTGAGTCTATTTCTGTTTTGTAAATAAATTCATTTGTATCAGTTTTTAGATTCCACACATAAGTGATATCATATGATACTTGTCTTTCTCCGTCTGATTTACTTCACTTAATATGATAATCTCTACGTCCATCCATGTTGCCACAAAATGGCATTATTTCATTCCTCCTCGTGGCTGAGTAACATTCCATTGTATATATGTACCACATCTTCTTTATCCATTCATTTGTAGGTGGGCATTTAGGTTGCCTCCTGGCTTGGCTATTGTAAATAATGCAGCTATGAACACTGGGGTGCATGTATCTTTTCGAATTAGAGTTTTCTCTGGATATATGCCCAGAGTGGGATTGCTGGATCATATGACAACTCTATTTTTAGTTTTTTAAGGAACCTCCATACTACACTTTAGTTTTGAGTTTCCTAGCTGTCTCATTCTCTGTTTTTCTCTCTCAGCTATTTAATTTTTTTTACCTATCTAATTTTCACTGAACTTTGTTCAACTTTTTTTCCCCCATACTTAGCACTTTCTAGAAGAGAGTCTAAAACAGTTGCCTTTCCAATCCTTAATGACTTTGATCTCTGGACATTCTCCAATTCTTTTTATACTTTGTAACATATCTTTCTAGAAACATTTTGGTAAAGGCAGCCAATAGTAAACAACACACCTTTTTATTCTGCCTTTTTCCAATCACTTTCTCTAGAGCAGCTGTCTAATTATGTATATGACTTACCTTCCAAGTTATGGCAGATAGAACTTTTGTTACAGCTCAACAGAAATCTCTAGGTTTCTGTTTTCTTTTTGTCCATTCCTCAGCTATTAAACAAATGCCACACAGTTCAGTTTTTTAACGGCAGCATATCAATTACAGCTAATTTTTTGTATTATTTAGGGTAAATAATTGTTTATGGTAAGTGGATATTATAACAAACACCTCTGAATTTCAGTGTTTTAACATGATACGTTTATTTCTCACTCACACGAAGTACAATGTGGATATTTCCAGTCTTTAAACAGTGCTGGACTTGGTCATCTAGGCATTTAGACTCCGTTCATGTTTTGTCTTTGCTATCCTCAGGGCCTCAGAGGCTTCGATAGCTTGTCTGCCTCTGGCTGGCAGTTAGGGAAAGGGAAGACATGGACATTACTTGGAGGAGTTCTTAATAGACTACATCTGGAAGTGATGTACTTCAACTCCAAGGACAATCCTTTGGCCACAACTAGGTCAGATAGTCACATCTAAGTGTAAGGGAGGCTAGGAAATGTAGTCTGGTTTCCCCAGCAGGCAGTAGAAACACCTTTCATAAACACAGAATATCTGCTACAGAGTCTTAGTGTCTGTGTATTGTCATCTATGTATTATAAAAAGCATTGTAATAAAAACTCTGTAACAAAGATCATCATGTGTCATCACTGTCATTGACAAATTTCTTGAACACCCAGAGATAATCCTTTTATTCCTCAGCAGCAATATTCTTATACTGTAAAATAAGATATGCAACATATTAGGAAAGTTATATCATGTTAAAAAATTCTTCTGGGACAACTCTGTAACTTTATCAGTTGGTTAAGGACAGGGACAAGCAATGTACTCTATCCAAACAAAATGACTTTTGCAAAAAACTGTTAACTCCTACAGTATATAGATATGCAAAACCAAATTTCACTTTGTTTCCATTCTCCTGAAATGCACCCTATAATTACATTTAATAGTCCCTAAGTAAATACCATGTAAACTAGAGTCGTCTTTAAAGGAGAGAAGCAATCACATATTCACACTGTAATGATGGGGTATTTACATGGCAATTACCAAGCCATTATATTGTCTTTCCTTTAATTTAGTCAACTCCATCTCCTAATCTTGTTCAGGCAAAATGGTTGAGCTAGATAACTTTTAACTACCAAAGTATATATTTCTTAAAGCAGTTGTCCTTGGCATTTTTGTAATTATTCAGTTGGTTGGTTTCCTTATTTGAATAATTTGGGAAAATAACATTTTAGACATCCTTATTTTAATAATTTGGGAAAAGAACATTTTAGACATCCATTAAGCAATTATGCAAATCTATCAAACTGGTCGTTTAAAAAATATCCTGATCATAATAATTATTCACCTTCACTATTGAAAATTAAATATTAAATTATATATAAAGAATATAAGAGAAAATTCCAAAATACGAACTTGTATAAAAGTAAAGATTAAATTATAAAAAATCCTTTCAGTTATGTGTATGAGTGACATATTGCTTTTAAACTAAATTTTAATTGAAATATGATGTGCATACAAAAATGTACAGTTTATAATTTTATAACTTGAGTAATTTCCATAAATTGAACTTACCCCTGTACTATTTCCTCACATCATGAATAGAGCATTACGAACATCACAGAAACACTTTTCATGTCCTATTCCAATCATCATCCTAAAGTTAACTTCTATCCTGATTCTATTGCTATAGATTAGTTTTACCTATTTTAAAATTGTAGAAAGTTAGAATTATACAAACTGTAATATAGTGGATTCTGGGTTGTGCTATCCAAATCTCCCTTCTAGACTAAAGCTTTTACTATCATGGCTCTCAAGAATATCTGCTGCTGACAGTTCACCTATGTGTTCCTCTCAGAGAATTGTCCTTGGAGGAAAGAAGCTGCATCACCCAAGATTATACATTCTCCAGGAAGGCAACATACATCTAATATCACGTGGGATACAATAACCAAGCCCCCTTACCTCAATTTGGGACCAATATAAAAGGCCATCTCAGCTCCAGAGTTCTCAATGGAATCATCACAGATTTCTGTTGCAACATATTGCAGTAGAACATCTTCCTATACTCAGACTAATTTCTCTCAATCCCTTCAAATATTGTTTCTGAGATCATCCGCCAAGAAACTTCTTTCTCTACCTCAGAGACCATTCCAGAGAACACATCTAAGAGAGTTGGTAAAGGGAGTGTTTCCAAGAAGAAATCTCTAAATTGAGTTTTTGAAACGGAATTATCTGCTGTCAGGCTGACAGTGAGAGCCATTATTGAAAGTAGGTGGAATGCTGATAACTCCTGGTGTACACTGATAGTGTAATTAATTGTCAAAACTCCCATCAGTGGTGAATGGGATAGGAGAGAATGCACTAGTCATTCAGTGCCTGGTGTGTTAGACAAGTATGGGAGAAGGACTAATTTAGAGTACTGTGGAATCGAACTGCTATTGCTGGGTAATCTCATGGCATTGAAGACAGACATTGAAAGCCTGAGTTTGATTAATCACCAATTAAGGCTAAAATTGAAAGCCAGAGGGCCTCTTTGGCAGCTTGGAGACTCATCTCTTGCAGTTGGATGCAGAAAGAATTGAGGTTGAGGCAAAAGGCTAATAGAAAGGGAAGCAGAACTCCAGATACAGAGAATTCTCAACCCATGTAGATCTCATAATCCAAGGTTAGGGACCTTTATTGGGAAGAATAGGGACCATGATATTTTGGCATGAAAACATCTGGGTCAGTTTACTTGAGAAGTTTGAAATGCTGAATCTCCATTATTCTTTGGGTCTTATCACATTTAATACCATATCAGCTTGTCCAGATGTGGGGCACATAAGGCAAGAAGGAGGAGTGAGGCTTAAAAGTTGTAAGCAAATGGCAAAAAAAGGAATCAGGATCCTCATTAAAAATATTGAACTTATTTATTATTTGTTATTTTTAATGCTCATGTTAGATAGGAATAATTGGAGCATCTGTAGGTCGTTAGTTGATTTTATAGCCCAAGACTGGCTTGAAACCTTTGTATAATTTGATCAATGTCAGTTTTGCCCAGTCTTCAAGAGTTTTCCCCTGACCCTGTGGTATTCTCAAGGATTGCTTTCCTAACTCATATTTTTGTCACTTCAGAATGGTGAAACTGCTAAAAATCCACTGGTTTTCATTTTATTTATATTTAAGTTTTGATATTTAGAATAGTAAATTCTAAATATAGAAAGATCCTCTGGTTGGTCTTTGTATATTTAGAATTTGGAATATGCCTTATGGAAAAAGCACCAAAATAAAAGACTCATGCTTCTGTGCCTCTCTTCTCTTTGGAATCTTGACCCATATGTATCAGATGCTTCTGTAGCCCAGAACTCCATTTTCTGCTTTCCAAGTCTTATAAGGCTACAAAAGACTCTGCGGGTTCGTTTTTTCCTCAACAGTAGCCTTCTGCTTAGATTTGCCAAAAACAGGCCACTGGCCTTGAGGCAAGATTGACTTATGTCTGTTTGATTTCCTTTTTTTTTCGAGATCTTAGCACTTTAAATCTTTGCTTTCTCAGCAGGGCTCCAAGAGTTTTTTTCTATCTTTATATCTATGTATATCAAATATCAATCTGATTGTTTCAGTGGGAGTATTGTACTTCTACAAGTTGTTCATTTTAACTAGAAAAGAAAGTCTCTCATTGACGTTTTGAAATTAAAATTCCACATTTTCTGTTTAAGCCTAGATACAGAGAGAAACATGAAGACAAATATTGTGTCTAAAAAATAAATGAGTGAGGTCAAATGCAGTTTATATAAAAAGCTATATTAAGTTTGGGCAGTTGTGAATTCTAAGTCAGTGCATCCTTTCTCTTTCTCTGTTTGATATTGTACTTCTACCCATTTTGTAAATAAATTTCTTTTTCCTAACCAACTAAATGATTTTTAGATAATGTCATGATTATTCTGTTGGTTGAGTTCAGGTCCAAACTTTTTCAATCCAAGTCTTTATGTTTTAGCATTATCTCCAGTCAGATGCATGTTTAGAGTATTTTTACACCGTATTTTATTATCCTGAAAGTTAGTGAATACATCACCTAATGTAAAAAATGAGTGTTTGGGAACACTGTAACTTATTTTTTTAAACCATTTAGTAAAAAAATTTGCAAGTAGAATCGTCTTATATCTAAACTTGAAATATATTGTACATTTATAACTCTAACAGACTGCATTTTCTACCTATAGAATCGTATCACCTACTTTTTAAAAAAACTTTCAATTCATATATAATTTTTTGTGTGTTCCCTTAGAGGATGTTTGATCTTGTTAAGTAGAATCAATTATCAATTACAGCACAAAACCAAATGTTTTATTGTGATTTTTTTATATTGAAAATCAGTGTCACAATATAGCACTAACTCATGGAATGTAGGTACATTTTGTGTGCTTCATGGGTCTTTTGAGGTAAAAACATCCCTAAAATTATTGGATATGTTTTAGACCTCACAGCTTTTTTGTTCAAGACGCATCAATATATTTATTATCTTAAGGTCTTAAATATGTACGATATTTAAATTTGGTGAACTTACAGCACATATACGTTAAAGATTAGAAAACCTTAGTAAGAGCAGTGAATGAGATTCTAAGGACTTGATAGAAGGTATTTTGTTTTAATTTTTGTGTTTTCTCTTCAATTATTTTTATTTATTTAATTCTCATTTTATTTTATTTTATTTTTGCTATTGAAATTAAAGCACAGGTGTTTTGTTCCTGTTGTTACACCTAGAAAATTAAGCTTTGCTTTTAGGCCTTGAAAATAAAGCAGGAATAAAGTAAATTTAAAAGCTGCAGGGTACCATTAGAAATAAATAGAGGAATGTTAAATGTTGATTAAAGATCAAAGAATAGTAGCAGAATTAATTATGTGGAAGCTGTGAAATCACTTATAAACTACATAAAGCCAAGCCAATTCCAACAACTCTATGGGGAAAGTAGAGTAAATCAAACCTAACCACCAATTTTTGCAGAGCGAATCATATAGAACAAAATGAGAGGCACTTAAAAATAATTTAGAGACAACGTGATACCACGCATTTAGAGGCTTTAAACAGCTCCTTTCATTCTATATGTTTAAAAATCTTAAGTATTTATAAATTATGCTTTCTGTTGTGTGATTTAATTTATACAATGACAAAAATTATGTATATAATTAGCTAGTTTCTGATTCCTGGATTTTACTCTGATGAAGGGATTGTAAATGGTTATACTTCATATTTATTATTCATTAATTTTTTATCTTAGAAATATTCTACACATTTCATAGAATCTTAAGCTTGCCTCTTCTGGAATGGTTTTATACCTTGTTGTTAAATGGCAGCACTTTTGTCCTATAGCTGGACATCAGCAAATTTTGTAGAAACAGATTTTTAAGACTTGCTTTTACTTAGTAAATATATTTGAATGCATATGTAAAAATTTCATCCGAAGTTCTAAGGGCTCAGAAACAATAATGATAAAAATTTTATTGAAAAGTGTAAATATGCAATTAATATTTTGAAAATTCTCAACAATAATAATAACGACCATCATTTAACAATACTCTAAAAGATTCACAAAAGTATAATGTGTATTAGTAGTCCCAGGTTTTGCTGACTGCTAGAAACATCAACAGATCAGAAGTTTTCACTTACAGAACACCTTATGGATTGAATCTACTGCAAGCCTCATGGAATCAAACCATATCTAGATGTCCAGTATTAAAACTCTGATTTAGGGGAGGATATTGAGATGGTGGCATGGGAAGCAGTTTCCTCTTCCCTTCAGTTGTGAGAACTATAAAGTGAATACTGTGGGGTTGTCTACCAGCACATACATTAGAGCAAAATGGAGGTGGTTATTTGGGAAAATAATAAAGTATGAGTTTGTACATCCTGAAATGGAAAATCAGTGTCAAGTGACATTTATACTGACTACACAGAAGCAGCCAATAATCAGGGAAGCTGCCAGGCACCATATTAGAAAGATGACATATGGAAATTATGTTTCTTGGTTTGATGGAATATGTACACATAGCACTTAAATTCATCATACTTTTCTTATGGTACATGCAGGGATGGGTAATAAAACTCTCTCTCTGTCTCTCTCCCCTTTTTTTCTGTGAGGGTGAGGCGTTTAAATTCTTTTATTCAATAAACAGTCATTGATCCAGTCCATGAAGATCTTGTTCTAGGTTTTGAGTTTCAGTGGTGAAAAAATAGTAAAAGTCCCTGCTGTTACGGACATTGCTATCTAGTATGGAGAAAGGTAATAAACACATAAAAATAAATGCATGAAATACATTTAGATAGTGATAAGTGCTACCAGGAAATAAAACAGGGGGATGTGATAATGTCAGAATATCCTCAATAAGTAGGCATCTCTATTAGGAATGGTTACAATATAGCAGCAAACTTTCCCCAGGAAGTGAAGAGAGACAGAGACAGAAGTAGAGAGGCCTCAGTGTCTTTCATAACAATCTCAATGGTACTGTTTCATCGTCTCTGCCATATCCTATTGTTCACATAGACCAACCCTTTTACGGTCAAATGTATGAATGCCAGCAGGCAGGGATTGCTAGGGGACATTTGGGAACTGGCTGCCACATACAGTAGAGGTCAAGGAAAATGGAAAGTGCAAAAAGGATGTGGGAATCATTTTTTTTTTTTTTTTTTTGGCTGCTCATGGGATTTCTCTAGTTGCAGCGAGCGGGGGCTACTCTTTGTTGCGGTGTGCGGGCTTCTCATTGAGGCGGGTTCTCTTGTTGCGGAGCACGGGCTCTAGGCGCGTGAGCTTCCGTAGTTGTGGTGCATTGGCTCAGTAGTTGTGGCACACGGGCTTAGTTGTTCCGCGGCATGTGGGATCTTCTTGACCAGGGATCAAAACTGTGTCCCCTGCATTGGCAGGCAGAGTCTTAACCACTGTGCCACCAGGAAAGTCCAGCATGTGGGAATCTTTTGATAATTTATTTTTATTTCTGAAATGTGGTTATGTCAGAAGCAAGACTAAATTAAGAGAGAATATATGTGTGATCAAGAAATGGAAACAATGTCTATAAACTGAAAACTTGACTGAAAAGGAACAGGGAAGCATATGGTAATTGCAAGGTAAAGAGAAAGAAAATCTGAAAATCTGAAACTGCAGACAAAAAGTCATTGGAAAGCAAGAGATTAAAAAGGTTTCTGAGAATGAAAAATGAGGGAGCTATAGGTGTGGAGAGAACACAGAGGTAAAACATTTAGGCATGGATGGAAAGGTGGGTACTACTCCCTGTGTGAATGTAGGGATTATTAAAGGATAGGCACAAAGACTAAGATGTTTCAGTATGGAAAAACAGATTGATGCAAGAATTTATACACTGTGATCTTCAGGTGAAATAAGGGCTCTCAGAGTAAGAACCTTCTAAACCTGGGTTCCAGATTTAATAACAACAACACTTTTCCCCCCAAGACTACCAACAGTCTCAACTTCATGTTTATCCTTAAACTCTGACTAGTCTAAGCATTGAATAAAACAAGTCATCCGTTTTCACCTTTAATACTGGATATTTTAACATTGCTTGACATTGCTGACATTGCTAGAGAAAAGTGCACAACCTTGAAACTGAAGCCATAAATCCATACTTTCCAGACATACCTGGGTTCTAAGCACAGTCATAAAGATCTTTGTAGTGCCATAGGTTCTTTGTAAAACCCATTGACACCATTTTTAAGTCTACAGAGACACTGCCTCCCTCCTGTAAAGGCAATATTCATACCTCATATTTTAGAGATTAAAAATAATGTCAGAAAAAAGAAAAACACACTTCCATCCCCTTTACTTCCTAATCATACCTATTCTACTTTTTCATTCTGTCATAGAGACTGTACTATCTCTCATTTTTCAAAACTCATATCTCTTCTTTCCTTCTGCCTCCTACAAATCTTTTTCAGGAAATTTACATCCCTAAGTACTTACATTATTCCATTATTCATTCATATTCATTCATTCATTCTCATCCCCCCTCTCTCTCTCCCTCTCCTCCCTCTATGCCTCTCTCTCTCCTTTCCCCCTGTTGCTCTCCTTCCTTCCTTTTCTCTTTGATCCTTGTTCTCTGTCTTCCCTCTGTCTTTTTCCCAGTTCTTGTGTACAAGCATTCTTTCATAATGAAAACAACCAATCAACCAAGAAAAAGCCTATCAAAATCCATTTCCTTACAAAATGCATCCTTCCTTTACCACAACATCATCTTGAAATAATGTTCTGTACTTATTTTCTCAACCTTCTCATATTACTCAGTGGCATACATTTCTTAAGACACTAGTGTCTGGCCATTACACAAACAATTTTACCCAGTCCCTTTTAAATTATATTCAAGATCAACTTATGGTTTTTAGCTTTTTATAAAATTATACTTATTGATTTATGTAAAATGTTTAGCATATCTTAACTCTCTACAGTTTTTGACAGTATTATCCATATGCTGAGTTTTACAACATGTTCTCCCTTGGCTTCTGCAATTCATTTCTTCTGGTAGCGGCTGATTCTCCTGCTACATTTCTTATGTCCCTGCCTTTGCAGGTCATCCTCGTGTACCCACACATTAAATGATGAACTTCCTAGCCATTTTTAATTTGATTACTTTTTATTTTTACTTTAACTGTTACTCAACAAATCTTTAATGGCATATTATTAACTCTAATAATTTTATTTTTTATTTCAAAGCTGGGCACTCTTGAATCAGTATCTCTTTCTCTAAACTATACTGAATTTCAGAATGACATTATTGAAAGTTCACACAAACATTTTCATATAGAATTCCCATTTAGGATTACTTTAATTCAAACTTTTATTGAGTTTATGATTTACCCTTCCAAGATATAATGTAATAAAAGTAAATTCTCTTGTCAACAAGCTCCACTTATTCTCTTCTCCTTTTTTCTTATCATAGTCCGACTTCATTGACATTTTTATAGTTGTTTTCTCAAATCTATTAGTTAACTTGCTCTTGAATAGATTCCCCCCGTACTACACTGCCACTGTTTAAATCATCACTGATTAGCCTTTACTTGAACTAATCCAAGAGAATTATCAGATCTCTTTATCAATAATCTCTCTCCACACTGGCTTACCATGTACTGTATGGCCAGATTTCTTCTTAAAAGAAAACAACAACAAAAAAAACCTAGAGGTGTGTATACCAACCAGGTTTAACTTATATGATTATCTGTGCCATAAAAGATAGCATAAATTCTTTAGCTTAATCAAGAGACCCTACATAATCTCTCTCCTAACTTACTCCCATGCGTCACACACCCTGCCCTCTTTTATATCTTGTGATCATCAAAAATGTTTCTGAGATATAAAAAGCTATTTAATGACTCAGTGTTTCTGGTCTCTCTTACTGAATGCTCTTCTTGATTTCACTTTCAACTTGGAAAATTTTTGCATGTCCAAAATTCTTATTGAAATGTTTTTCCTTCTGTTATTTCCCAAAACATATTAAGTTTTTATATTCTTTACAACAATTGCGTTTTACTCTTCTTGTCTCCTGAGAAACCTGATTGAAATTCAAGATATGCTTCCTGAATGATTTAGATTGGGCATGTCAGCAGAACTAGTGGGATAAATTTTGCAGGAAGTTTATATGAGGACTGGTATGAGGACCTTGGACCTTGTGAAATGTAAATTTATTTGAAAACAAAGAGTTCCACACATGTAGAGTACTACACTGTATCTTTTTCAAATCGCACGTTAACTTCAGACCATTGCTATGAGTTAAGGATCTGTGCTGCAGAAAACAAAGATGACCTGTCTGTTTGGAACATTCTTTAGTTACATCTGTCCTCCAGTTCTGTATTTTGGAAGTATGTTCCTTATTGCCTCCAGTTTATTTCCCAATTTCCTTTATCACTTATCCTTAGGCAAATTGTTTCTCTTGACAGTCTTTGCTTATCTAAATATTATTAATAATAAAGACAGCACAGCATGAAGTGCATCCATTGATAGGTTAGTAGACAAGAGAAATATAATGAATAAAAGTTAGGTAAATGGTAAAAATAAGACACATGGAACTTTTATATAATAAAACAATCAGATAAATACTACTCTCTATCATAAAACAGAGAGTATGACTCTTAAGGAAATAAAGGCAATGAAAAATATGTGATAACCGAGAAGAGAGAATATATTAGGAAGTAATAAATGTTTTCACTTTTGTAAAGGATACCTAAATTTTAAATAAAGATATAAAATAAGTGAAACAAATTAAAAGCAATAAGGATTAGAAAGGATACATCTTAAAAGTGAGTTAAGGAAAGAAATGTCACTTTTGAAAAATCATGTTAATTTGCAGTAGATAATGAATGAATGAATGAAACCCAAGAGATGGTAATATATAAAGATGTTAGGCAAAGGTGATACAACTTAAGACATAAGTGAAGCTCCTGAAAATTATTAACACTACAAAAGAGTAGTTATAGTCATTAGATTAAAATTTGAATCTCCAGATCAAATGGCATACTGATGAAAGAGGAACTGATAGAGGGCTGTAAATATTTACTATATCCTTATATAGTATTGAAGTAGTAGAGTGAAATAATGTATTCTATGGAAATTTGGGGTGGGCAGGGAGGCCTCTGCTTTCAGTTATCACCAAGATAAAGTTTTATGGGTATTCAGGTGAAGACACATTACAAAAAATATAGGAAAAAATCTAGTTTGTCTCAGTACTTTGCACTAAAACATTCAGCATAAGATGACTGAGGAGCATTGTCTTACAAATCTTAAAAGAGAATAAGCATAAACCAAGATTTTTTTTTGGCCTCACCAAGTTCTCATTCAAATATAAAGACAAAAAATCTCAAACACATAATGTGCTTGGACATGACAGCATCCAAGCACTCCTGACAAAAATTGAAATTTTTAAAATTCAGCCAACTGATGTAATATAAATTAAAATAAATCAGGGATGATAAAACTATGGTATGAAAGGACTTTCAGTAAGCATTGACTACATTTAAATATATAACAGAATGGAGTATGATATGTCCTATCAATGGGAAACTAGTTAAATAAAATATGGCAAAATGAAATATTATGCAGCCTTTACAACAGTAAAATAATTTTTTTCTCACCAGTATGGAAAGATATGTAGGATGAATTGCTAAGCAAAATTTCCTCTTTCTATAACCTATGAGTGTGGATGTTTGAAATGCCACCATATGTAAATGATCTTTATAAGCATTTGTATTAAAGTGACATAATCTACTCACTGAAACAGAAAGTGGATAAGGAACAGAACAGAACAGAACTTTATGATTTTCTTTGTAAATGACCAAAGGTAGGTACTTGAGATCAACAGAAGGGTGATTCTCTACATGGTCATTCAGAGAGGCAGGCTATCGCAGTCTTTACCTTCCTCGACGTATATTCTCCATGGTCAGCGTAAACATTTCTACCCTAACCTGGAAGAAGAAAAATAGCAAAGAGGACACCAAATGGTTTTACGGTCTGTGGCCTGAAAGTGACACACAACACTTCCAGTACCATTTCTTGATAGTAATCAGTCATGTGGCTACACATACCTGTAACAGAGGCTGGAATGTATGTGCAAGAAGTGGAGAACACAGCAGAATATGTCAGTTTCTTCCATAGCACTCAGGATAAGTACATGAGGAAATAGCTTGAGGATTAAGATATTGAGATATTGAAATCTGATCAAAATATGTTTATCAGCTTTCCTTTTTAAGGTTAGAGGGGAAGAGAATATTAAGGCCTAAAGATGCATGAGGAGTGCTGTTCTGGGAGATGTGACAGAACACATGAGAAGGAAAAGTTGAATAGAGAGTTCAATTAAAATTTTACCTATTCTGGGATTTGCTGATGCTGTTGCTGCCACCGGGAGACATACCAGCTTAGTCAACCTCACCGTATTTTTTCTATGTCGCCATCAACAATGAGTCCCTGGACAGTGTCCCCTTTGAGCTTTTTGAAGACAAAGTTCCAAAGACAGCAGAAAGCTTTTGTGCTCTTAGCACTGGGAAGAAAGGTTATCAGGATTCCTGCTTTCACAGAATTATTCTGGGGTCTATGTGCCTGGGTGGAGACTTCCTATGCCTTAATGGCACTGGCGGCAAGTCCATCTATGGGGAAAAGTTTGATGAGGAGAGCTTCATCTTGAAGCACACGGGTCCTGGTATCTGGCCCATGGCAAATTCTGGGCCCAACACAAACAGTTCCAACTTTTTATTTGCATTGCCAAGACTGAGGGGTTGGTCTTTGTCAAGGTAAAAGAGTTTATAAATGATTTAGAAGCCATGGAGCACTTTGGGTCCAGGAATGGCAAGACCAGCAAGATCACCATTGCCCACTGTGAACAACTGTAATAAATTTAACTTAGGTTTTATCTCAATCACCAGACCATTTCTCTTGTAGTTCAGGAGAATACCCCTCCACCTCCATCTGCTCTCATTATCCTATAACTTTTGTGCTCTTGCTACTGTTCCTTGGGTTCCATATTTTCTTTATCCCCCTTCAAGTCTAGCTAGGTTGAAGAGTTAAGTTTATGATTATAAAATAAAAACTAAACAGCAATTTAAAAAATCTTACCTATTCTGCAGTTTTATCCAAATCTGATCAAAGAATAAAAGTATCTTTCAAATACTTTATACCATTTAATATACGCAGCTTTGTGAATGAGCTCAATCATTTGACTATATGAGGAAGGGAGTTGCTTGATCCTTTGCATAGTACAAACAAAAATTCTGAAATAAAGACATTGAAATTTATCCAAATCTGTGTTGATATTCAAATGCTAAAACTCTTTTTATTTACATTTGATTTTCCTCTTGTGAATGGGTTTTTCAAGTACTGTGTTTAAATATCAGGTCTGATCCCTCACTAAACTGGAACTTATCCTGTAGGGAAGTAATTTTCTTTCTTTTTCTTTTCTTTTTCTTTCTCTTCAGCTCTCCTTATGGTAAGGTATTGTCATTGCAGTCAGTATACTTGATGCTTAAAGTCCTCATTTCCTTACTCCTTTCTTTGTCAATTATTTTACATATCCATGAAACTAAAATTGTTGAATAAGATAGTTTTGGGCCCTATATGTTTAAATATAAGAAACCTTTTCTGAAAAATATGGTTTAAGGTACACCACCAACTTGAGATTTAACAAAAACATTAATGCATTTTACATTTTATCATGTTTGTTACTGTCTAGCACCTTATTTACAATAAAAAATAATGAGTTGTGGAGATACCTATTAAGGGATTTCATGAGAAATGACTTCATTTTCACTATGAGACTAAATGTAGGCAGCAGCACAGTATTGTTCAGGATAAATGACTGTTTGATAGGCTGATTATACCAGGAGGAATAACCTTCTCTGTAGTGCACAAAGATTCTCAGGCTCAGAAATCCAGCCAAGTACAAGTAGGAATATCCCTGAGAGACCTTTTCTGGCAGTGGATGAGAGCTTTTTCCTTTAGGACGTTCAGAGGTCAGTGCTTACAGTTTCACCAGTAACCAATGTCTATTTAAAATGTCTCTTGTTAGCGAAATGATGGTGATATAGATTCTCCTCAAATTTAATTCCAAAAGATAGGAAGCGCTGTCAAGAACAAGTAAAAAAGAATAAGGCAAATGTACATGACAGTGTTAAACTGAGCACAAGTTCTTCTACTATATACTTATAAAGGCTTCACAAATAAAAATGTATATGGTAGTCAAGTAGAAATCAGACCACGGAGCTTAAAACTAAAAATATCCTGTGTGCTGAAAATCATCTCCGCCCTTTCATTTCTAGAAGTTGTCATCCATGTGGCATAACTTTGAAGGATTATTTTTCAAGTCTCTCTCTTTGTTCTCTTAATTTCAGACTTTGGGATACTGATGGGTAGAACTGGTGATGAATAAGAGAATGCATATAGTGCAAACTTAGGGACAATAAACTTTTATATAATAATAATGATATTGAAAAATTTTACTCTTCCCAAGATTCACATGTACGTATAATCCCGCATCATTTTTAGAGTCACTTAGCTTACTTTTACACCTTGGGGAACTCCGGAATAAACAGGAATTTTTTTCTGAAACTTATTAGAAGATGTTTATGTGCATTTTGGGAGCTAAAGATCAGGGAGAGGGCTAGGTAAGGAGTTAAGTGAATTTGGAACTGTTTTTAAATCACTCTAGATATAGTAGTGAATTCAAAGGTTATACTGCAGAAAATTTAGACAGTCTATTCAGGAAATGTGAAAAGGCTGTTTTAGTTGAGGACTCCATTTTTCTTACTGCTACACAGGTGACATATGCATTATTTATACATAAAATACAGAGTTACCTTTTAATTTTTAAGTGAATCACAACTGGAAAAATTTTAATGAATAAGAATATGTGTGCATGTGGCAGAGTCTCTAAAATCATTAATAAAAGTCATTTTGAATTGAATGTAGTTATCTGCTGTACTTGATAGAACAGCAATTTCTTAAGCGTCAGTCCTCAAATCCATATTTCCTTCAACTCTGGAATCATTACAAATGAAACATTTTACTTTGTCTTCATCCTGCTTCCACACTGAGAACTGAATGAACATTTGCCAAGTAGCAGCAGAATATTATTTTTTTTAACACACATATCCTTATATTTCTCTATGATAGTTCATAATCTTTTACCGAGTTTACTGGTCCCAGTTATAAAACCCGTCTTCAGTTGTACATTCTCTATCTCTCCCTTGTTCTCGTGTTTACTCTTTACTGGCATTACTCTATGCTTTCCAAATCCAAATGAATCTATTTCAAATACTTGGGCCAGGCACATTTTCAAGCTGTTGATTCTCTCTGTACTCTTCTTGTAGAACAAGCAACATAGACATATTGTCCATCTATACAAAACAGGGTTAACTCAGAATGGTTCCTTTGTAAAAGACTTATTTATTCAATGAGAAGTGATCTAGGTTGGTCAGAAGAACCCAGAAATCACACCGAATGAATGATTCTTCAGAGAATTCCAAACTCTTTTGTACCTCAGCATGTGTCTGAGGTCAGGGGCACTGTGATCTCCAGCTCAGGAAAGAAGTCCACCTCAGATTTCTCAGAATTATTGAGTGATGATGATCCTTTAAAATAATAAGCACGGGGAAGTTTTTAAATTTCTACCAATTTAATTAAGATATCTTTCCTTATTCTTAAAATATAAATCATATTTACAAGAGGCACACTTTTTATTGGGAATTTAGACAGGAAATTTCATAAATCTTTTCAAGATTTTTTCAAAGTTGGGTCTTCTAAATGCATGCCATTTTCCCAAGCCTTATCTACTTTTTGTAAAGTGTTATCATAGGTTTTCTATTTTGTTCTTCACAAGTTTGGAATTTGGGAAGGCAAATGTCATTCTTTCTATTTTACAGATTAAAAAATGAGACACAACTTAAATAGTTTATCATTGGTCATATCTAGAAAGTACTTATCCTGATTCTTATTCAGTGCTATTAACTATGTAGTTATTTTCATTTCATATTCTGGGATCTTATTTATTTGGGTTCACCCATGCATATTTTTCTTTTAGAAAACTTGTACAAAGATAAAATCATTTAAAAGATTACTTAGTCATTTAAAAATACCTATTTAAGTGCTTCCTGTGAGGAACCATGCAGACATACAGTAATAAAACAGAATATAGATTAATTCTGGCTAGGATATATTTCAGTTAAACACAAGACAGAGACACCCTTTAGAAAAGTTTTGCCATACTCTTACTCCACCTAGCAGAATATTCCCATCATTTGCAGTATGAAATATGCCTTGGTCAAGGCCCTACCAATAATAAGCAGCAGAAGAGTGTGTTGTGGATATTGGTTCAGTCTCAACCTAAACTCCTTTGCTTAGAGAGACTAATTTTATTTGTTCTTTTGTTTTGTGGACTCTTTGTACTATCTTTTTATCATTTAAAATCTTGAAGGTATAAAAATACATGAACCCATTTTGTGCATTTCAGCATTTCTCAAGTTCTGAAGCTTTTAGTCATGTCATGTTGTCCATGAAATATGTGATAGATATGCTCTTTCCTTGAGCATCATATTTGCTTCTACAAACATATCTCAAAGTATAAGGAATTTGTAATTTTCAACATAACTGACAGGACTGGCAGACACACTTCTCAGTTGACGTGGTACATGTTTTGATATACATAAATTATGAAAGCAGCAGTTATTTCTTTACAATTTTAAATTCTCAGAGCAGCAAAACAGATTATAACATAGACTAGTTCAAACTTAAATGAAAATAATATTAAAAGTATTTTAGAATGAAACACTTTGCATTTTATTGTTGAAAGTACTTGAAGCAACAGAAATGATGAAGTTTGGTAGAAATGCAAAGCCAATAAACACTGTAAGTTAAAAACAACAATTTGTGCTAATAGTACACATACTGCTTTCAATACACAGTGCTAAGCTGCCTTAACATCAAAGAGTATTCTGCTTTGTAGATTCAAGGTAGTAAACTGTTTTATGTTTCAAGTTTCAGCTTGGTGCAAATTGAATCAACTGAGTTGCAAAATCAAATTTTTCATAAAAGTGGTAACTGACCATTAACTACAATGTAATGCTGTAAACATGACCCTATTGTGAAACTACAAGACAGCCTGTTCTAGAACATGACAAACAGTTAGGAGGAACAGGAAAAGTCATTGTATTTGTCACTAGGAACAAGAAAGATAAAAGGAACATGATCCTGTGCTGTTTCATTGTTTGCTTCACAGTTTTAAGACACGCACTATGCTCTTAATGGGCAAATGCCTAGAGGAATGGTGCCTTCATTTTAAATTACAGCTATGTATGTTTAAGAGATTGTATCGGCATTTTCAAGGAGTTGCTTCTCTATATTAGATATTTTGTTTTAAGTGCAGCAAAAGGCCAAGCTCAAATTCATTCCTAATGAGCCATGTGTTAATGTCAAAGTCTCTGCTGTCCAGTCAAATGCCAAAGAACACATCTGACTTTATAATGAGCCAAACAGTTGTCTCTTCATAATCTCAGTTAGCCTTCTGTTAGATAGCTGCATCCAAAATTTATAACACAGTGGTGGAGGTTGTGGCTGGGATGGCTGAAATCCAATCCAAGATGTAAAACTTCTCAGATTGTGTCAGTATTATCGCCAAGGCTTTACCATTCAATCTCCATGTTGAATGCACTGACCCAACGGATTCCAGATGGAATGTTGCCTGAATCTGATCTACTCTGTACACTGGTTGAGAAGAGATCAAAACCAGATGACAGGCATCAAGGAAACCAGCCAGTGGCGGGGTGGTTGGAATGTAGGTAAAAGTTTGAAATGACACTGCCAAACTTTTCTTTTCCCTGGAGGACAGTCTTTCCAGTTGACCAACTAATTCCGCATACTTCTAGGCTCTAAATTTTGTTTGGTTTCTGATTTGACACTTGCTGACATCCAAAAAGTTTAATGTTTATCTTGGCTATTCTCTACGTAATATGTTATACCTACTTAACATGAAAATGAATGCCTTTACATAGTCATGGGTAATGAAAAGGATATCAAGAAATAAGAGGGTTTTAGGATGTTTTGGATAAAGTGTCATACATACACATTACAGCTGTGTGTTGAAATCAGATAATTCAGGGAGTCTATAAAACTGAGGAACATTTGTATTATATTTTTGTTTCATTTCCTAGTGAGTCAGTTATATAAGTTCCTACATTGATTTTTTCAAGTATTTACTCTTAAGTGTAATAGTGAAATTAGAATATTCATACATTAAGATCAAAAATTTTTACTTTAGTAGTGATAGAAATACATCAGAAGGAAAATGAGATAAGTAGAAAAAATAACATTAGAAAGAAATAGAGTTAAATGTTACTGTCTTTGATGAGATTATAAGAATTGTTATCTAACTTTCTTGGATTTTCCAAATTGTCTGTAATGAGACTGCATTTTTTAAAAGTTTCAGTTGAAGTAGATGAATATCCAGCTTCGGGCACCACACAAATTAAGCCCCAAGTGTGTTCTGCTCAGTGAAAGAAGGGAGAAGCATATTAAAATAATGTCACTGTCTGAATTCCCTTGCTACATGCTTTAGGGTGTTAGTTTTGGGATTTTTTGCTTGTTTTTTAACAAGCTTTATTTAAACAACTTTTAGTAATAGACTTAGCAACTAAAGTGGTGGTTTAAATAAATGCAATTTCTTTCAATGTATTTATTGATAAACTATATCATTTAAAACAATATCAAATATGTCAGGTACCTAGGAATTAATATAACAAAACATGTGAAAAACCTGTATGGTGAATTTATAGAAAATGACAAGCTAATTCTAAAATTGGTATGAAATTGCCAAGGAGCAAAACAGCAAAGGTGGATTTGAAAAGGGGAAAAGCTGGAGGACTTACACTGTCAGATACCAAAACGAATTCCAAACTATTGTGATTAAGACAGTGTTGGCAAAGAAGAGAATATGATCATTGAAAAGATCGATTTGCTTCAAAGCTAAAAGTGGAAATTGGCATAGTGATGCATCTACAGATGGGGAATAAAGAAGAGCGAGAGAAAGCAAGAGCAAGGGAGAGCTTCACAAACCTATGTCTTTGGCTCTAATTTCTTTCTGGAATTACAGTTGCATGTATCCAACTATAACTAGGTCACATTATTTACCTCAAATTTAGCATGTTCTAAAGAGAACTCTTTGTTTCCGTCTACTCTTCTCCCAAATGTATGTCTCTATCCATTAGTAAATGGTTTTACAGTGCAATTCAACCAAAAATATGGGCATTATCCTTGTTTCCTTTACTATCCTAACTCCATCCTATGTCTAGTTCTATCCTACCACTGCCAACATAGTCAAAACTATGTTTATCTCTTGAATAAAACAAAGCAATAGTTTCCCAGTTGATGTCCTGATTCCACTCTTGTCCACCTCCTTACAATCTATTCTCAGCATAATAGACACACATTTTAAAAACATAAATCAGGGCTTCCCTGGTGGCGCAGTGGTTGAGAGTCCGCCTGCTGATTCAGGGGACGTGGGTTCGTGCCCCCGTCCGGGAAGATCCCACATGCCGCGGAGCGGCTGGGCCCATGAGCCATGGCCGCTGAGCCTTCACGTCCAGAGCCTGTGCTCCGCAACGGGAGAGGCCCCAACAGTGAGAGAGACCCGCGCACCACACACACAAAAAAAACCCACATAAATCACACTTCTGTACAAAAATATTAATAATGGTAAACATAAGAAATAATTGGCTCCTTTCCAACCTCTGTACATTCTTTCTTTTACCTATTATATTTCTGCACACAGAGTCACTGAGATTTTTTTATTCTTTTTCTAATTCTGTGAAGGTTTCTACCTTAAATCCTTTGAACCATCTATATCTTTAACCCATAATGTCCTTTACCTTGATCTTTGCTTGGCTGTATCCTTACTGTTATGACCACAGTGCATGCTAATTTCTCTACCTGTCAATCCATTTAAAGTAAAATCCTGTATACATAGGCTATTTAATTTTCAGTATAATACTTATCATAATCTGATAGTTATGATATCAGAATATTTATAAATATTCTTTATTTATACAACACCCAATAGAATGTAAACTCCTCATAAACAGGACCCTTGTTCTTAACTGTGTCCCTGGCACCTACAGTAGTGCCTACCATGTGTTAAGTTTTTTATATTTATTGTTAAAAGTAGAACGAATGATGGGTTGCAAAGAAAAGGCATACTTTGACAAGACCAATGATTGGATTAGGGCTAGAATTTTAGTCCTGGAGTAAATAGGAAAAAGAGTCAAAGCAAGATAAAATATTAGAATAGCCACATTGAGAAGAACTAGTAAAATAATCACAGGTGGAAGACACATGTAATAAGAATACACAACAACAATATTTTCCTTACATCTATAAGAGGAAGATTACTTTTCTTTTCACTAATACAGAAAAGCTAGAAGTTGTGGACGTTTTTTCCCTAGTATTTGCACGTTGCAGACCTAATGTTGGTGGCTATATTTCTATCTTCTAAACCTCAACGTTTGCTAGAACATTAATGATACTGGTCTCATTGGGGTTATTAGATGATATCATGAGTGAGGTCTGTAACTTAGCTAAATATATTTTCTCTAAGGGAAGTAATACAAAGCCAAGAATATTAAATTTTTAAACATTTAAATTGAAGAATTCGGTATTAATGAGGCCCTCATTTTTCCATATACTGGGTAGGAAACTAAAGCATCACAAACGTTAAGTATGAGCTTCAGTTTTATACAATACACTACTTTCAATACACAGTGCTGAGCTGCCTTAACATCAAAGAGTATTCCACTTGCTTTGTAGATTCAAGGTACTAAACTGCTTTATGTTTCAAGTTTCAGCTTGGAGCAAATTGAATCAGCTGAGTTGCATTTTTTTTTTTTTTTTTTAACAAAACCAATATTTAGATTGACTGTAAATTTTCAAGGTGTTTTCTTCTGTGTGTTCCCAGAACCTTAAAATAGTGCCAGGAACTTAGGAGGCAGTCGATAATGGCTCATGAGGAGATTTATTTGCTTTTTGAATAGAGCCAAACTGGTATATATTCAACTGCAAAGTTATGTTTGACAATGGACAAACTTCTCAGCTGTTTATCATGTTACTTGACTCATGCCCTCTCTCGGCTTCCTTCCATGGGAGGAAAGGCACAGGAGGTAGAGATTATGCCAGTGATGTCAAGATTCTCTTAGGTTAGGTTAGTAGTTTCAGGATCTGTGAAGAGTGTGGGGCCTGTCACTGTTTCATGGATGCCAGCAGAAAACACAAGATGCTTTAAAAGGCCTAGATCCTTTAAAAGGCTTTATGTTTTTTACAGTGTGGATAGAAGACAACACTAAGCCAAATTAAGAAATGCCTAGTGGGAAACTGGATTACCAGTATTTCATAAAATGACGTATGGAGCTGTATTTTGATATTTTGTTCAGGTCAGTTTTAACATCTCAGCATGAAATTCTGGTATATACATAACTGATGAAATGAAGTAGAATTCACCCATGATTTTTATTTTTCCTTTCTCATTGATATTTACAAAGGCAGATGCCAAAGGGGAAACTTACAGTGTTTGTCCTCTTTTAGAAATTTGTTTCAGATTGGAACAAAATAATTACAATTTTTCACATATTTTGAGTAGCTGCATTGGTATAGGACCTTGATACCTGTAGTTTTTACTACCATACTAACCTGGTTCACTTGTATTAAGATCCTGATTTGTCCTTTTGCTCAGACCTAAGCAGATGTAATAGAATAGAAGAATAGAATAGAATAGAATAGAATAGAATAGAATAAACCTGCTGTTTATTCTAACTGGAATTTAGACAGTCAGGATGCCCTGCTTTAATTGCATCTGCTTTGCAACCATAATAATGAAAAATAGTGTACAGTAAACACTACTTATTTTCTTTTTAATATAAAAACCATAGCCTGTTCAATGTATTTTTATTTAATACTTATATTGTCACTAATTTATTTTAAGAATTGCTGATAAACCCATTAAATATAAATATTAAAGCAATAGAATAAATGTTTTAAGATAAGCAACATTCTAACTAGGATTCAAAATTATGATTCAGTGTTCATAAATTAAACTTTTCCCTTTAGGAAAAAAGGGTTGTATTGTGTTATGACAATGCAATGTAAATGACATTAAATATATGGTTTAGATTTACGATCTAATGAATAACTTGTAATAGAAGACAAGTAGACCTTAGCTTCAGTTGTAAAAGTATAGGAAAGATAAATAATGATCAAGTATATTTAAATATGTGTAATATTTTATCTAGGACTATATTTGAGGATGTGGTAGTACTGTTAATCATAATAAGAATTGTACATTACTGTCTTTGATTTTCTTTTTTTCTTTTTCTTTTTTTGAACACTTGCTCAATAAATGTTTATTAATATATTTAGGCACTCTATTTTTTTTAACACTTCTATTGGAGTATAATTGCTTTACAATGGTGTGTTAGTTTCTGCTTTATAACAAAGTGAATCAGTTATACATATACATATATCCCCATATCTCTTCCCTCTTGTGTCTCCCTCCCTCCCAGGCTCCCTATCTCACCTTTCTAGCTGGTTGCAAAGCACGGAGTTGATCTCCCTGTGCTATGCGACTGCTTCCCACTAGCTATCTATTTTACATTTGGTAGTGTATATATGGATATATATACACTACCACTCTCTCGCTTTGTCCCAGCTTACCCTTCCCCTCCCCGTGTCCTCAAGTCCATTCTCTAGTAGGTCTGAGTCTTTATTCCTGTCTTGCCCCTAGGTTCTTCATGACTTTTTTTTTTTTTTTTAGATTTGATATATATGTGTGTTAGCATACAGTATTTGTTTTCCTCTTTCTGACTTACTTCACTCTGTATGACACACTCTAGGTCCATCCACCTAACTACAAGTAACTCAATTTTGTTTCTTTTTATGGCTGAGTAATATTCCATTATATATATGTGCCACATCTTCTTTATCCATTCATCTGTCGATGGACACTTAAGTTGCTTCCATGTCCAGGCTATTGTAAATAGAGCTGTAATGAACATTGTGGTACATGACTCTTATTGAATTATGGTTTTCTCAGGGTATATGCCCAGTAGTGAGATTGCTGGGTCATATGGTAGTTCTATTTTTAGTTTTTTAGGAACCTCTATACTGTTCTCCATAGTGGCTGTATCAATTTACATTCCCACCAACAGTGTAGGAGGGGTCCCTTTTCTCCACACCCTCTCCAGCATTTATTGTTTGTAGATTTTTTGATGATGGCCATTCTGACCGGAGTGAGATGATATCGTGTTGTAGTTTTGATTTGCATGTCTCTTAATGATTAATGATGTTGAGCATTCTTTCATGTGTTTGTTGGCAATCTGTATATCTTCTTTGGAGAAATGTCTATTTAGTTCTTCTGCCCATTTTTGGATTGGGTTGTTTGTTTTTTTGATATTGAGCTGCATGAGCTGCTTGTAAATTTTGGAGGTTAATCCTCTGTCAGTTGCTTCATTTGCAAATATTTTCTCCCATTCTGAGGGTTGCCTTTTCATCTTGTTTATGGTTTCATTTGTTGTGCAAAAGCTTTGAAGTTTCATTAGGTCCCATTTGTTTATTTTTGTTTTTATTTCCATTTCTCTAGGAGGTGGGTCAAAAAGGATCTTTCTGTGATTTATGTCATAGGGTGTTCTGCCTATGTTTTCCTCTAAGAGTTTGATAGTGTCTGGCCTTACATTTAGGTCTTTAATACATTTTGAGTTTATTTTTGTGAATGGTGTTAGGGAGTGTTCTAATTTCATTCTTCTACATGTAGCTGTTCAGTTTTCCAAGCACCACTTATTGAAGAGACTGTCTTTTCTCCATTGTATATTCTTGCCTCCTTTATCAAAGATAAAGTGACCATATGTGTGTGGGTTTATCTCTGGGCTTTCTATCCTGTTCCATTGATCTATATTTCTGTTTTTGTACCAGTACCATACTGTCTTCATTACTGTAGCTTTGTAGTATAGTCTGAAGTCAGGGAGCTTGATTCCTCCAGCTCCGTTTTTCGTTCTCAAGCTTGCTTTGGCTATTCGGGGTCATTTGTGTTTCCATACAAATTGTGAAATTTTTTTTCTAGTTCTGTGAAAAATGCCAGTGGTAGTTTGATAGGGATTGCATTGAATCTGTAGATTGCTTTGGGTAGTATAGTCATTTTCACAATGTTGATTCTTCCAATCCTCTTTTTTACTTTTTGCTTAGCAGTTGTTTTCGTATTCTCATCCTATTTTACTTTCCATATGGAGATAATCCAATATGAATTTCCCTTCTCATATGAAAGATACAAATACTTGCTAAGAAATAAGGAGTGAGATCTTACTAGCTCTTATATAATACTCATGTAAGTTTATGGATGTGTATTTATTTAATTACCATAAATACTTATGTGTTTATCATATACTTTTAAACCAGGATTCAGGTACATTTTCAAAGTATCAATATGATTTTATAATTATTTCCTCTTTAAACTGAGAGCACTTAGTATAAATATTACTCTCAAATATACACTAATGCAAAAATTCATTTAGTAAGATTAACTGAGCAAGATAAATGATATTTAGTAAGTTTTTTGCATTTAATGCTGTTAACAATTGTTAATATACTGTAGTTTCAATAAATACACTAAAGCTCATATTTTAAGGTGAGATTTAATATAATGTGAGCTATACTTCATGAAGTATATATTCAGCTATACCATGAAGTACAGCTCATATTTTACAAAGCATTAAAATTCAATCTAACTACTTTATGGGATGAATTAATCACTTAAGAACCATGATGTGGAATGTCATCCAAATACTCTTCTTCCTTAGAATCAAAGGATCAGCCTTGGCAAAAAGGTTTCAGATTATGTGCAGCACTTAAATATGTGGTACATAAGTTTGTGACTGCCTTGTATAGTTAACAATTCTTAACATATTTAATAAGGATCTCAACCTAGATCTCAATTAATGTCATATACAATAACAACTATAGAAAATTAAAGGAATTCACTTACCTTGTGATTGGCCCCAGACTTAAAAGACTCTGTAATTTCCTGATAAACTTACATAATAACTGAAGAAAAGAAAAAATAGCCTTCTACATATTTCTTCCTTCTTTCCCGAGAGAGCCATCAGTTCCTTGTAGAATGAGTCTTAAAAGTTGGTATTGAGCTGTCAATATCTATTTGCTATGGGATTGTCATGGATATTTCTTCTAAACCTATCCCAATCACTGACTACCTCATCTGTGCTATTTTTGAACTCTATCTCAACGATTCCCAATCTATTGCCTGAACTACCATGGTTGAAACCCTGGATTAGACTTCCCTTTTTCAAATCTCTGGTCTGCCTCAATAGCTATTTGACTTTTGGTGTTCTACTTTATTTCTCTGCATCTCAGCTTTCCTATTTATAAGAAGGAGATAAAAATAGTATCTAATTGCTATATTTGAATGTTTGTGTCTTCCTCAAAATTCATGCATTGAAATCCTAACCCCCAAAAATCATGGTATTAGGAGGTGGGGACTTTGATACGTGCTTAGGTCATGTTGGTAGAACTCTCATGGATGGGATTAATGCCTTAAAAAAGAGACTCGAGTGGGATCCCTTGTCACTTCCACCATGTGTGGACAAGGTAAGAAGGCAGGAAACCAGGAAGATGACTCGCACCAGGAGGCAACCATGCTGGTGACTTGATCTTGGAGTTTTCAGACTCCAGAACTGTGAGCAATAAGTTTCTGTTGTTTATAAGATAAACAGTCAGTGATATTTTGTTATAGCTGTCCTAATGGACTCATACACTAATAGGTTGGTTATGAACATAAATGAAATAATATATATAAAGAACTTAGCAAAGTGCCCAGCATATACTAAGTACTCATTAACTGTTATTATTATCCTCTGCTCCATTTCCATCTATTTTCTAAATAAAGATTCTTGCTCTGCACAATTACTATCATGTAATGATACATGATCATGTATTATTTACTCACCTGTATAGTTCTTCATGCCAAAAGATTGGACTTTGATAGTTGTATCAAACTCTGCCTCTCATTAAATTGTACAGACTTTGAGGGCAGAGCTCATGACACATTTATTTTATCCTCCTTGTTGGAAGCCATAAGCATTTTTGATTTCGTTTTGCAAAAATAAATATAAATGAATAGATCTTAATTATGATGGACATGGTTTTTAATGATCAAATTAACTTAATGGAGTGGATGTACATTTCTAGGTCAAAGTTTCCTGAATTTGAGCTATCTGTTAGAACTAGTAGTTTTTAATTTTATAATGTGGAAAAGATAGAAAAATAGAAATATACAAAAATATATGCATGAGTTATTATACATTCACATATTTAACAGCTCTGTTCATTAAGAGGCACTAGAAATAATGACACCACATTAATAATGAGCATGCTTATTTCCTATAACTTAATTTTTTTTCCTATATCTTAATTTCTAAACAACATCCTTCAATAAAAGGAACAAGTTACTTTGGAAAAATGGCTAATTCCAGTGGTTAATTTCTAGAGCAGAGAAAATTCTAGATGAGGTTGGAATTTCTCGTAGAGTCAGAAAGTAAGGACATGTTAAAAAAAATGGGCTGGAAAAAATTGAGCTCAAAATATATAGTGATACAGAGGGCAGAGAGCAGAAGCAAGAAGAAGTACAGTCCTGCAGCCTGTGGAACAAAAACCACATTCACAGAAAGAGAGACAAGATGAAAAGACACAGGGCTATGTACCAGATGAAGGAACAAGATAAAACCCCAGAAAAACAACTGAATGAAGTGGAGATAGGCAACCTTCCAGAAAAAGATTTCAGAATAATGATAGTGAAGATGATCCAGGACCTCGGAAAAAGAATGGAGGCAAAGATCAAGAAGATGCAACAAATACCTAGAAGAATTAAAGAACAAACAAACAGAGATGAACAGTACAATAATTGAAATTAAAACTACACTAGAAGGAATCAATAGCAGAATAAATGAGGCAGAAGAATAGATAAGTGACCTGGAAGACAGAATGGTGGAATTCACGGCTGCAGAATGGAATAAAGAAAAAAGAATGAAAATAAATGAAGACAGCCTAAGAGACCACTGGGACAACATTAAATACAACAACATTCGCATTATAGAGGTCCCGGAAAGAGAAAAGAGAGAGAAAGGACCACAGAAAATATTTGAAGAGATTATAGTCGAAAACTTCCCTAACATGGGAAAGAAAATAGCCACCCAAGTCCAGGAAGCGCAGCAAGTCCCATACAGGATAAACCCAAGGAGAAACATGCTGAGACACATAGTAATCAAATTGACAAAAACTAAAGACAAAGAAAAATTATTGAAATCAGCAAGAGAAAAACAAAAAATAACATACAAGGGAACTCTCATAAGGTTAACAGCTGATTTCTCAGCAGAAACTCTACAACCCAGAAGGGAGTGGCATGATATACTTAAAGTGACGAAAGGGAAGAACCTACAACCAAGTTTACTCTTCCCAACAAGGATCTCATTCAGATTCGATGGACAAATCAAAAGCTTTACAGACAAGCAAAGGCTAAGAGAATTCAGTACCACCAAACCAGCTCTACAACAAATGCTAAAGGAACTTCTCTAAGTGGGAAACACAACAGAAGAAAAGGACCTACAAAAACAAACCCAAAACAATTAAGAAAATGGTCATAGGAACATACATATCAATAATTACCTCAAACGTGAATGGATTAAATGCTCCAACCAAAAGACACAAGCTTCCTGAATGGATACAAAAACAAGATCCATATATATGCTCTCTACAAGACACCCACTTCAGACCTAGGGACACATACAGACTGAAAGTGAGGGATGGAAAAAGATATTCCATGCAAATGGAAATCAAAAGAAAGCTGGAGTAGCTATACTCATATCAGATAAAATAGACTTTAAAATAAAGAATGTTACATGAGACAAGGAAGGACACTACATAACGATCAAGGGATCAATCCAAGAAGAAGATATAACAATTATAAATATATATGCACCCAACATAGGAGCAGCTCAATACATAAGGCAACTGCTAACAGTTCTAAAAGAGGAAATTGACAGTAACACAATAAGAGTGGGGGACTTTAATACCTCACTTACACCAATGGACAGATCATCCAAAATGAAAATAAATAAGGAAACAGAAGCTTTAAATGACACAGTAGACCAGATAGATTTAATTGATATTTATACGACATTCCATCCAAAAACAGCAGATTACATTTTCTTCTCAAGTGCACATGGAACATTCTCCAGGATAGATCACATCTTGGGTCACAAATCAAGCCTCATTAAATTTAAGAAAACTGAAATCATATCAAGCATCTTTTCTGACCACAATGCGATGAGATTAGAAATGAATTACAGGGGAAAAAACGTAAAAAAACACAAACACATGGAGGCTAAACAATACATTACTAAATAACCAAGAGATCACTGAAGAAATCAAAAAGGAAATCAAAAAATACTTAGAGACAAATGACAATGAAAACATGACAGTCCAAAACCTGTGGGATGCAGCAAAAGCTGTTTTAAGAGGGAATTTTATAGCTATACAAGCCTACCTCAAGAAACAAGAAAAATCTCAAGTAAACAATTAAACCTTACACCTAAAGGAACTAGAGAAAGAAGAAAAAACAAAACACAAGTTAGCAGACGGAAAGAAATCATGAAGATCACAGCAGAAATAAATGAAATACAAACAAAGAAAACAATAGCAAAGATCAATAAAACTAAAAGCTGGTTCTATGAGAAGATATACAAAATTGATAAACCATTAGCCAGATTCATCAAGAAAAAGAGGGAGAGGACTCAAATGAATAAAATTACAAATGAAAAAGTAGAAGTTAAAACAGACACTGCAGAAATACAAAGCATCCTAAGAGACTTATACAAGCAACTCTGTGCCAATAAAAGGGACAACCTAGAAGAAATGGACAAATTCTTAAAAAGGTGTAACCTCCCAAGACTGAACCAGGAAGAAATAGAAAATATGAACAGACCAATCACAAGTAATGAAATTGAAGCTGTGACTACAAATCTTCCAACAAATAAAAGTCCAGGACCAGATGGCTTCACAGGTGAATTCTACCAAGCATTTAGAGAAGAGCTAACACCATCCTTCTCAAACTCTTCCCAAAAATGGCAGAGGAAGGAACACTCCCAAACTCATTCTATGAGGCCACCATCACCCTGATACCAAAACCAGACAGAGATACTACAAAAAAAGAAAATTACAGACCAATATCACTGATGAATATAGATGCAACAATCCTCAACAAAATCCTAGCAAACAGAATCCAACAGCTCATTAAAAGGATCGTACACCATGACCAAGTGTGGTTTATCCCAGGGATGCAAGGATTCTTCAATATATGCAAATCAATCAATGTGATACACCATATTAACAAATTGAAGAATAAAAACCGTATGATCATATCAATAGATGCAGAAAAAGCTTTTCACAAAATTCAACACCCATTTATGATAAAAACTCTCCAGAAAGTGGGCATAGAGGGAACCTACCTTAACATAATAAAGACCATATACGACAAACCCACAGCAAACATCATTCTCAATGGTGAAAACCTGAAAGCATTTCCTCTAAGATCAGGAACAAGACAAGGATGTCCACTCTCACCACTATTATTCAACATAGTTTGGAAGTCCTAGCCATGGCAATCAGAGAAAAAAAAGAAAGAAAAGGAATACAAATTGGAAAAGAAGAAGTAAAACTGTCACTGTTTGCAGATGACATGATACTATACTTAGAGAATCCTAAAAATGCCACCAAAAAACTACTAGAGCTAATCAATGAATTTGGTAAAGTTGCAGGATACAAAATTAATACACAGAAATCTCTTGCATTCCTATACACTAATGATAAAAAATCTGAAAGAGAAATTATGGAAACACTCCCATTTACCATTGTAACAAAAAGAATAAAATACCTAGGAATAAACCTACCTAGGGAAACAAAAGACCTGTATGCAGAAAAGTATAAGACACTGATGAAAGAAATTAAATATGATACAAACAGAGAGAAAGATATACCAAGTTCTTGATTTGGAAGAATCAGTATTGTGAAAATGACTATATTACCCAAAGCAATCTACAGATTCAATGCAATCCCTATGAAATTACCAATGGCATTTTTTCCAGAACTATAACAGATCATCTCAAAATTTCTATAGAGACACAAAAGACCCTGAATAGCCAAAGCAGTCTTGAGGGGAAAAAAGCGGAGCTGGAGGAATCGGACTTCCGGACTTCAGACTATACTACAAAGCTACAATAATCAAGACAATATGGTACTGACACAAAAACAGAAACATAGACCAATGGAACAGGATAGAAAGCCCAGAGATAAACCCACGCACCTATGGTCAACTAATCTATGACAAAGGAGGCAAAGATATACAATGGAGAAAAGACAATCTCTTCAATAAGTGTTGCTGGGAAAACTGGACAGCTACATGTAAAAGAATGAAATTAGACACTCCCTAACACCATACAGAGAAATAAACTCAAAATGGATTCAAGACCTAAATGTAAGACCAGACACTATAAAACTCTTAGAGGAAAACATAGGAAGAATGCTCTTTGACATAAATCACAGCAAGATCTTTTTTGATCCACCTCCTAGAGTAATGGAAATAAAAACAAAACTAAACAAATGGGACTTAGTGAAACTTAAAAGCTTTTGCACAGCAAAAGAAACCATAAAGAAGATGAAAAGACAACCCTCAGAATGGGAGAAAATATTCACAAATGAATCAACGGACAAAGGATTAATCTCCAAACTACATAAACATCTCATGCAGCTCAGTGTTAAGGAAACAAACAACCCAATCCAAAAATGGGCAGAAGACCTAAATAGACATTTCTCCAAAGAAGACATACAGATGGCCAAGAAGCCCATGAAAAGCTGCTCAACATCACTAATTATTAGAGAAATGCAATTCAAAACTACAATGAGGTATCACCTCACACCAGTCAGAATGGCCATCATCAGAAAATCTACAAACAGCAAATGCTGGAGAGGATGTGGAGAAAAGGGAACCCTCTTGCACAGTTGGTGGGAATGTAAATTGATACAACTACTATGGAGAACAGTATGCAGTTTCCTTAAAAAAATAAAAATACAATTACCATATGATCCATCTATCCCACTACTGGGAATATACCCAGAGAAAACCGTAATTCAAAAAGACACATGCACCCCAATGTTCATTGCAGCACTATTTACAATAGCCAGGTCATGGAAGCAACCTATATGCCCATGGACAGACGAATGGATAAAGAAAATGTGGTCCATATATACAATGGAATATTACTCAGCATAAAAAGGAACGAAATTGTGTCATTTGTTGAGATGTGGGTGGATCTAGAGACTGTCATACAGAGTGAAGTAAGTCAGAAAGAGAAAAACAAATATCGTATATTAACACATGTATGTGAAAACTAGAAATATGGTACAGATGAACCGGTTTGCAGGGCAGAAGTTGAGACACGGATGTAGAGAACAAATGTATGGACACCAAAGGGGGAAAACCGCGGTGGGGTGGGGATGGTGGTGTGCTGAATTGGGCGATTGGGATTGACATGTATACACTGATGTGTATAAAATTGATGACTAATAAGAATATGCTGTATAAAAAAACAAACAATAACAACTAATACTAAACTTTCTTTGGGTTATTTATATGGAAATATGTTAATATAAGTGTTTCAGACATTATATGAAATTTCTAAAGATCTTATATGTTCTGGTATAATGTTATAAATCATAATTCTAGTTATTACTTTAAAATGTATACCTCAGAAAAAAAATCTTAATAAAAAAATGTATAGTGATTTTTTGAATTATAATCCCTAATATAAACTAAATATCCATGAGTGCATGCTAATATAAACTATATCATAAACCCTGTAATTTGGTGGATTTAAAAAGACACAATATCATTTCTGTGTTATTCTTGCAAAAACTCATACTTAGTCCAATCATGAAAAAACAGCAGAAAAATCCATATTAAGGTATTTCTACACAATAACTGAAAAATATTCTTCAAAACCATCAGTCATGAAAAAGAAAAAAGACTGGAGGAAACTAAGGAGAAATAACAATGTAATACAATGTGGGGACTTGAATCGAATCCTGAAACAATAAAAGGACCTTAGTGGAAAAATTTGGTAAAATCTGAATAAATTCTAAAGTTCAGTTAATAGTATTACACCAAGGTTAAATCTCTATTTGTGATACTTATACCATAATTTTATAAGATGATAACATGAAGGAAATCTGGGAGGGTTACATAGAAAATATTTGTATTACTTTTGCAGCTTTTTGTATGTCTAAAAATTAGTTCAAAATAAAAATATATATGCAAACCATGTATCTTATAATAGGTTAATATCCAATATATAAGGAAATCATACAACTCAGTAGCCAAAAAAACAAAAAAACACATAACCCAATTAAAAAATAGACAAAGGACCTTAATAGACATTTTTGCAAAGAAGACATACAGGATAGTCAACAGGTAGTTGAAAAGGTTCTCAACATCACTAATCAGGGAAATGCAAATCAAAATCACAAGGAGATGTCACCTCACAACTGTTAAGATAGTTATTTTCAAAAAGACAAGAGATAACAAATGATAGGGAGGAAGTGGAACCCTTGTACACTGTTGGTGGGAATGGAAGCTAGTACAGCCGCTATGGAAAATGGCATAGTGTGTCCTCAAGAAATTAAAAATAAAACTACCATATGAAATAGTAGTTCTACTTCTGGGTATATATTAAAAGGATATAAAACCATTTCCTTGAGGAGACATCATACCCCCATATTCACTGCAGCATTATTCATAATAGCCAAAGTACTGAAATGACCAAGGTATACATCGACGGATCAAGAAAATATGAGGAAATATATATATTGGAATAATATTCAGCCTTAAAAATGAAGAAACTCCTATTATTTGTGGCAATATGGATGAACCTGTATGGCATTATGCTAAGTGAAATAAAGACAGAGAAAGATGAATACTGCATGGTATCACTTATATGTGGAATCTAAAAGAAAGGAAGGAGGGAAAGAAGGAGGGAAGTTGAATTCATAGAAACAGAGTAGAAAAATGGTAGCAGGGGCTGGGGTGGGGTGGGGTGGGGAAGACAGGAAGAAGCTGGTTAAAGAGCACAAACTTTTAATTATAAGATGAATAAAGTCTGAGGATCTAATATATAACGTAGTGACTATGATTGATGACTGTATTGTATAATTGAAATTTCCTAAGAGAGAACTTAAATCTTCTCACTAAACAACAACAACAAAAAGGCAGGCAAATATGTGAAGTGAGGAATGTGTTAACTCTGTGAGGAGAATCCTTTCACAATGTATAAGTATTTCAAATTATCACATTGTACACGTTAAGTGTCTTACAATTGTATTTGTCACTTATACCTTAATAAAGCTGAAAGTTTTACTCCTGTTTAAGGAATGAATAATCATTAATTATAGAGCTGTTAGGGAGTTTCAAGTTCTGTGTCATATTCAAGTTTGATTAGTCAGGATAGGCTAGGATAGATGCTTCACAAATGACTACAAGTTTTTAATGGCTTAATATAACCAAGGTTTATTGCTCACTCACTGTCTTCTACAGGCCTTACCAGTTCTCTAGGAAAGTCTCCATGGGATAATACAGATACCTAGGCTGGTGGAGGCTTTGCCATTCTGGGTGGGTACACTATTTGGAATATGTGACATCTTTTGTCAGTATGGCATGGGATGAGGGAACATGATTGCTAAAAACTGAAAACTAAATTCTTTACTTCTAAAGTGATATTTGCAGCATTTCATTGGTCACATAGCCACATCTAACATCAAAAAAAGACAGTGATGTTTAACCCATCATGAATTAGAAAGTAAGAGAAATAATATACTAGTAAACTTTTATCTCAGGCTCAAATTACTCATGAATTGGCACTGATCATTTTTCAGCAAAGAACACCTTCTGCTGTGGGTAGAGCATCATCTTGGAATGAGATCCTAACTTCTCCACATAATAGCTGTGACATTGAGCAAGGTATGTAATCTTTCCCACCCCTGTTTATTGCTTTGTTGAATGATCATGGTGCTCTTCCTCTTGCAGTGCTCTTATGGACATTAATTGAATTAGTGTATACAAATCTTCTGGTACAGTTCCTCACATATTTAGTAAAAATATCTTTAATAAATTGAGGAAGTATTGCGAGTCTCAACACATAGTTGCACCAGGGTTAGGATCTGATTTGTATTAAGCTCTTCAATCAGTAGTCCCTGATCTGTGAAAAGAGCCATATGGTGGTGGTTATATCCTGGTATTTCCCTTTTCCTGTATGTGTGGGCACATGTATATGTGTATCAGATGGTGATGAGAGGATATATATTTATATATATTCATATATGTATATATCTCACTGAACATGGGGAAAGAGCATGAGTGCCAGCTGAAACCCTAGATTCTTCTATGATATTGTTGGAAATTGAAAATCATAAAACCCCACAAGGAGAAGGTAAGTTATCTCAGAAAGGATGAAGTAATATATCTTGTTGATCCTGTAATTTTTCCTCTGTATAGAGCTGTTTCCTATCTTTGAAACTGGCAGTTATCACAGGAGTCTTTAAAAAACTTATCCAACTGAGTGGGATAAGTTTTATATTCTTATAAAACTTATCCCACTATATTCTCATTTCCATCATATTTTTTATGATGGAAATCATAAAAAATGATTTCCATTTTTTGATGGAAATGATTTCATTTCCAACATTTTTTTTCACAAATATTTTCATTTATTTCAGCCAAGATCTCAAAAACAATAAAACCAAATTGTACCAGAAAGTGTCAGCAAAAATTATCCCTCTCCTAGGAAGTCTGTAAGATTCCAAAGTGACGGGGTGTGAGCACAGCTTTGTGTGCAGGAGCACATCATGCTGCCAGGTGTCTTCTGGAGGTGGATATCTAGATGAGGGACAAGGGGAGAATCCAACTCTAGGATCTTGAGCTGTGTTAAGACATGGTCACCTCTTGGGCTGGAAAGTTCAGACGCCAATTCCAGAGATGAAGCTGTTCAAAAATGGTCTGAGTTGAAGCTTAGCCATAGTTTTGGAATTCTAGGAAGATTTGTTAGTTGTATTCTTGGTCCTGATCTCTGAATTATAAACTGTTATTTGGTTAGGCAACAGAACTGTGAAAAGGACTACGGCAGAAAAGCCAGTAGTTGGTCGGGAACGTCAAGTGTCCACTTTCCATGTCCTTATGCATCACAGGTGCAGCCAGCTGTGAGCAAACCAGGTTCATTTTTTCTTTTCAGCCATCTTCATCAGCCGATGCTCTAAGTCTTGATTTATATCTCATTTCCATCATATTATTTAAGCCATAGGTCATTCATATATCCTCATTTCCATCATATTTTTTAAACCATAGGTCATTCAACTTTTCTAACACTCTGTCAACTAAAAAATTTCTGTCTTAATTTATATTACTCTGAGACCTTAGGATCTATCATTTGGGTGTGGTAAGGCATTAAATTTTATGTCCAAGGTATCAGCTCATTGATTTTCTGGGTATGCATTGCAGTTAGGACGTTGCAAACTACATAAAAAAATCCATAGAATACAAATTTACAGAGTTGAAATGAATAGTGTATTTTGTGAGGATACATGGATATAAAGAAGCAAATATGACTATTTATTCACTACTGTTATTCACTTATTCAACAATTCGTTTTTTAACCATCTATTATGTGCCAGGCACTGTTAAATATATTGCAGATACATGTGGAAACAACACCAACCAAAATAAGCTCCCTGTCTTCTTGGAAGAGAGAGATAATAAGTACATAATACCATAAATAAGATTTTTTCAGAGAGTGACGAGTGCTATGAAAGATGTCAGAGAGGGTGATTGGATAGGAAGAGAGGGAAAGGAGAGTTATCTTTAATAGAGTTTAGGTCAGGCTGCTTTGAGGAGATGACATTTCAGCTGAAAACTGATTAATGAGATAGGTTCAGTCATGTGAAGATCTGCGGAAGAGTGTTGCAGGCAAAGGGAACAACACCTAGTCATGCTAGTGAAATAAAATGACCTTATCTGGATAAGGAGTAGAAAGAAGCTCTTCATTCAGTGTAGCTGGAACAAAATGAGGGAAGAAAATCTTAGCAGGAGATGAAATTAGAGGGGTAGGAGACATATTTTGAGAAGTCTTCTTAGTTGTGATAAAGTGTTTGGGTTTATTTCTAATTATAAGAATATCTTAATTCTCCTGAACCTCATAGATAGACTGATAGATTAGTAGATAGATAGATGGATAGATAGATAACTGATACATAGATAATAAATAGATAAATACAATTTTAATTAAAATAAGTAACATGGAACAAAACTGCTTTTAAAATAAGAAACTTTCACAGTCACTAACTTTGACAGTATCAATGGTCAGTGAACTGTGGCCCCTTCATATCTTTAAAATTCACCACATATTCTGGCACTTATTTTCCTACCTTGCCAAATTCAGCACTACATGCTTCACTGTTTCCCTTACATATTAATAGAATAAAACACCTGGATAATTTTGCTCTTGGAGTCTTGGCACCACTATTATTCACTATTGAATAGTGTTGACTGAAAAGGATATGACCTGAAAATCTACACTAGAAGCCAACAGTATCCATGCATCATGCTCATAAGCTTGTTAATGTATGCCAATACTTATCCTAAAAATGCTGGCTCCCTCTCTGCCCAAATGAGGGCATATGGTTTTCATAAAAGTTATTAGTACTGGATGCTGAACTACTAGGTCATTGTTTTATTTATTCAATAAGCACTTATTATAGCTAAATATATTGGATTCAATATTATAATGCAGAAGAATATTATAATGCAGAAGAAAAAATCTTATGGTAAGTTTCATAGTAAAGATATTACAAATTTAAGTGTGGAGAAAAGAATGTGGCAAATTACATTATAAAGATATCTACAAATTCTATGAGGGTATAAAATAAATATCTCCAGTATTGAAAGAAGAATTAGAGAATCAACCTCAGGAATTCAGAAAAGTTAAATTTATCTGTATCTCTAACCCCTTTCCCAGTGAGGATGTTGGACCCTGTTAAGAAACACACACATATAAAGTATCTTTCATAGAGTACTTGCTCAATAAATATTTGAATATATATGTAAATATATTTCAGTTGTTGTGCTAAGGCCTCCCCTGACTGATGCCTTGCCTGCCTTTTGTAATGCCTAGTTATACCCTTGTATTGATCAAGACCTTGTTCATTTGATCTCTTGCTCAACGGTGAAGTCTTATCTACATTTTTTGGCTGTCTGCTTGGTATATTGCCTTCTATTTAGCATCATTCATATTCACTGTTAATGTGCTGGTCTAACTGACCATTCAGATCTCTTGAGACTCGCTCATATTTCACACTCTGATTTTGCTGTGGCCAATATGGTGAGGTCTAGTGAACACGTTTTGTGATGTGTTTCATGTTTGGTTACTGGATGGTTTTGGCTTAGAAATTCTGTTTTATTTCTAGCTTCTTGTCATACTAGTGTTAATTATGGGTACTAGGCAGATACCTTGAAATGAAACATGTACATAGGTCCTTTTACCCAAAATAAACACTTGAAAAACATGATTTTGATGCATTTATTAATTACAATATTTCTTTACAAGCCATTGTTAATTAGAATACTTGTTTAAGATTTTATTCTTTTCTGTTAAAAATTTAGTTGGACTTATGTAATGGATATAATTCTAGTATAAAGAGTTTAATTCTGTAATATTTTTCCTCTGCCATTTTAAGAAAAAATAATTGTTTTTACCTCAGCATACATATCTATGGCAATCCTTATTATAGCACTTAAAATATTGTAAGTAATCTGCTATATACCAATATTAACTCATAGATTGTAAGGATAGTAATGGTCATCATTCATCCATTCTAGCTGTACAATACAGAGTGTTACGTTTTTGTGGAACATAAAATGTGCTCAGTAAATGTTGGTTAAAGTGATGGATAAATTTTAAAACACATATTAAAACTTCTGTCAACATAGGTAACAAAGTAACATGGCATTCTATCTTTAAAAATAGCAAGTTATTTTTTTTAGAACTTCAAGGACAATAATTCTAAAGACTAGGCAATGTATTACTTTCTAATCTTTCATAAATACTGATATTTTCAACTATTTATTACAACTCACATTGTAATTCTCTTAGGATTTTCTGATAAATACCATCCTGTCCTAATCATTTACTATAATTTCTCATCTGGATTCATAATTTACTTCTTTGAGAATTTTGACTTTGGAAATTGCTTATTCAGTTTTCATTAATATACACCTTTGGCGTAATGATTTCTGTATTTCATATTACTTTAAAATAGAAGGCATATATTTTTTCTATAGTCTTAATTCTCACCATTTTCTTGATGCATTAGGGGATATATAACACATCACTTCTTATGATATTACTTCCCATATATGGTTGTTCTTTATGCAATATAATGTTAAAATTCCTTCTGAGCATTTAATTTTCTTCATTAATTTTAATCTTTATATTTTTACCCATTCTGTTGTCTTTATTTCTAAATGTCATAAACATGCATTTTATGTGTCTTTCTTTGTTTTGTCAACAGTCTTTTTCTTCAACTGATCTATCACATTGTATATGGGCACAAAATTTACACCTTTCTGAATGATATCATTTTGAGCACTTAAAAGTACCACTCATGAGCTATCCCTTTCTTACTCTGACAGTTTTCTGATTTCCAAAAACAAACCAAAAAAACCACAAAAGAAACCCCCAAAACCCTAGAAAAAACAACAACAACAAAAACCTCAACAGAGAAAGAGAAATCAGAGAACAGGTAGAATATTATTTATCCTCACTTGAGACTCTCAGGAATACCTTAATCCACAATAACTAATCTTGACCTTGAACACCTTTTTCTTTTTCTTTAATGTCCTTATTGAAGTATAATTGCTTTACAATCGTGCGTTAGTTTCTGCTTTATAACATAGTGAATCGGCTATACATATAAATATATCCCCATATCTCCTCCCTCTTGCGTCTCCCTCCCACCTTCCTTATCCCACCCCTCTAGGTGGTCACAAAGCACCGAGCTGATCTCCCTGTGCTATGCGACTGCTTCCCACTAGCTATCTATTTTACATTTGGTACTATATATAAGTCCAAGCCACTCTCTCACTTCGTCCCAGCTTACACTTCACCCTCCCCATGTCAAGTCCATTCCCTATGTCTGCGTCTTTATTACTGTCCTGCCCCTAGGTTCTTCAGAACCTTTTTTTGTTTTTTAGATTCCATATAGATGTGTTAGCATACAGTATCTGTTTTGCTCTCTCTGACTTCACTCTGTATGACAGACTGTAGGTCCATCCACCTCACTACAAATAACATTTCTTTTTATGGCTGAGTAATATTCCATTGTATATATGTGCCACATCTTCTTTATCCATTCATCTGTTGATGGTTGCTTCCATGTCCTGGCTATTGTAAATACTGCTGCAATGAACATTGTGGTACATGTCCCTTTTTGAATTATGGCTTTCTCAAGATATATGCCCAGTAGTGGGATGGCTGGGTCATATGGTAATTCTATTTTTAGTTTTTTAAGGAACCTCCATACTGCTCTCCATAGTAGCTGTATCAATTTACATTCCCACCAAGAGTGCAAGAGGGTTCTATTTTCTCCATACCCTCTCCAGCATTTATTGTTTGTAGATTTTTTATGATGGCCATTCTGACTGGTATGAGGTGATAACTCATTGTAGTTTTGATTTGCATTTCTCTAATAACTAGTGATGTTGAGCATTCTTTCATGTGTTTGTTAGCAATCTGTATATCTTCTTTGGAGAAATGTCTATTTAGGTCTTCTGCCCATTGTTGGATTGGGTTGTTTGCTTTTTGGATATTGAGCTGCATGAGCTGATGATAAATTTTGGCGATTAATCCTTTGTCAGTTGCTTCATTTGCAAATATTTTCTCCCATTCTGAGGGCTGTCTTTTCATCTTGTTTATGGTTTCCTTTGCGGTTCAAAAGCTTTTAAGTTTCATTAGATTCCATTTGTTTATTTTTGTTTGTATTTCCATTTCTATAGGAGGTGAGTCAAAAAGGATCTTGCTGTGATGTATGTCATAGAGTGTTCTGCCTATATTTTCCTCTAAGAGTTTTATAGTGTCTGACCTTACATTTAGGTCTTTAATCCATTTTGAGTTTATTTTTGTGTGTGGTGTTAGGACTTGTTCTAATTTCATTCTTTTACATGTAGCTGTCTAGTTTTCCCAGCACCACTTAAAGAGGCTATCTTTTCTCCATTGTATATTCTTGCCTCCTTTATCAAAAATAAGGTGACCATATATACGTAGGTTTATCTCTAGGTTTCTATCCTCTTCCATTGATCTATATTTCTGTTTTTGTGCCAGTACCATACTGTCTTGATTACTGTAGCTTTGTATTATTGTCTAAAGTCAGGGAGCGTGATTCCACAAGCTCCATTTTTCTTTCTCAAGATTGCTTTAGCTATTCGGGGTCATTTGTGTTTCCATGCAAATTGTAAAATTTCTTGTTCTAGTTCTGTGAAAAATGCCATTGGTAGTTTGATAGGGATTGCACTGAATCTGTAGATTGCTTTGAGTAGTGTAGTTATTTTAGTAGTGTAGTGTTGATTCTTCCAATCCAAGAACATGGTATATCTCTCCATCTGTTTCTATCATCTTTAATTTCTTCCATCAGTGTCTTATAGTTTTCTGCATACAGATCTTTGGTCTCTTTAGGTAGGTTTATTCCTAGGTATTTCATTCTTTTTGGTGCAGTGGTAAATGAGAGTGTTTCCTTAATGTCTCTTTCAGATTTTTCATCAAGAAATTTCTGTGCATTAATTTTGTGTATCCTGCTACTTTACAAACTCATTGATTAGCTCTAGTAGTTTTGGGGTAGCATTTTAGGGTTCTCTATATATAGTATCATGTAATCTGCAAACTGTGACAGATTTACTTCGTTTTTTCGGATTTGGATTCCTTTTATTTTTTTTCTTCTCTGATTGCTGTGGCTAAAACTTCCAAAACTATGTTGAATAATAGTGGTGAGTGTGGACAACCTTGTATTGTTCCTGATCTTAGAAGAAATGGTTTCAATTTTTCACCATTGAGAACAATGTTGGCTGTGGGTTTGTCATATATGGCCTTTATTATGTTGAGGTAAGTTCTCTCTATGACTACATTCTGAAGGTTTTTTTTTTTTTTTTATCATAAATGGGTTTTGAATTATGTCAAAAGCTTTTTCTGAATCTATTCAGATGATCATATGGTTTTTCTCCTTCAGTTTGTTAATATGGTTTATCACATTGTTTGATTTGCGTATATTGAAGAGTCCTTGCATTCCTAGGATAAACCACACATGATCATGGTGTATGATTCTTTTAATGTGCTGTTGGATTCTGTTTCCTAGTATTTTGTTGAGGATTGTTGCATCTATGTTCATTAGTGATACTGGCCTGTAGTTTTCTTTCTTTGTCACATCTTTGTCTGGTTTTGGTATCAGGGTTATGGTGACCTCGTAGAATGAGTTTGGGAGTGTTCCTCCCTCTGCTATATTTTGGAAGAGTTTGAGAAGAATAGGTGTTAGCTCTTCTCTAAATGTTTGATAGAATTCGCCTGTGAAGCCATCTGGTCCTGGACTTCTGTTTGTTGGAAGATTTTTAATCACAGTCTCAATTTCAGTGCTTGTGATTGGTCTGTTTATATTTTCTATTTCTATTCTTCCTGGTTCAGCATCAGAGGGTTGTGCTTTTCTAAGAATTTGTCCATTTCTTCCAGGTTGTCCATTTTATTGGCATATAATTGCTTGTAGTAATCTCTCATGATCCTTTGCATTTCTGCAGTGACAGTTGTTACTTCTCCTTTTTCATTTTGAATTCTAATGATTTGAGTCCTCTTCCTTTTTTTCTTGATGAGTCTGGCTAATGGTTTATCAATTTTGTTTATCTTCTCAAAGAACCAGCTTTTAGTTTTATTAATCTTTGCTATTGTTTCCTTCATTTCTTTTTCATTTATTTCTGATCTGATCTTTGTGATTTCTTTCCTTCTGCTAATATGTGGTTTTTTTGTTCTCCTTTCTCTGATTGCTTCAGGTGTAATGTTAGGTTGTTTATTTGAGTTTTTCTTGTTTCTTGAGGCAGAATTGTATTGCTGTAAACTTCCCTCTTAGAACTGCTTTTGCTGCATCCCATATGTTTTGGGTCATCGTGTATTCCTTGTCATTTGTTTCTAGGTTTTTCCTAATTTCTTTGTTGATTTCTTCAGTGATCTCTTTGTTATTAAGTAGTGGATTGTTTAGCCTCCATGTGTTTGTATTTTTTACAGATTTTTTCCTGTAATTGGTATCTAGTCTCATATATTGTGGTTGGAAAAGATACTTGATATGATTTCAGTTTTCTTAAATTTACCAAGGCTTGATTTGTGACCCAAGATATGATCTATCCTGGAGAATGTTCCATGAGCACTTGAGAAGAAAGTGTATCCTGTTGTTTTGGGGTGGTATGTCCTATAAGTATCAGTTAAGTCCATCTTGTTTAATGTATCATTTAAAGCTTGTGTTTCCTTATTTATTTTCATTTTGGATGACTTGTCCATTGGTGAAAATGGCATATTAAAGTCCCCTACTATGATTGTGTTACTGTCAATTTCCCTTTCTATGGATGTTAGCTTTTTCTTTATGTACTGTGTGCTCCTGTGTTTGGTGCAGAAATATTTACAATTGTTATATCTTCTTCTTAGATTGATCTCTTGATCATTTTGTAGTGTCCCTCTTTGTGTCTTGTAATAGTCTTTATTTTAAAGTCTATTTTGTCTGATATGAGAATTGCTATTCCAGCTTTCTTTTACTTTCCATTTGCATGGAATATCTTTTTCCATCCTTTCACTTTCAGTCTGTATGTGTCCCTAGGTCTAAAATGGGTCTCTTGTAGACAGCATATATATGGGTCTTGTTTTTGTTTCCATTCAGCCAGTTTATGTCTTTTGGTTGGAGCATTTAATCCATTTACATTTAAGGTATTTATTGATATGAATGTTCCTATTACAATTTTCTTAATTGTTTTAGGTTTGTTATTGTATGTCTTTTCCTTCTCTTGTGTTTCCTGCCTAGAGAAGTTCCTTTAGCTTTTGTTGTAAAGCTGGTTTGGTGGTGCTGCATTCTCTTAGCTTTTGCTTGTCTGTAAAGGTTTTAATTTCTCCATTGAATCTGAATGAGATCCCTGCTGGGTAGAGCAATCTTGGTTGTGGGTTCTTCCCTTTCATCACTTTAAATATGTCCTGCCACTCCCTTCTGGCCTGCAGAGTTTCTACTAAAAGATTAGCTCTTAACCTTATGGGGATTCGCTTGTATGTTATTTGTTGATTTCCCCTTGTTGCCTTTAATATTTTTCTTTGTATTTAATCTTTGATAGTTTGATTAGTATGTGTCTTGGCATGGTTCTCCTTGGATTTATCCTGTATGGCAGTCTCTCTGCTTCCTGGAGTTAATTGACTATTTCTTTTCCCTTATTAGGGCAGTTTTCAACTATAATCTCTTCAAATATTTTCTCAGTCCCTTTATTTTTCTCTTCTTCTTCTGAGACCCCTGTAATTCGAATGTTGGTGTGTTTAATGTTGTCCAAGAGGTCTTTAAGACTGTCTTCAATTCTCTTCTTTATTCTTCTCTGCAGTAGTTATTTCCACTATTCTATCTCCCAGGTCACTTATCCGTTCTTCTGCCTCAGGTATTCTGCTATTGATTCCTTCTAGAGTATTTTTCATTTCATTTATTGTGTTGTTCATCATTGTTTGTTTGCGCTTTAGTTCTCTTAGGTCCTTGTTAAATGTTTCTTGTTTTTTCTCTATTCTATTTCTAAGATTTTGGATCATCTTTACTATCATTACTCTGAATTCTTTTTCAGGTAGACTGCCTATTTCCTCTTCATTTGTTTGCTCTGGTGGTTTTTTACCTTGCTCCTTCATCTTCTGTGTGTTTCTCTGTCTTTTCATTTTGCTTAACTTACTGTGTTTGCGGTCTCCTTTTCACAGGCTGCAGGTTCGTAGTTCCAGTTGTTTTTGGTGTTTTCCCCCAGTGGCTAAGGTTGGTTCAGTGGGTTGGGTAGGCTTCCTGGTGGAGGGCACTAGTGCCTGTGTTATGGTGGATGAGGCTGGATCTTGTCTTTCTGAATGACAGCACCATGTCCAGTGGTGTGTTTTGCGGTGTCTGTGACCTTTTTATGATTTTAGGCAGCCTTTCTGCTAATGGGTGGGGTTGTGTTCCTGTCTTGCTAGTTGTTTGGCACAGGGTCTCCAGCACTGTAGCTTGCTGGTCGCTGAGTGGAGCTGGGTCTTAGCGTTGCAATGGAGATCTCTGGGAGAGCTTTTGCCGTTTGATATTATGTGGAGCTGGGAGGTTGCTGGTGGACCAGTGTCCTGAACTCAGCTCTTCCCCCTCAGAGGCACAGGCCTGACACCTGGCTAGATCACCAAGAACCTGTCAGACACATGGCTCAGAAGAAAAGGGAGCAAAAAAGAAAGAAAGAAAGAAAAAAATATAAAGTTATTAAAATAAAAAATAAATTTTAAAAAATTAGAAAAGAAAAAATAAGAAAGAAAGAAGAGAGCAACCAAACCAAAAAACTAATTCACCAATGATAACAAGCACTAAAACCTATAGTAAAAAAAGAAACAAAAACAAAAAGAAAAACGGACAGACAGAACCCTAGGACAAATTGGAAAAGCAAAACTATACAGACAAAATCACATGAAGAAGCATACACATACACACTCACAAAACGAGAAAAAAGAAAATATATATATATGTCTATATATTAAAAAGAAAGGATGAAGGGAGCAACCAAATCAGTAAACGAATCTAACAATGATAATAAAGTCTAAATACTAAACTAAGATAAACATAAAACCAGAAACAAATTACATGCAGAAAGCAATCCCAAGTCTACAGTTGCTCCCAAAGTCTACTGCCTCAATTTTGGGGTGATTCGTTGTCTATTCAGGTATTCCAGAGATGCAGGGTACATCAAGTTGATTGTGGAGATTTAGTCCACTGGAGATTTAACCCACACAGCTCCTGGGGTTCAGCTTTGGATTTGGCCCCGCCTCTGCATGTAGGTCACCTGAGGGCATCTGTTTCCGCCCAGACAGGGCGGCATTAAGGTAGCAGCTGATTAGGGGGGTCTGACTCACTCAGGCCGGTGGGAGGGAGGAGTACGGAATGCAGGGCGAGCCTGCGGCGGCAGAGGCCAGTGTGACATTGAAACAGCCTGGAGTGTGCTGTGTGTTCTCCCGGGGAAGTTGTCCCTGGATCACGGGACCCTGGCACTGGCGTCTGCACAGGCTCCCAGGAGGGGAGGTGTGGATAGTGATCTGTGCTTGCACACAGGCTTCTTGGTTGTTGCAGCAGCAGCCTTAGTGTCTCATGCCCGTCTCCGGTGTCCGCGTGGATAGCCACAGCTCGCGCCCGTCTCTGGAGCACGTTTTGGCGGTGCTCTGAATCCCCTGTCCTCACGCACCCCGAAACAATGGTCTCTTGCCTCTTAGGCAGTTCCAGACTTTTTCCCGCACTCCCTCCTGGCTAGCTGTGGTGCAGTAGCCCCCTTCAGGCTGTGTCATGCAGCCAACCCCAGTCCTCTCCCTGGGATCTGACCTCCGAAGCCTGAGCCTCAGCTCCCAGCCCCCACCCCTCCCAGTGGGGGAGCAGACAAGCCTCTTGTGCTGGTGGGTGCTAGTCGGCACCGAACCTCTGTGCTGGAATCTCTCCGCTTTGCCCTCTGCACCCCTATTGCTGCACTCTCCTCCATGGCTCCAATGCTCCCCCCCACCACCTGCCCCTGTCTCCGCCATGAAGGGACTTCCTAGTGTGTGGAAACTTTTCCTCCTTCACGGCTCCCTCCCTGATGGGCAGGTCCTGTTCTTCTTTTGTCTCTGTTTTTTCTTTTTTCTTTTGTCCTACCCAAGTACATGGGGAGTTTCTTGCCTTTTGGGAAGTCTGAGGTCTTCTGCCAGCATTCAGTAGGTGTTCTGTAGGAGTTGTTCCACATGTAGATGTATTTCTGATGTATTTGTGGGGAGGAAGCTGATCTCCATGTCTTACTACTCCACCATCTTGAAAGTCTCCCCTGAACCACCTTTAAGGATAAGAAAGAAGAAAGAAATTTCTGATATTACTTTCTAACTGTTGACTTTGTTGTCATGACAGCTATATGCTTATTTTTGTTTACCCTCTCCCCTTTCCAATTAGTACAGTTAAAACAACTATAATGCATGGAATATAGTTGTGATTAAAAATGGGTAGGTTTCAATATAAATATAATGTAATATAAAATCATATATTAACTAATATTGGACAGTTTCCAAGTGAGGCCATAACTTTATTAGCATTACCCTTTCATTTAATTTTCCTTAAACATTTTCTAGGATGATTTGGAGTCAACACTCATAGCTATCAAACCAACAAACAAAATTCTAATAATGAGAGTTCCAACTTCTGGAATGTTTTAGACTTTACCCACCAAGATATTTGAGTTTGTCTTTTATTATTTTATGAGAGCCCGAGCAGTTTCTTACTCCTATACAACCATGACCTCAGTACTAGGTCAGATCTTGTTATTTATTAGGTTCTAAATAAAAGTTATACAATAATGAATACATCTGGGTATTAATAAATGGTATAACAATCAGAATTTTTGTTTTAATTTCAAACATTTAATCAGGCTTGTAATTGGAAGATAACCAATCTGTAACTAGTATATTGCTGTATCTTCTATGATTTACCATCAACAAATATGAAAACAAATTAAAAGGATATGATTTTTAGTTACTCTTTTACATCCTAGAACAGCAATTCCCAACCTTTTTGACACCAGGAACCAGTTTTATGGAAGACAATTTTTCCACGGGGTGGGTGGGTGGGGGAGGGATGGTTCAGGCAGTAATGCCAGTGATGGAGAGTGATCTGGAGCGGCAGATGAAGCTTCCCTTGCTCCGGTTCCTAACAGGCTGCGGACCACTATCACCAGTCCATGGCCCAGGGCTTGGGGACCCTTTTCCTAGAATCTTCAAAAAATTTAAAATTCTGTGTTTCTTAACAAGTTTATTATGGGTTTGACTGAATACCTTATCAAGAAAAAAACAAGCACAGAGCATTCCTTGACTTATTTCTCAAGGAGCCCAGGGAGAGTGGTTCTCTTTTTTTATTCTTCTTCCAGTTTTATTGGGATATAATTGACATACAGCACTGTATAAGTTTAAGGTGTACAGCATCATGATTGGACTTGCATACATCATGAAATGATAACCACAATAGGTCTAGTAAACATTCACCATCTCATATAGGTGCAACAGTAAAGAAATAGAAAAAAAATTATTTTTCTTTGTGATGAGAATTCTTAGGATTTGCTCTCTTAACAACTTTCACATATAACACACAGCAGTGTTAGTTATATTTATCTCATTGTACATTAAATCCTTAGTCCTTGTTTATATTATAACTGGAAGATTGTATCTTTTGACTACCTTCACCCAATTCCCCCTCCCCTCACCCCTCACTTCTAGTAACCACACATATGAATTCATTTTCTATGAGTTTGCTTGATAAGTCCAGTTTCCATCTGCCCCATCATACAAAAGATGTTTCATAACTATTGAATATATTACCCACACTGTACATTTCATATCTGTGACTCATTTGTTTTGTAACTGAAAGTTTGTACTTCATAGTCTCCCTCACCAATTTCTCTTCTTCCCCCACCTCCTCCCCTCTGGCAACTGCCTGTTCGTTCTTTTTATTTATGACACTGTTTCTGTTTAGTTTTGTTTGTTCATTTGTTTTGTTTTTTAGATTCCACATAGAAGTGAATCAAAATTTTTCTTTCTCTATATGACTTATTTCACTTAACATAATACTCTCTAGGTCCCAAATAAATAAATCAGAAATGAAAAAGGAGAAGTTACAACTGACACAGCAGGAATGCAAAGGATCATAAATGATTACTACGAACAACTATACAGCAATAAAATGGAAAACCTATAATAAATGTACAGATTCCTAGAAATGTACAATCTTCCAAGACTCAACCAGAAAGAAATAGAAAATATGAGCAGACCAATTACCAGTAATCAAGTTGAATGGGTAACAACAACAATAACAACAAAAAACTCCCTACAAACAAAACTTCAGGACCATATGGCATTACATGTGAATTCTACCAAACGTTTAGAGAAGAGTTAACCTCTATCCTTCTCAAACTGTTCCAAAAATTACAGAGGAAGGAACACTTCTGAACTCATTCTACAAGGCCATTATCACCCTTATAACCAAACCAGACAAAGATATCACAAAAAATTAGAAGTCAGTATTGCTGATAAACATAGATGCAAAAATCACCAACAAAATATTAGCAAACTGAATTCAACAAGGTTTAAAAATGATCATATACACCATGATCAAGTGAAATTTATCCCAGGGATACAAGGATGGTTCAATATCCACAAATCAATTAATGTGATATGTCACATTAACAAATTTAAGAATAAAAGTTATATGACCATCTCAATAAGAGAAAGCTTTTGACAAAATTCAGCATCCATTTATGATAAAAAAAATTCTCAACAATATGGGTATAGAGGAAACATAACACAATAAGGGCCATATACAAGTCCACAGGTAACATCCTACTTAATGGTGAAAAGCTGAAAACATTTCCTCTAAGATCAGGAATAGGACAAGGATGCCCACTCTTGCCACTTTTATCCAACATAGTATTGGAAATCCTAGTCACCACAATCAGACAAGAAAAATAAATAAAAGTAATCCAGATTGGAAAGGAAGAAGTAAAGCTGTCACTGTTTGCAGATGGCATGATACCATATGTAGAAAATCCTAAAAATGCCACCAAAAAACCTACTAGAATTTATTGATGAATTTGGTAAAGTTTTAGGATGCAAAATGAATGTATAGAAATCTGTTGCATTTCTATACACTAACAATGAACTGTCAAAAGGAGAGAGATTCTCTTTTAACTTTATTTGCTTTTAACTTTCTCTTTTAACTTTGTTTATATCTTCAGTTTGCAGATATCAAATGTTCTGCCTTTTGTAGTCATTTTTTATTATACTATAGAATGTTTCCTTAGATTATTTTAAAAGACAAGAGTGACTGATAAGACATGGATCAAGTATTATAAAGGGCCATAATTTAAACCTAATCTAACTAAAAATAAAAGAAAATAAATCACATATCAACGAAATTTAATGTTCACACACTCCCTGAGCCTAATAAGACTTTAAAAGTGAGAACTGAAAAACTAAATATAGAAAATCAAAGTAAGTTTTATGAATGTTTAGAAACAAAGATTATAAAAAATAAACATTTAGTCAAGTGAAGATTGAAGATAAAATATCAATTATTTCCCTATATAGAAGCAGTTGAATTTTTAGGTACAATTAGTTAAATGTGACATTTTATCATAAGTTCATTCTAAATTTTATATTCCAAAGGAAGGATAAAATTGAACTAAATGTGGAGAAAGGTGTAGTATCACATAGTAGTTATGTTATAGTAATTATAATATATAAAATTATAGAATATTCAATATCTCATTTGAAGAAATATGTATGTACCATTAATAGTATAACGAAAAATTATACAATGTAGTCTAGTAACTCATTTAAGGCTAAGCACAAAGGCATACCACAGAGTTTTTAAACCAAAGATCTTTGCTATTTAACTATAGAATTTGAAACTCAAAATGAAACATTCTACAGATTTCATATCTTCTGCATTTTCATGTTTACTGAAATACCACCTATATTCTAGGACAATGATATACATAGAAACACTTTTGTCTTCCAAAATTCTAAGTTGTAGAGGTGATTAGGTTGAATACAGTATCTTTAACTTGGTTTTGTTGAAAACAAATAGATTTTTACAACAGTAATAAAAATATGTGCATGGGAAGTGTGTTTCAAGCACAGAATGCTAAGATATTTGACCGTCTCCTTGAATTCTCCTTTTTTTCCATGCTTTAAAATAGCAACATTGAATTTAAGTCCATAACTTGATATCATAAAATTAATATATGGTCTTGTAGCAATACGAAAGACTTAGAAAGTTCTGAAGAAAAATCTGTCAGTTGTTTTTCTCATCCTTCTTCCAACACACCCACACTCTGTCTCCAAATCTGCTTTCTTATGCAGTCACTGTTATTCTGGTTTATATAATTCTATACATTTCTTTTAGTATACAAACATCTACAAATATTTATGCACACAATATTTAATTGATATCATATACTTATTTTCAAGCAATATGTTATACTCAATTAGAAATAAACACCTATTGCCATGGCAATAGTTATAATGAAAGTCTGTATTTTTAATTCAAAGAACACATTTTGCCAGTTGCACTCCCAATAATTCCTTGTAAACAGTCAGGAAGAATACTTACAATTTATTACTTCTGCATAAATGACTCCTTCTGTTAGAGAACAGAAAAAATAATTTACTGAAATAATAGGTATGCTGGTGCATTGAAGAAACTTTTAGGCCAAAACTTAAAATCACAAAGGCAGAAAATAGAAAAATTAAAGCTTAGCCACAATGGTTATCAACATTACATGTTTTTACTTGAAGGTGTTGAATTGCTGAGCAATTGCATATGCAGTTCTTCCAAATTCAAAGTAACTACATAAAGAAGAATCTACACAAAGAATAGGAATTTCTTTTTAAAAAATACATGATATGTGCTTTAGATTTTAAACAATAAAATGTTTATAAACTTTGTAGATATTAACACCCATTTTTTCATGTAGCAAGTACACGGGAAAATAATATAATTTCCAGTATTTCCTATTATTTCATTTAATGTTTTAAGTTTTCAAAATAATAGCCATGAAGAATAGGGGGATCTATTTAACATTTAAATATTTGGAAATGAATAAAAATTTAAAAATTGTTTAGGGTATGTATATACATAGAGACTTAAATTTTTCAATGTGATTATTTTTTATCACCCTCCCTAAATGAATACCTTCTTTGGAGTAATACAAATGGCTAAGGATAAAAAAGTGTTTTCCTGGTTCTATAACTCTAAATTGACTTAAGAAATAACTTTGAGAATTTTTATCCCAGAATAGCCTTATGTTTTCATAAATCTTTAGGAAGCTTCCTTTTAGAAAGGGAGTATGCATGGAAATTATAAAAGTAAAACAAACATGCATACATAAATAACTAAATAACTTAACAAGTATCATTCAAGAAGTACTATGTGCCAAATATTGAGGAATATAAAGGGTAATGTGGGGGACAGGGAAAAGAGTCTAAGCTCGGGAAGCTTAAACAGACAATGTTAGGAGATGTAGATGGTAATGAACAAAGTATTCAAGGCTTTGAAAGTCCTACTTTTGATAAAATCCTCAATCTAATGCACTGTTATCGTTAATATCACACATCACTGGGGGATGTTACACACATAATTCTTTGTAGACCTTTCAGAACTCTCTTTTTGGCAGTCATTTTAAGGAAGAGGTCACGACCCAAAAACATGATACATCAGCCTCTCACTGCTACAGAAACATTGGGCAGTGTATATACATCAACAAAAATGTTTGACATAAATTTGCCTTTATTTTCCAATTCTCCATATTCAGCATCTTTCCTACTCAATCAATTGGTGGTTTCTCTTTCTCTTTCACTTTTGATAAGATGTGAGAGATGACGTATGTCACCCATCCCAGGGACATTGTTTTTAAAAAAAAACAGAAAACCTTAATAGTAATGATTGTTCCAAACAATTTAAATTTCTGAACGAAAGGAGCTATTCAGTTTCTCTCTGCTCAAATTTCTACAAGTTTCTATATTATAAACTTTCTTGACCAAATTTTGAAGTAAAGTAACTTAGTCATTCCTACCAAACAAGCTTAACTAATGCATAAATAAATCACTAAAGGTAGATTTCTGTCTTTTGTGTAGTTTAAAAAAAATATGTAGAGAAAGGACTCTTTACAGAATCCCTCAAATAAAGTTCTGTGAAAGGCTGGCTATTCTCAAACTGATAGGGTCAGTCCATCTTGTTTTCTTTTGAGGGATCGGTTATTAAAAAACGGCATTGTAGTCAAACCAATGAACTCAAACTGGTTTGACAGAGTAACCACAGTTCAAATCTATAAAAAACTAGTTGAAGCAGAATGGGGAAAAAATAATGACAGGTCTTCATTACTGAATTTGTTCATGGAATGAAGTGGTTCACATTATTTTCCTGTTTATATAAGATAATGATTACACCGAGACAGGGTATAGGTGGACTTAGAGAGGAACAGTATTAAGATGTCTCTATGTAACTCTATGTATGGTTTGATTAAGGAAAATAAAATATAAATCACTTTCCTTCATTACACAACATATTCCTAGAGAAAAAATGTTATGTTGGAGCAACAGAGAGCTTATGTCTTAGCAAAGAAGAATAATCAAATTAAATATTTACAATTCCACCTTCTAGTTTTCATAAATAGGAAAAGATATGTCATAGTTATGACTGATTTCATTTTCAGAGCAGCTTCACTTTTCTGAAGTTTTTAAGTTAGGCATATAATTAACATTTTATATCAGCCATATCGCTGTACTTATATGGCTCACTAGGGTAGATACAGGGAAAGAAAAATAGATTAATGGGTACATAGAGTAGAGCGATTCTAGTATTCACTGAGGTTTCAACACATGCTAGCCCTGTGGCGGGCACTTCAGAAAGTGTGTAGCATGTAGGCAGGACAAAAAATGATTAAAGTGAAATTTCTGCTATCAGAGAACTTTTGGTTTAATTCCAGTAATAGATGCATCCAAATATGCAGGCGATTGAAGTACAGAGGAGGCCGAGATGACATAGTGTAATGCCAATAACAGAGCTGAACAACCACCTGGGTTCAGGTTGGAACAGTAGCTTTAGAGTATGGGCCACTTTATATTTACTCACTGAAATGTAGTTTGTGTCAATAAGTTTTACATAAACTTGAAATAGGGCTATTAAAGGTAATAAGAAGTAATGAATAGTATCAGTAGTAGTAATAATAAAAGCAATTCTGCAGTGAGATGGGCTTTGTTCTAAGTAGTTGTCATATATTAACTCATTTAGTCCTACACTATGGGATGATCACTATTATATACCCTTCCTGCAGATGAAGGGACTGAGATAGAAAGGAACAACAACAAAAAATCGTTGTGCAGGATTACAATCCTGAGATTTGAGCGCAAGCAGTAGGACTTCAGTGTCTATACCATCAACCACCATTCTAAACCTCCGCTTAGTAAGATGACTGAAGCAGCTACATTTAATATTGAAACACCTTGAGTAAGCACATCTAAATACCCTTAAATATATTATTTTATAATTATGATTTACACTAACTAGTTACTGGTAGATCAAATATTGTCCTGTTTTAAAGCCCACCCATTTTGTGTCCATATGACTCCTGGGCTACATGAACTTTGTTACTTTTTCTCAGTTTCTTGCATATGGTTCCATTCTTCAATCACTTATTCAGGATTCACAACATTAAAAGTGCCATGTTTTATACTGGTGAGCAAGGCAGGCAGTCCCTGCCCTCAAGGAGTTAACAGTCCAGGAAAAAGCAATAAGAAAAAAAGGGTACTTAGAAGCCGATTTGCCAAATGCAATGACAGGATTATACATAGTGGTTACCCCACCCAGCATGATTCATTTAGTGCTTGGCTTAGTGTAAAGGAATATTAGTGCTTGAGTTTTTCCAAAAGAGGCAATGTATGAGCTAAGGTTTGAATGCTTATAGAATTTAAGTGGGTATAGAGTAGGTGGAATAAGGAAAAATAGGTAGCAAGAAAGACCAGCAGGAAGAGGGCCACGAGAATTTAAAATCTTAGAAATAAGAGAGGGCACGATGTATTCAAGAAATTCTGAGACTGAGAAAGTACACAGTAAGCCTCAAAGATATTCTTGTGGTATAAACTAAGGAAATCCCTGAAAAATGATGGAGGCCCAGTACAAGAGCCAACTTGAAAGGAATCCCACTGGCCAAATCTGAGACAATTTTGACAAGCGAATACATAATGTTAGTAAAGGATTGTAACTATAGAATAAAACAAGATTCCATGACTCAGTATTGATATATATTAATGAATAAATAAGCAGAGATGGGAAAACTCTTCCTCAAAGTATAATTTCAAATAATAAATGTAGAAAGCATGATGGAATTAGAAAAATCACTCTTCAGAAAGTGCCATAACAATACTTGTTTCAGGCAAGATTCATCAATGGATGTTACATTTAATGAGCAAAAATATTATAACAAGATATTTACATATTCTCAGAGTATATCCCCATAAGTTATTTATTAATTCAAAGAGAAAATAGAGAAGCCTGACAGCACCTGAGTGCAGTGAGCAGTGTGTACATCACCTGCAATGGGACAAATCAATGTTATATGCCTCTTGATATGGTGCACCTTGAGGGATACAGCATCACTTCTGTGCTCTATCTGCCAAAAATCCATAATCTGTATCAAATCAACATGAAACATCAGACAGATCCAAAATGAGGGACACTGTACGGTCTGTACTCTTAAAAAGTATCAACATCATGAAGGATACTTAAGGAACTGTTCCAGATTAAAGAAGAATAAAGAGAGATGAAAACTATGTATCAAATGTGATTTTTTTCTAAAATTGTTTCAAAATAATAGTAGCTATTGTTTACAGTGAGCATCAGCTCTCTGCTTAAACTTAATGCCTTTAAGGTCATTTGCAATGCCAAAATTTTATGTTATTTCCCGTTAAAGGAAAATGAAGTATTTCTTACATGTTAAAGTTTTGTAATTTCTTATTTCACTTTTGCTGCCTATTTTTCCCCATCATTGCTTTATGAATCAAAAAGTATAAAGTATTTAATGGTGTTTATAATAAAAGAGAATGTAATAAATTACATATTTCACATATATACCTTCTACATATTTTACACATATACTGCATGCATAATTATATGTATTATATATACATGTGTCCAAAATTATTATACACACACACACACATTTGTCAGCCAAGGGAGAAGTGAGAAATCTAAAAGGATGCCTAATATAGGGAATATATAATTAGTGACTACAGGAAAATTGTGGGCATACAACAATTGTAGCTGATTGATTTTGAAAAGAGAGACTAGTAAAAAAAAAAAAAAATGGAAGTAAATAATGAAAGGGTTTTGTGACTTCCATCATTAATGGGCCATAGTTCCATTGTTAAAGCAAAACATCTTAGAGACCCACAGTTTGGTTTCCTGTGATTATTTGAGCAGGGAAATAACCTCCTTTGAAAATCAGTACTCATGTTACTCTTCCCCTTTGATAAAACAGTATATTAGAATAGGAATGCTAGAATTTGTAATGTAAGTATTAAACTGCAACTTAATATGTATTAAAAGCAAGTCCAGGAAAATAAGAATGTACAGGCTTATAGATGGCTAACCTCTCTGTAGCAACAGAAGAGTCTATCAAAGATGTTTCATCTTATGTATGCCACGGGTGCTACTTTTCCAAACCAATTGTATGTTTTGATGATTTAAGAATATAACATCAATTAGAAAAAAAAAAGGAAGAGATGTAGAATTTTTTTCTAAAACATATACATTGTTTTAAATGCCCAGATTTCTCTGTGGTACCACATCTAAGTTGCTAACTCCTATTTTCATCTCACCTTGGATTATGTATGAAAAGTAACATTTAAAAAAAATGAACTGAATCATTGTAATTGAGTGTGTGTGTGTGTGTGTGTGTGTGTGCTCATGCATATATCATGCATATGTGCTGAATATCTTTGATTCAGAATAAGGTAAAATAATTTATAGCAGAGAATAACTTTTTGCAACTTAATGTCAATCTGCTCATATTTGGATATGATCTTGAAAGACGCAATAACTCAGGCAATGCCCAAGACAAAGGTGGATAGATAATAGATACAGACATTGATATATTCTTTCACATTCAAGTAATTTATCCAAACTTTATATGGTTTTGAAAATTGTAAATATATAGTATGCTTTATTACACAAAGGATGTCATCTAAAATTTTAAGTAATAAGTTATATAATGATTATTGTATATGAAAATCTACTGAGGAAGACACTATGCCCTGACCTCAGGGAAAAAGAAAAATTATGTTCCCTAACTTCAGTTGCTTCCATTCTAGTGGCATGAAGACGTACTAGACTAGTATAAGCACACAGCCCTCACCTTTAACTGAACTATGATATTGAGTACTGATTTACCCACCTATTGTCTACTAGATGTCAGAGTTTGCATCTTGTAGGTGAAGGTTATATATAAGATAAGGTGTGATAAGTGGGTGCAGGAGAAGAAAACCAATGGGGAATGTGAGAATTGCTGATGTAGAAGTTTCAACAGAAAATTTCACAGCGTATCTTAGATACAACATTCAAATGGTTCATTTGCTTTGTCTTAGACCTCATCTGACAATGGCCTTATCCCTACTCTACTATTTACTAATGGGGTTTGGGGGGCAAATCACTTAACCTCTCAACCACAGTTTTCACATCAGTGAATTTGGGATAAGAATGGTTTCAATCTCAGAAGGTTGTAGTGTGGAGTTAAGGAGATAATATTTAACACACAATACAGAAAATGTACTGAGAAGATACTGCACATAATACATTTTGTGTCTTGTCTCACCTAGCACATACACAATAAATGTATACGTGCATTACGTACAAACGCGCACACACACACACAAACACAAACACACACCAAGTTGCTTTCAGGTCCCTAAACTTATAAAATAATGCTTAATAATTATTTTTATCTCTGTTAATGCATATCACTTAAAACATATCACTTACCAGCCATATTCATATCTCTGTAAGTGGGTAGAAATGATCAAATGAAGGGAATAGTTTTGCCTGATAGGGAGAGTGGGGGAAGGAAACCTTTGATTTTCTTTTGGATTTCAGACTAAAAGAAAACACTATAGGATTGCAAAAAATAAAAACATTGTGTGAGTAGGCATTATCTTTAATGAATTAATTGCTTTAACAGTGAGGACAGTATCCATCTTTGATGCATTGGCAAATGGTTTGAATGAGCACTGAGAAAACTAAATGGAAGGCAACCTGAGAAGAATACAGGAACTTGAAGCCACAAACACCTGTTAACAACTCTGAGCAACTTCAGTGCTGTTTATGTCATTTGGTTTGGCACCCTTTGAATACATGGCATCGAAACTGTTTCCTGCCAAACGATCTAGTTAAATGAGTGTACTGTGTTTTCTATCCCAATTAAAAGCGAAGTGTTGGTGGCATTTTTATATCTTTACGGAGCACTTCCTTTTTTATCTAAATACCTAAAAGTGAATTCTGTTTTTCTCTCATCAAAAAAACTGTAATCACAGTATCTTAGGCCAACACCTTTTCTTCCTTTTCTCCTCTGACCACCTGCCCGACTTATTTTCTTATTATTGACTATTTGTTATTCAGTTAAGGAAGATTGTTAGCAGTGCAGCCCAGAAACACTTGGTTCTATTTAAAACAAAAGACTACTGTTGAATTCAGTGTCAGAGCTGAGGTTTATAGCATTGAAGAATTGCCTTGATAAATGGCCCTGGCATTACAGTTTCCACGACTCCACCTTCAATGTCATCACAACAGAGCGTGTTAAAGTATAGCCATCACTACCTCCCCAAAACATATTAACTTGATGCTTACTCTATCTCTGGATCCCATAGGCACAATAAATGGAGAAAATAACACATTTACAAACTGATAAAATCTAGCAAAGCTAATAAAATCAGACACTTTATAGCTCAGCTAATCGTGTCCTCTGAAGGACATCAAATAACACGTCATGTACTGCTCAGGGGAAAATCAAATTAGGTGCAGCAGTGTCCCTTCAGAACTAATGCAATTGAATAGACAGGAGCTATTGTAGCTAATCAACTTGTATTGTAGGCGCTTTATCATTAATACAATGTTTATGTTAAGTGGGCATTATGCAGTTTTTGTATGAAAAGGAGGGAGAGTTTTCCTTAAACTGTTTGCATTCTGAATCTTTTTAGTTTTTTCTGTCTTGATTTTATCTTTAATAAATGTGAGTGTCACAATGTGGTATGCATCCCTGCAAATAGTGCTCAAAAATCACTTAGCTCTTTGAGAACTGACCAAGTTACTCAGCTTCCAGAGACATGGTACCTTCCATTTACCCCTCTTCCTATCCCCAACTCTAAATGATCACCATATCATTGGCTTAGGAAAACATAAAGGAATGTTTGTAACACATAGAACCAAGTATCTTGCCCCAGAATGTTTAGCTGTGTCTTAAACCAAAGTCTATAAAGGCAAAGAGTCTATATTCTTTATTCTCTAAATTCTTGAGTTCAGAATTAATATTCTTTTAGTGGTGTGCCGCCTCTCTCGCATCAAAACTTTAAATTACATATGAAAAATCGAAATGCCTATTTACAAGGAAGCCAGTTAAGAACTCCCAATACTAGAAGTTACTCCTGGAAAGAAGTTGTTGGAGTTTAGGAAGAAGATCTGGGAGTAAAGGTCTTAGAGACAACAAATCGAAATTCTAAGTCAGGAGTCAGCAATCTATGGCTTCTGAACCAAATCTCTCCTGCTTGCTATTTGTAAATAAACTTTTCTAGGACACAGCCACAGTTAATTTGTTTTTTTAATATGTTTTCTGCGGCTGCTCTCACATAGTTGTAATTGAGACCATGTGGCCTGCAAAGCTAAAAATATTTATTATCTGACCTCTTAGAGAAAAAAATTTACTAACCTCAACTTTAAAGGCATAGCTTTGTAGATCTTGTTAAAGAAAAAGGGTGAAAGAAAATTAAGAATAAGTTCCCTGGTGAAAATAAGGCCCATATATTTAAGTGAAATTAAATAAAATCTTTGTCACAAAAAGTCCAGGAACCAGTGAGTCCATACTGATATAAATAATTTGATAAATGAGTAGAGAGAATAGACAAGTCTCCTGTGCAGAAGAATTCCAAATGGTTTATATAGATACTTTGCCCTTGAGGAGGCAGGACATTTACTTCCCATTGCTTTGATGTGAGTTGTTTATAGCGACTTCCTTCCAAAGAATACAGTATAGAAAGAAGGGGGGGGGGAAGGAGCAACTTTACAGTAGGAAACCTGACAACACTACTTCATTCATGTGATGAAGGTCAATATCAATGGTGCTAAGTCATGTTGCTAGTATGTACCCTTGATATAATGTAACGAAAGTGACATTTTATCTCTGTGATTTTCTCTCAAAAACACATAACCCCAGGATAATCGTGAGAAAAACACCAGACAAATCCCAGTTGTGGGATATTCTACAAAATACCTGACTAATACCCCTCAGAACTGTCAAGGGTCTTAAAAATAAGGAAAGTCTGAGAACCTCTCACAGTCATGAAGAATCTAAGGAGACATGACAACTAAATACAATGTGGTGTCCTGGTTGGGATCCTGGACCAGAGAAAGGATGAGCATAGGAATTAGAAAATCTGAATAAAGTATGGACTTTATTAACTGTATCAATATTGGTTCATTAATTATAACACATAGTCCATGTAAATGCTAATAAGAGGGGAAACTGGGTGTGGCATATAAGGGAGCTCCATTTACTATCTTCATAATTTTTTTCTGTAAATCTAAATGTTGCTAAAATTTAAAAAGTCTATTTTTAAAATGGGGACTATGATAATATTTGATCATTTTCCATCTCTAGATCTTTTCTATGGTTTTAAACCCAGTAAATATATAAGGAAGATTTTGAAGAAAGGACAAATCAAGGGATTACACAAAACCTCAATCAGTGTATATGAAACTCCTTCATAAAAATACTTAACTATTGTAAGAACTATAAACAAAAATTAATTTTATTTAGAGTACTACAGACCTGGATCCCAAAATAAATTTCAGTTTCTGTAGTATTGATACTATTCTGATATGTTCACCATACTAAAAAAGCTGCTGACAAGTTTCAGTGACTTGGCCAACTCCTCATAATTATTTTCTAAGCACCAATCACTCTTGAGGACCTATATCTTACTAAAGGATAGAGAGGGAAGTAACTGAATCTTTCCATTCACTTTGTTTCCCTTGCCCTCTCTTCCCTGAACTTCTGTTTAGCATCATCCTCTTCTCTTATCAGCACTAGGGAATTGTGACCCCAGTATTACTGGAACCAACAGTAGCCCCAGAAGGATAAAGTTATACTTGTATTCCATGGTATAATGTTCTCTTTAGGAAGTCAGAAGAACATTGAAATCATTGGAAATACATATGCCAAGATTACAAAATTTATTTATTAAAGTACATTATCTGCTATGCTCATTCTGAGTCATCAAAAAGAAAAGAATATGGGAAGAAGTTGATTTGTTCTTCTACACTTGTATGTTGCTTTTAAGCTTGCAAAACTTATTCATGTTCGTATTTCTGGCAACCTGTTCATTAAAAGTGCACAGCCAATGTAGATCAGGCCTCAAATTGTTCATCTGTCATTTTTTCTCTAGTCATATGATCTTTTGAAAGTTACTTGAACAATTATTTCTGTTTTCTCACCTTCAAAATAGGTCTAAAGATCTTAATGATATCACCAACAATCTTCAGTCATCATGATATAATGAATGTATACTTTCTGATACCTGTCAATAGATGATAGCTGTAATCAATGATAATAACAATATTATAGCTGTTAGTTTTCATTCCTTGCATAGCCAATTGTAATTCAAAAATATTGAATGACTGTCTTACAACTAGCAAACGACACTATAGAGGTTAAGCTATTGCCTTTGGCATATAATTCATGCAATTACTTATCCAAGAAATATTTATTTATGACCTATGTATTATCAGCAGGTCCTGAGGCCTAGATTCAAGTAAGAAGAGAGGAAACTGTAATAGGAATGATAAAATATATAGAAAATAGGTGGTAGTTTAGAAAGTGGCATGTATAAGAAGAGGGACAAGGATGATGGGAGGCAGAGAAAAAGTATTTTGGCATCAGAGTTATGAATAAATTGAGGTGTCTCAACAAAAATAAAGACACACGTGACCAGTATAAAGACTATAGAACTATTTTTAGTAAAGTTCTTGTATCTTTCATATTGATTTCTTAGTATTTAAAACATTTCCTTACTGTAACTACCCTCCTAATATAGACAGAAAGCACTGTCTATATACTTTACAACTTCAGAGATGAAGTACAGGAAATGGATTGGTCATTAGAATGCATCTCTGTGCTGGTAGAGACATAGTTGTATTCTTTATTTTTTTTCCTAGAAATTACACCTTTTATTTCAAGTAATAGACAATCTTCTTTGAATAATTTTGTTTTTATGCTCTCAAACGTTTTTCTGGCCTAACCTTGTCTAGTTGATAATATGGTAACATCTAAGTTATTCAAAAACAATAGTTGAGTATTATTATTTCAAAGGTAGTTGACCATTGGAGGAAAAAGGAGAAGAGAAAAATAACAAGCAGCCCTTAGATGTATTTTTAAAATATGTTGTATGTGAAAAGAAGCATATGAATTAACTTGTAGAAGCTGGTTTCAGTAGCTCTGGAAAGCTGTCAGATCTAGACCTATTAGCAAAACACCAAAATTTAAAAACAAATTAAAAATTCAAATGTTGCATCATTCAATCAATCAGCCATCATAGGTTATGTTACTAAAGATTTTGCGTCTACCAGTAACCGCCAATTTGGAATGTCACTATTTTTAGCATGTGCATAAGTAGTCTAAGCAAGAATGTTGTCTAGAAATGGAAATATTGATGCACTAACATCACAGATTTGTATTAATCTCCTGTCCCTGGAAACATTATCCCCAATTCCTTACCATAGATTACAGGAAAAAAATAGAAATTTGAATCCAGGGTATAGGAAAATTTAGATCCCTCAAGAGGAGGTTCTTGGAATGATTATATTTCCCTCAAATAAATGGAATTTTCACCACTCCACTATAAGGTCCATTATTTTCATTTAAGTCTACCGTAAATCAGAGGGAAAAGAATCCATATAATCTAAAGAATTATTAATACTAATGTCTTCTTACGTATCCTGCTGAGATGAATTAGGTTTATTTTTCGCACAAACATGTTAAGACTATTACTTCTTGCCTTGTAACTAAGGTTCGTTGTCAGCTCATTTCTCCTTAGCAACTCAGTGGACATTGCTTGAGATTAAAATCAAGTCAATTAATCAGGATCTTCAGCTGGTTACAGAGAATGGGGGTTTTCTGCTTGCCAGAACACCTGCGCTTGTGAAATGGCCTTGGAGCTTAATTGTTTCCAGGTGCAGCACATGCTCATTCTGGGCTATCCCAGAATCGTGGATTTCTGCTGCCAGAGGACACAACTCTGGAAGCTGGAGTTAACTAGTGAGAGAATTAACCCTCAGTTAGGAGAGGTATACGTGCTGCTAATCATTAAAATGGAAATTTGCCGAATATTCTTTGATGTTCAATTTAGGAACAATCTTTTCTTTTTTTAACTAACAGACCCTATTCTTCCAAACTTGAGATACATTTATATATGGTGGTGATAATTTTGTGAAGTTCACTCTATAAATATACCCTCTGTGTTTCAGGAACTTGAAATACAGCAGTGAGCAAAGCAAAGATTCTTCATAGAGGTTATATTCTACTGCTAGACATTTATTTTTTCTTTATTTCTCTCCCTTCCTTTCTCTCTCTCACTCTCACTCTCTTTTTCCCCCTATTTTGGAACAACCTTAAGTTGGACAAATATCTCTTTCAGAGTCTAGTCTACATGAAATAATCACACTAGCTTTATGTCAGTTTTGGAGCTTGGAAATGAGTGGATAGTAAGTTTGGTTTTGCTCTGCAGTTTAACTTATTTTCAGTTCAGGGTATCAGAGAATAAGACACCCTACTTTGGAACCTGGTTTCCCTCATATTTTTTTATCTGATTTTGTCAGAAATAATGCTCGGACTGTGTTTTACTAGCCATCTTATATTTAGTTCCCAATTGGTTTGGACATTAGAAAGAGAATGTGTCATCATTAACTACTCTAGTCCTCTCTGGTCACACTCCACTTCTTTTCCTGGAAAATGGTGGCCAAATTATATTTACATTTTAAAGGGTTAGTATTTATACCTTCTCCAGTGAACACTGTGTGGTTCCTACCTCAAAGCAATAGATTTATCAACAGAATCTTTGGAGAAATTTTGAGCTCAGACTCCTTTATTTCATTTTTTTCCTGAGGGTTTCATTTTTTTCATTTTTACCTACTTGAGGGTAGGTGAAACAAGGAAAAGGAAATATAGTTCTAGACCATCATGAAGTCCATGTGATCAACATTCATGAGGAGGACTGCTGATAAAAGGTTCTGGTTCTCTGCTCATCTATTTTTTCTTTTTTATTTCTTGCTAGGTGAGTATGTGCCTCCTAGCTTGTTTATAGCTAACAAAAGATCAGAAAACTGGAAGTAAATCTTATCTCTGATTAAGCCAGAAACAAAAATATCCTAGGATTACTTCCCTGTTGGTTAAAGATCTTCCTTTATGCTATAAGAGTTCCTCCATTCTAGCAAGTTCTGTGTGAATTAGCATATGAGAAAGGATGGCTGTGATGGCAAATTATATCTCATTGTGAGGCTAAAAACAAATCAGTCAATAACTATGTTGACATGAATCTATGATTATCTCAGCAACTCTCTTTTAAATTCCTCAAAAAAAATAGGTGTTGTTTTTATTATTTTTATTTTAAGTGCCATGCCAATGCTTACTGGTATGAGTTACCTTCAAAAGGCCATGGAACTGTTCCTTTCTCAGGTAGAGAAGTTTCTGTTTTTAATGTATTTTTCTTCCTAGTGTATCTTATTTGTTTTGAGTGTTCACTGTATTTTCAATTATGAAATATGTTAATGTTTAACTTAAACTGATTGTTCCTTAGAGATTTACTCAAGTCCTTTATATATTTCTCTTCCTCTTTTTTTTTTTTTTAATACTTTGTTATTTCTCTATACTGGCTCTCTCCAAATTGTGTTTCACAGAACACCAGTGTCTTGTGGGATATTAACTGCTATTACTCAAAAAAGGAACTAATGCCTTACCAGAAATGATGTCCATTCTGGGTTTTAATAGATATCTGATATTTATTTCCCAACTGACTAGGTCTTCGGGATGACAACGGGTGACACAAACACTGTTGTTGGTTGTTTATTCAGTATCCATCATTCCTTCTATATTAAAAGAACTCTGAATTTCCACCAAATGTCTGCTCTCATGTCCCAAATGTGTCAAATATATTTCAAGGAGAGGTTTACCCCAGATTGGCCTAATGCAATTATGGTGGTCCCATTCTCATTGTTTAGTCATCCTTGTGTGATAAAATTCTGGCAGGGATGAATGAGGAGAAATGTACTCTTGCCTCTAAGACACAGAGGAAAAGATCTCTTTCCTTTGAACTTTGTCATATCTGAATATCATTTTTATAATTATTGCAACTCTCTTTCAAATGTTTTCAAAATTTATGTATTAATATCAGTGGCTCTTTTAATAACTGCTACTACAAAGGGGTACAAAGGGGTAGAGTGGAAGAGTAAAGAAGATGGAAGAAAAATTTGAATACTGATGAGAAAGATCCAGTAGAGAGGAAAATTAATGGCACAGGAGAGAGTTGGGGAGGATTGCTGAAGTGATATTTTTGAACAGGTAAGAAGAGCTAAGAGATAGGGAACAAATAGAGAGATTTAGATAGGAGCACAGATAATCCATATGTGTTGTCAGGCAGTAGGGAAGGAATTGTGGGTATGGATGAAGGTAGGTGAGAGTGTATATAGTGGTAGGAGTCTTGAAAGCTTTCTTCTAGTTGTTTCATTTTCTGAAGTATTATATTTCTCATAACTTTTTCAAGGTCACATCACTCATAAAGGGAAGAAACAGAGATTTAAACTCTCATGAGTCTGTTCATATGTTTTTCCTATAAACATTCCAGCACCTGAGAGTAGGCCGGTGTTAAAGACAATGTTGCCAAGGAAAGATTCAAAAATACCTCCTTTAGTAACAGAACCTCAGTTGTTTTGTGGTGCCATGTGAACAAATCTAGGCATTCTATCTTAACTGATCTAAAACAAATGTAACAATTCTCTTCCTCACTTTCCCAGCATCGTGCAGATATTGGTGGTCCAGTTCTGGACAATGAACAAGTTTGTTATGAATGTCTCTGGAAAAGTGTTTCTTTCCCAAGTAAAAGAGACCAATGTGGTTAGCACTACCCTGTTTCACATTTTCGCCTTATATCTTCATTGAATACTCATGATGGCTGGAGCTACAGCAGCCATCTTGCCATTATTAGAAAAGAAAAGAAAAGAAAAAAAGCCCTCTACTTCAAGGTTGGTGGACTAGAAAGACAAAAGCCTAGATTCCTAATGGCATCATAGGACAGATGAACTATTACCTGAAGAAAAATAAATGGCAATTTCAGTTACTGTTATTTAGGAACTACTAATGTAATTCTAAATGGTATGGCCAGAATTCCATCATTATTTAACTTTTGGGAAAAAATGAAAAGAATGTAAAACTGTCAGTTATGATAGAATTCTCAAAATATAGATATTAATTATGAAACACTGATCTCATGATTCTGCTGTGTTCTAAGAAATGCAAAATTAGTTGTCAATTTTTAATCAAGATAGAAATAAATCCTATCACTACATGTTTAAGTAATGCTTGCCCCTGGTCATTTAGAAATGTTATTCATTTCATGTACAGCTGACACAGTATGTTTTTAAATTCTTAAACAAAATTAACTTTATATTTGGTTAATTAGAAGAAATTAGACATCAAATTAGAAGTTTGAAAATTAAAACATGTGTCTAAATGAAATTCATTTTTTTTAATGGAAAATTTCCCCTAATACCACTTTACAGAATTACATAGGTCAATTGTCACGTCAGGAAAAAGTATTTCCAAGCATATTTTGATACAAGATTTTATGGTATAAAATTGAAAAATAATTAAAAACTTGCTGCTGGCAAAGTGAAAAGAAGAAAGATCCTGAGTACTTCCTAATTGAGTCGATCCGTTGAATTACCCAGTTCAGAAACTAAATTACTTATGATTTCTTATTATGCAAGATGATAAGTGGCCACATTGGTTAAATGACTTTGAGTTGAATTTGCTGTTACTTTTAGCCAAAGTGTCCTAACTGATAGAATATTCTAACAACTCTAGGAAACACTAGATTTAACAATATTAAAGAATCTTGTTCGTTTGGAGGGTTAGTTTTAGTTTGTTTTCTGTTTTTTGTTTACTGCAGAACTTCACTAAGCCTTTAATATGCTAAGGTACATATTGAATTCCCTAAGCAAAGAGAGTAGGCAGTGTTTTGTAAATTTATTTGATTATAGAATTTGTTATCTTAGAAGCTCTTCTCCCCACAGACACTCCCGAAAACACATATTAAATGGATCTAGCATTCACAGAATCAACATTTTAGCCCTGAAACACAAGAAAGGGAAAAAACCAAAGCATCTAAAAACGCAGGAATGAATTTAAAACTGGTCTTCCACTGATAGCTGTGCATCTTTAGACAAGCAACTTGACTTCTCTGAGGCTCTGTTTCTTTGTAAATTGGGGGGGAAATAATAGTACCTGTATAAGAGTACTGCTGGGAGAATTCACATGTTGAAACTTATTGAGTAGCTAGAACATAGTGAGTACTCAATGATGCCATTCACAGTGATAGCTTTATTAGTACTACCAGCAATGTTAATGGATATTATTAAAGTGATGTTTTTACATTATTATATATTTCATTTATCTGTGCTGTCCCTGACCCTTAGGGGGCCAATAAATTACTCCTGCCATCTTTGATGATTATCTTGCTTATGTATTATATTATAAATCTGAGATTTATTGAACCGATAGGCAGGATAGGAACAATTAACAAAGTTCAAATGTTACTTTTTTCTGAATTATCCAAGTGCTAACAATGAGAAATTCCTTGGATCTTTAGATTGATAGAGAATGCCACTTGAGTTGTGGGATGATAGTTATTTGTCTAGCATTCAGTGCAGAACATGCTATTTTTTTCTCACCTAAATAAATGGAGATGTAGAGTCAATTTATTATTTTATTGGTAGGAATATAGGGCAGTTTCAGAGGACTCTACTGGCTTTCCCTCACCATACTCACTCTTACTTCACAGGCCAAGGATTCCATTTGGGAGTTACTCCAACTTCCATGTATGTCCATCAAAATTTCCCTCACAGACTGGGAAAATGTCCACTGGGAAAGTTTGTAGACCCAGTGGATTCATTTTAAACCAGACCTTAGCTAAGCATGGCTTAGGACCTGCTCCCTGTATTTACCACTACATCCCTTATGTCCCCATATGTGCTCCATTCCAACTGGGGAGCCAAGAGGACACTTCAGATCTTTGGGCATCAATATCAACTCAGCTGCTGTGCTCAGTAGTCCTCAGAATACATGAGCATTCACCTTTTTCTGTTGCACAGTTACCTGAGTAAATGGCCAGAGATAACTTTGGGAATTGACAAGGGAATTTTCATAGCATATACTTGCCATGGTGTTGCAGGGTCCACTTTCAATTTGTTCCAGATGTAAATATTGACTCATATCTGGGAACTGAGCAATGTGTTGTTATATTTTATCCATACAATCACATTCAGCTTCCTGTATTTCCATTTGTGCCTTTTTATTGTGGATATTAGGGAGCACCATCATTGGCTATCCATCTATTTTTCCCCCAGCATTACCATGTTTATGTCTCCCTCAGAGTTCAGTGCTATTGACTACCCTTCCATCCTTACCCTCCTGTCTTTACAGTAATTGCAGTCTCCTAGATTCTTAGCCTGAAGCACCAGCTGCCCTTTATTATTTCTGTGTCCCATTGTTCCCATTCCCCCATTGAGACCAGCTCTGTTGTGGCTTGGTCCTGGACCGCAGAGGAGAGTGACCTCCAAATTTCTTGTTGGTGCAAGTGCTTTTCTCAGCAGCACAGTACTAATTGCTTCAGGTGAATGATACGTCCTCTGGGCTCTCCTGTGAAACATAATCCTGGGTCTTCTGGCCTCACCATCATATATCCTTTCCAGTATGCCCACCCCCCCAAACCTTACTTCTTTTTCTATCTTCTCGAGGGAAAATTAAGTATTTCTATTTCACTTAGTATGGGACATTCTTACTCCAGCTTCTAGAGTCATCCTAGCAACAAGTTTGCCCCATTCCCTTTGGTCCTTGTTAAGTACTACATTTCATATCTTCAGAAAGTACCTCCAAATTAATAACATTTTAAATATTCAATCTTATTCTCTGGCCTCTTTGATGAAACACCCTCAAAATTCAATCTTATAGATACTCCTCAGGCTCCTACCTGTACTTGCTAGCTAACACTTGCATCATCTTCAGAATGTAATCTCTTTCCTTCCTATTAGACCCACCATATCCCCAGCTGAGAAATGTTGAGCCAGAATCAGCAGGATTAGATAACTAATAAGATATGAATATCTAGGAACAAATGAATGCCTCTTATTCATTGTTTTCTGCTTTCCTTCCATATGTAATGATGTTGACAAAGTGACTCATTGTTCTTTTTAATTGGCTTCATTTTTATACTCCAATTTTTTCTATCTTTCTAAAAATGTAATTCACTTTTTTGTTAGTTTGCTATAAACTGTCATGATATGGAAAAAAATTCTAATTGAATTAATCCAGAAACATCAGTGTAAATGTTTTAAAAACTTTAACTATAGTATCTTTTAAGTGATGATGTATTACATGCTTTCCTAATTGTTCAAACATGATTGATTAAGAGGGAGTCTGATTCTATTGACTACAGTCTGGAAGCTCTGTAGTCAAGTTGAACTTAAATCCTGGTTATGTTGCTTATTAGTTCTGTGACTTAGGTATATTATAAAAGCCCTAACATAATTTCCACATCTACATAAAGGGAATATTTATGCTATCTAATCTATCTCATAGAGCTGATGTGATAATTTATAAACTAATACATTAAAAGCACTTAGCATAAGACTTGGCATAGAGTAAGTGCTCAACAAATAGTACCTACTGGAGGATTATGAGATGTCGCATCTTTTCTTGCTTATTCCCATTCCAGCACATATTTTATCATCAAATCTTAGCTCAAATTCTACCTTATTCATAAAATATTCATGTATAATTATAGCTAAAATAATCTTATTTGGCTGAACTCTAGAGAGATTTTTCTGTACCTTGCTCATGTCTCTTGTATACTTATTTCTTATATTTTGATATTCATAGAGTATCTTGTATCCTAGAATATCATTGCCATCTTTGGAACAGGCATTCTGTTTTGAACATTTTCCTCCCACCCCATCCTTATAGTATTTTGCATGTATCAGGTGTTCAAAATATATGCTCTAAAAGAGTTAAAACAAAGAGCACTGAATCCTAAGTAATGTTGATTTTATCAACAATAAAACAGTTATAACTACTATCCACTCACCACAGTCTTACAATGACAAAGTGAGATATAAATTACAAATGTGATAAGTGAATTGGGGAAAAAATTAAAGCAAGTGTAGAAGTTAAGGTAGAATTATTATCATGTGCATTTGACTCAAGGTTTCAGATGCCTACTCTATTAGTAATTATGTAATGAGTTTCATAACTTTCAAGGACAAAGATGCAGTTAGATTATACTGTTGAATAATGCTAGTCAGCCCTCAAACACAAGTGTATAATCCATAGCAAACCCTTAAGCTTTTGAATGAATCAGGAAAAGACAATTTTTACAGCTTCTTCCTTCTGTCTTTCATCATCTTCTTGCCTTTGTCTTATTTTAAAGCCTATGTGAATCAAAAGAAAAAAGAAGTGTGTTTTGTTCTCACCATGATGGGCCCTTCATAAAGCTTTTAATTAGCCTCTCCTATGTAGGACATTTATGTATGTAAATTATATGATCCCTTACTTGTCTAACTTTAAGTGGATGATGTGAATGAGAGTGGCTTCATTACTCTTCCTCTTCTTCACATAGCTTAACATACGCATATTCATATTTAAGTACATATGCCTATACATTTTAATTTTACAGTAAGTCCCCTACATAAGAACGAGTTCCATTCCGAGAGCACATTCGTAAGTCCAATTTGTTCATAAGTCCAACAAAGTTAGCCTAGGTACCCAGCTAACAGAATCGGCTATATAGTACTGTACTGTAATAAGTTTATAGTACTTTTCACGCAAATAATACATAAAAAACAAACACAAAAAATAAAGAAAAATCCTGTAGTACCTTGAAAAGTACAGTAGTACAGTACAACAGCTGGCATACAGGAGCTGGCATCAAGTGAACAGGCTAAAAGAGTTACTGACTGGAGGAGGGGGAGGAGGTGGGAGATGGTAGAGCTGAAGGATTGTCAGCAATAGGAGACGGAGGGCAAGCTGCAATTTCACTCACGCCTGACATTGATGGCGCCGGTTCTGGTTCCTTGCTGGATTCAATTCTATCTACCCTCTTGAAAAAATGATCCAGGGATGTCTGGGTAGTAGCTCTTTTTTTCTTGTCATAGATGACATGGTAGCACTGGTTTGCATTCTGAACGGCTGCTTCAACCTTCGTGTACCATTCTGCGTTTGGGTCCCGTGCCTCAAAAACTAACAGTGCCTCCTCAAATAAAGAAAATCCCCTTGCCATTTCCTGCATTGTGAATCTCTTCGGTTCTTCAGTTACTTCTTCTTCCTCTTGTCTCTCTTCTTTCTCCCTCTGGGCCTCCAATTCTATCAGGTCTTCATTAGTAAGCTGCTTGTGTTGCACAGCAAGGAGTTCAGTGAAGTCGTCCTCTTGCGGATATAGCACCAGCTTCTCGCTGAGGGTCACTAAGTTGCCGAAGACCTCTTTGGACTCTTCATCCACCTTCTCAAATCCATGAAAACCGTGAACAATCTGTGGGCAAAGTTTCTTCCAAACCCCATTCATGGTGACGGCTGTAACCTCATGCCAAGCAAAGTCAACGTTTTTTATGGCCTTGAAAATTGTCACAAGGTTGTTCTGATTCGTCACTCACCTTTGCTGTTGATGAAAAGTCTGATGTAAATAATATTTCTTGAAAGTCGCTATAACTCCCTGGTCCATAGGTTGGATGAGCGACATAGTATTCCATGGCAGATGCACTACTTTGACCTTGGGATGAAAGTCGTCCATGAATGAGGGTGGCTTGGAGCATTGTTGAGCAGCAAAAGAATGTTGAATGGGACATCCTTCTCCAAGCAGTATTTCTCTACCTCCGGGATAAAGTGGTGGAAAAACCAGTCCAGGAAACTGGCCTGTGTAACTGAGGCTTTGGGGTTACTCTTCCACACAACAGGAAGAGAGCCCTTGGCTGTGTTTTTAAGGGCTCTTGGGTTCTCTGAATGATAAACTAAGAGAGGCTTCAGCTTCATATCACTGGAAACATTGCCACCAAACAACAGAGTTAGCCTATCCTTTGCTGCTTTAGAGCCTGGCATCAGCTTTTCCTTCTTACTGATGTAACTTCGGTCTGGCATCCTCTTCCAGTACAGTCCTGTCTCATCGGCATTAAAAACCTGCTTGGGTAGGTACGCACCTCCATCAATAATTTCTCAAAGTGGTTCAGGAAATTCCTGGGCAGCTACCCACATCTGCACTCACTGCCTCACAACTTACTTTTACATTGTGAAGGTTGGCTCTAGCCTTGAACCAATGAAGCCACCATGGCTGGCATTAAAAGATGCACCCTCTGATTCTTCACCATGTTTCTTCTTCAAGTCTTCATAAAGGCTTTTAGCTTTCTCTTGAATGCAGCATTAAGCTGAGCGGGGACTCAGTGCTGCAGCTGTTCCTGCATCCACACACTGAGAAGTTTCTCCATCTCCTCCATCACTTTTCCACACTTCTTTGATATTACTGTCCACATCACTGGCACAGCAGACTTCACATGTTCCATGATCTTGTCCTTGTACTTTTGAATCATGCTGATGGTTGAATGATTCATGTTATAAGAATGAGCAAGGTCTACCATATTTTCACCTCACTCCACTCTCTCAATTATTTTCACTTTTGTTTCCATCATTATTGCTTGGCACTTCTTAGTAGTACCAGCTACATCACCACTGGTTTTGCGCTTGCTTCCTGACATCCTGGGCTTGAAATAAAGATACTGTACTACTGTACTCTATACAGTACTGTACAGTAAAGTACACAAAAGCACAACCACTTGTAGAGGATGCATGCACGTGACAATGCACACCAGACACGTGAACTAACTTATGTGACTGGACATGTGACCGCACGTTCGCATCTTTGAAATTTCACAACTTGAAGGTTCATATGTAGGGGACGTACTGTGTATGAAAAAAGCTTAGTAATTATCATTTTAGACATTCCATGGATATTTGTTCTTTTCTAAAAACAACCATTTCTCTTGTTGTATTTGCAAACTACTACAAAGTGGGAATGAGAAAATATTATTGACCCCACCTTGTTTTTGAAGAATCAAAGAAAAACTAACTTAATTGGTGTCATGGAGCAAAATATAGTGTGCTCACATTAAAAATGAAATCAGTTAAGTACTACTGTATCTACTCACACATACACACAAAGTATTGACAAAGATTTACTTTTGGAGGTACAGTATTTGGATCTATGATTAATAATAACTCATAAATCAACTGAAGTATAGTTTAGAATTGGGTGTTGTTTTGGTTAGCCGTTAGTGTTTCCAAAATATATTTTCTTGGGTGTTTTCAACATTTCTGTTCTGACATTTCCAAGAACATTTTACCAAGTTTACCAATGATTTATTTCTAATTAGTTTGAAGTAATAGGCGGTTTTGTCCTATTCCTTTATGGGAAAATACCTAGCTTCAAATAATTCAAAAAACTACTTAATCAGTGGGTGCAGGTTTTAAAAATATAAATCAGTATCTCCCTAATTTAATAGTTTACTTAATAATAGCTTCTATTTTATAAGAGCAAGAATATATCATTTTTACATCCTCTAGAAAATAAAGCATAATTGCTAAAATAATTAATACAAGGTTCAACTAAAAAGGTATTTTTAGATTATCGTTTAATGTCATTGGTACACCTGTGATCAATAATAGGAAGCATGACTAGCAGTAAAAGAAAAGAATAGAAAAACAGGCATTAAATGGCATGGATTCATAATGCTGAATTAGATGCTATGCATAGTTGAATTAATTTGTCTACTGATTATTTTTCTGCTATGTAAATCCTTTTCTAACAAGAAGTTAAAAATCCAGTTGACTATCCTAAGCAAATCCAGTACTTCCAGGTTACAGAATTAAGTTACCATTATTACATTTAATGAATCCTCAGCATCATACTACTTTATTTCAAGACTTACTATAAAGCTATAGTAATTATGGCAGACTGGTATTGATGTAAGTGTATACATTGAGATCAATCGAAAAGAATAGAAAGTTCACAAGTAAGCACATATATATATGGTCAATTGATTTTTGACAGAAGCGCCCATGTAATTCAATAAGGGAAGAATAGGTGTGTAGGTTTTGAGAAACCCAGGCCTGGTGGGCACTGCATGCTTACGCGACTGACTCAGTAAAATCTTGAGTGAGCTTCCCTGTTCAGCAAAACCACAAAGTGTTGTCATGTGGCATTGTTGGGAGAATTAACAGATCCCCATAAGACTCCATTGGAAGGAGATACCTAGAAGCTTGTGCCGTTTCTCCTGAACTTTACCCCATGTGCCTTTTCCCTTTGCTGATTTTAATCTGTACCCTTTCACTATCATAAACCATAACCATGAGTATAACAGCTTTTCTGAGTCTTGTGAGGTTTTTTTTGGCAAATCATCCAGCCTGCTTGTGGCCTCGGGCATCTCTGACCCAATAGTTTTTTCATCAAATGGTACTAGAATTTCTGGATATGTATCTGGAATCAAAACCAAAAATTTAACCCTTATCTCACACCATAATCAAAACTCAATTTGGAATGGATCACAGACATAAATATTTAAGCTAGATGTAAATATATAAAACTGCAAACCTTCTAAGCAGAAGTATTAATAGAAAATGTTTATTAACTTGTGATAGGCAGACATTCCTTTTAGAGGATGCAGAAAGCAAAAATCACAAAAGAAAAATTGATAAATTTTACATTATTAAAATATAGACAATCTTGAAAGGCATAGTTAAGAAAATGAAAATATAACCTACTAAGAGAAAATATTTGCAATACATACATAGACTGCTGTGGAGTGAACTGTATCCCCTCCCCCCAAATTCATATCTTGAATCCTTAACTCTCAATATGACTATATTTGGAGACAGAATCTATAAGGAGGTAGTTATGGTTAAGTGAAGTCATAGGCTTTAGGCCTTGATCCAATAGGATTAGTATCTTTATAAGAAGAGACACAGAAAACTAACTCTTCCTCTCTCCACCATATGAAGACACAGCAAGAAGGCAGTCATCTGCAAGCCAGGAAGTGAGCTGTCACTAGGCATCCAATCAGCCAGTACCTTGATCTTAGACTTCCCAGACTCCATAACTGTGAGGAAATAAAATTCTTTAGTGTAAACCACGCAGTCTGTGGTATTTTGTTTTAACAGCCTGAGGTGACTAATACAGATGACAGAGGATTTATATCCAGAATAAAGAACTGTAACAACTCAATAAGAAAAGGAATCCTGGAAAGGGGCAAAAAATTTGGACAGATACTTCATTAAAGACAAAACAAAACAAAATAAACAAATGGCCAGCTAGAACATGAAAAGATATTGAACATCATTAGTTAAGAAAATGCAAATTAATACTACAATGAGAGTGCTTCCCTGGTGGTACAGTGGTAAAGAATCCTCCTGCCAGTGCAGAGGGCACGGGTTCCAGCCCTGGTCTGGGAAGACCCCACATGTCGTGGAGCAACTAAGACCGTGCACCACAACTACTGAGCCTGTGCTCTAGAGCCTGTGAGCCACAATTACTGAGCCTGCACGCCTAGAGCCTGTGCCCCATAACAAGAGAAGCCACCACAATGGGAAGCCTGCTTGCCGCAACTAGAGATAGCCCGCATGCAACAGCGAAGACCCAGTGCAGCCAAAAATAAAATGAAAATAAAATAACTTAAAAAAAGAAAAGAAAAGAAAATCCTGGTTTCCCTAAAAAAAGGAATATTACAATGAGATACCAATAAATAACCACTAGAGAGGCTTTAAAAATCTGAACAATACCAGGCGATGGGGAGACTGTATAACTTTAGCTTCAGTCATTGTGTGAATTTAAATAATATGGCCACTTTGGAAAATATTTGCCAATTTCTTATAGAGTTTATTACTCTATGACTTAGAAATTCCATTCCTAAAAATTTATTCAAGGAAGATAAAAACATGTGGACAAGAGAAACTTACATGTGAATGCTCATAGCTTTACACTTATGAGACAAAAACTAGAAATAATGTGAATTTGTACCAATAGGTGAACAGATAAATATGATATAATATAGTTAACAATAAAAAGGAATAAACTACCAATGCATGAAAACTATGTGGGTAAAACTCAGAAATATTATGAAGGGAGTAAAAATCAGGCACAAACAGTATATATACATTATGATTCCATTCACATCAAATTCTAGAAATGGAAAAGCTTATCATGGCAGAAAAAAATCAGTGGTTTGTTGGTATAACAAGAAGGTGCGGGAGCTGATTGCAAAATAGCACAAATGAACTTTTGGTGATGGTGGAAATATTCTATATATTGATTTTGATAGTATGTTCACTGTGTGTGTATTTGTCATATTTCATTGAAGTTTATACTTAACTGGGTGATTAAATTGTTTGTAAGTTATACCACAATACATTTACTTTTAAAAAGAGAGAGTGTAATATGAAGCATGTATATGTTTGATTTGCATATGCAGCTATTGTCTCTGTTAACACATGAGAAACTGCAAATATTGGCTTCTCCTGTAGAGAGCAATGTTTTGGGAGGGTCATTTTATGTTGTACCTTGGTATGCCTTTTGAATTCTGAATTAAGTAAATGTCTTACCTATTTTTTTTAGTTACATATTTTGTTTATATCCTAGAACCTAGTACTATTCCTGGAACAAGATAGACACCCAGTAAATGTATATTTAACTAAAACTAAGGCTAGGAACTGAGTCATAACTCATAGTTTACTATATATTGAACACATAGAGATAACTTTCAAAACATCTCGGAAAAAAATGACTTACTGGATAGTATTTCAAGCAAATAATATTTTAGGATAATAATGGAAGAAGGGTTTCCCTGGTGGCGCAGTGGTTGAGAGTCCGCCTGCCGATGCAGGGGACACATGTTTGTGCCCCAGTCCGGGAAGATCCCACATGCCGTGGAGCGGCTGGGCCCGTGAGCCATGGTCGCTGAGCCTGCGCATCTGGAGCCTGTGCTCCACAACGGGAGAGGCCACAACAGTGAGAGGCCCACGTACCGGGAAAATAAATAAATAAATAAATAAAATAATAATAATGGAAGAAAATTTTGCCAAGTATCATTTGTTCTTTCAGTATGCTACAAACTGATTCAGAGGGGTCAGAGGTGATGAATCTTAATACAATAAAAATGTTTAAAACTTTGGCATATCTTCTAGCTGAACAGAAGCTCTTTGAATCCATAAAACAGCATCCACTTAAGTCAAGGCATATATCAGGTAGTGGTAAAGATAGATTCTTTTCATAGAAAATGTAATAAAATGAAAAACCAACATATAATTTATTGACAGCATTTCTGAGAGCTAGTGAATCCAGTTCTTCTCTTAAGATACATCTTTTTATTTTATTTGCTATTATTTTATTTTAATTTTCTTCTTTGATTATGGAGACATTTATTATATATCTACTATATGTGAAGATACTTTTATATCAATACAAATTAACTTGTTCCTATAATTATAGGTGTTAGCAAATCAAATTACACTAGAAATTTAGTAGTCAGCCAGTTTTCATTTCTATTTCAAAATTATGATTTTAGAGAATGTATTTCAGTATTAGAAAGTTTACTTTTAAAACATAATTTTGAGACTATCGAGAAAGGTTGTTGATTCTGTTCTGTTATTCATTTGCTTCTTTTGAATTTGTGCTGCACCTGCAATATTGTGTACTTTTTTTCCCTCACTGTGTACTTTACAAGGGACACTAACAAGTTGGAACGTGTAAAAAAAAGAGAGCAACCTGTGTAACTAGGGGATAGAAAGTTACGTCGTTGATAGTCAATTCTCTTTTTTTTTTTTTTCTGGTGTACAACATAATGATTTTTTTTTTTTTTTTTTTTTGGTCAGTTCTCTTAAAGATCACCAGAAAAAACCTGTGGATGTGGCAAAGCTGAATTTATTAGACTAACTCCAGAAAGGGTGAACCAACCTTGAGAATATCTTAACAGTGTCTCAAAATAGGAAAAGTTGGCGGTGGGGGTGGGGGGGTGTCTCTAGTGTTTTAGGACATGGATTCAGTGATTTTAGGGTCACAAACAGGTAGGATGGGCAGGGTTTCTGACAAGATATTTTGTCTCTGTAGGCAGGCTGTGGTGATGGTCTTCAAGAGGGCCTTGATCAGCAAAGTTTTGTCTTAATAAGCGAGCTATTTATTTTGGTTCACAGCCTTGCTTAGCATAAGGAAGGGTAAATCTGTTTTGTCTCAGAATTGTTTAGCAAAGAGACAGAAAGGATATTGGTTTTAGTTCTCTATGTCAGATGAATGACAGTTTAAAAACTGGGGTTGTTTAGTATAAATTTAAAAATAGAATTCCAGCTTGGAGTAAAGAAAAATGATGGTGATCATTAGTTTCTTAAATAAAACTCTGCTATAAAAATTCTGTAAGAGGTATTGTGCAATTGTAATAGTGGCCCTGAAGTAATAGTCCCAGTTCAGTTTCTTGGTGTCCTAAAGAAAAGAAAAAAGTCAAACATTGGAGAAGTGTAATAAATGTAAACAGCACATGGAATTTGTTATGTAATTGTAAAAGTATACTAATTGGGGTGTGTGTGTGTGTGTGTGTGTGTGTGTGTGTGTAAATATAAAATCGCAATTTTTCAATCAGTTTTTGTTTGTTTTACTTTCCTATAGAACTTGATATAGTATTAGATATTGACAACATTCAACATTTAACTGGTTTTTGGATTAGAATATTTTTGAAGAACTTTTGTGCTCTATAGGAAAAATAGCCTTGGTATCTTTTTATATTGGAATGTTTGACACGCTCTGTGACATATCCTCGGTGGGAATCTAGTCCTATTTGTTCTGTAAGAAAAAGCACTTAGATTCTGATCTCTGCTTTGGCAATTAATTCTAGCTGTGTAAACTGGAAGAAGTCATTAACATCATTGACCTCAATGGCTCACTACTAAAATCATTCTAATAATATGAGAAAGAAATTGCATAGCATTTTTGAAACATTATCATAAACTAGAACACAATTTGCAGGTGAGCTAGTTTCATCCTTTCTCTTTAAACTTAAAAGAAGTGCACCTTGGAGATGTCTCGCTTTTTTATGATCTCATATCTAGCATTGCTTAGACTTTGACGTTCCATTGTTCATGGAGTATAGCCGATTCTTTGGCTTCCTTTTGTTAATAAATGAAACTGTGTATTTAAAATCCAAATCCTGTGGAAGCTGGTGTACAAGGAAAGCATCTCTCAAAAGTCTTTGTGTTTTTGTCCTTTCTTTTCCCCAACAAATGTAAGCCATTGAGTTAAATAACTGTTGAGTTTCCCAATTCCCCAGGTTGTTTCAATTTGCACAAAGGAGGAAATGTTTTCTATGGAGTAAGGCTATTAATTTGGAAGTAGAGCTTTTCTTGTCTAAATGGGGATGCACATTTAGTGTTGTAAATATTACTATCCTTGTTATTTTATTAAAATAATCTATTTCAAAAAATCTTTGAGTTGTGTTCTAGCTTGATATTCCTTGACATGTAGATGTAGATATAGATATAGGTATAGAGATACAGAATTTTTCCACCTTTACATTTGTTATCTGAATAATTATTTTCCATAATAATAATAAAAAAGATTTATCTGCCTCATATATAGTAGTATCTTTAAGTTTCAGTTTTATGCAAAATTATGTACAGAGAAGTATTTACCTTCCTTCCTACTAAGTAGGAGAAGTGAGAGAAAATAGTGCTGAGAAACTATTAATTAAAAAAAATTCATCTGCAGTTTTGAAATGCAATAAAAGAAGAGCTAAGCAAATGGACTCTGAAGTTAGGTTACCTGCATTTGATTCTCTTACTCCATGATGTGGGAGGTGTTGGTCATTATTTAATTTATTTTAACTCAGTTTCCTTATATGTAAAATAAGGATAATAGTAATACCTAAGTGTTATAGAACAATTAAATGATACAATAGATATGGAGCATCTCACAGTACCTAACATATGGTAGCCACTGAATAAATATTAAATATTATTATTTTTGGAGATCCTCTTTCCTTTTCTGCTTCAAATAGCTATGTATACCCAGAGATACCCATGTGCATAGGGATACATGCACAAATTTATCATCCACATTTAGCTTTTGACTTATGAAGCTCTAATTATGCAACCTAGATCTAATTTGGTAGTTGGAGGAAGATTTTTCCATAAACTTCATCAAATAACTTTTTCAAGGACTTATTTAGAGCTTTCATCTTGGAATTGCTTCCAGGAATGTGTTACAAATGCACAGGAGAAACAGCTAAATATTATAGTCTAGAAAACTGATTCAGCATACCTTTCTGAAACGCAGTACACTCTCTTAATGGTGAATTAAAATATTGGTTTAGTTAGGAGCTTGCTGTCTGTGAAGTTAGAAACCTGTGCTTAATATTCTCTCTAAGGAGAACTATAAATTTTCTGCTGCTTCAGAGTTGTGGAGTGCTATATAGAAAGTGAATTAAAAGTTTTAAAATTAAAAAGTAGGTGGAAACAAGTAATTGTCTTTTACAAGAAGTTATCTGACTGGCATATTAAGTTTCGAAAATAAAAGGTCTGAATTTTGAAGTGGAGGAAATGTCATTTTCAAATCAAATTAAATTTTGATTAAAAAGACATGTAAGTATAATATATACATTAACATTTTCATGTAATATACTTTGTTGAATAAATGAAATATTTAATTAGAAGTAGAAGAATTTTAATACTCATGGACAAAAAATAGTTGCAAATCCTTGAATTTGTTTCTATCAATCTTCAAAACTTTTTATTCTCTTTTCAGATTCAAGTTCTCCACACTTCTAATGTAAATTTCAATATACTATCTTCATAAAATAAATCAAGAGGCAAACTTTAAGGAAAAAACTAAATTTCACAAAGTTTTCTTATTGTTATGCTCTCCATCAACTTTTTAAAAATAATTTGTACCTAAGTTTCTTGAATTGTTGACTTTATAGTTCCTTTGTCACACATATTTGGAAAGTTCTTGACCCAACTTGAACCAAATCACAATAAGTCTGTCAATAGAATTTTTACAAGCCATGCATTGTGGAGAGTTTATCCTTGAAAGTATGACTAGCACTGATAGATTTAAGTCAATTGAATAACAATTTATGATCAAAACTGCTGAAGTTCTTCAAATAGCTCATTTTCCTCAATGTCAGTTAATTTGGCAGGAAATAACAGCTCCTTTGGTGTAAGCAAGGGATGTATAACTCCTCTATTTGAGATTCTTAGAGTCTTCTTTGCTAAATAATTCCAATCTGACGTGTGTGTGTGTGTGTGTGTGTGTGTGTGTGTGTGTGTGTGTGTGTGTGTTTAATGCCCTGTGATATCAAAAGGGCCATTATTCATTCTGACTTCTGGGGATTCCATTTGTGTAATTTCTCATTGGCTTAATTTGTGTATCGTATCTCCTTTCTTATGGAAGAGAAAAAAATACAGAATTGTTTCAGTATTCTTCTTTCATTCATTAGTTATCAACTGTACCATCTTGAAAAGCATAAGACTTTGTTCTGGCACTCAGTTAAATTTTCACAAAATAGCTTGGTCCATTTGGAGTTTGCTTTCTAGCATTTCTAGGACAGGTACAGAGAAGGTTTTATTCTAGGGCAAGACTCTTCTGAGGAAACTACTCATTATCCTGAAGAGTAGAAGGTCTTTTCAAGATGGCTGCTATGGGTTCTGGGAATTGTTTGACTTATTTTTCTTTAGTTCGTTCCTTAGCTTTGTGGAATTTCGCTCCACATATATACAAATTGAATGCAATCAAAGACTCAAAGAGACTCTTCTGCATCTCTTAGTAGACGCTGCTCTGTGCTGCTCTGCCCTCCAAATTCTAGTCACCTCAGTTTCCTTAAACTCTGAACTTTGCCTCCAACTCAGCAAGAGTCAAAGAGTTTGAGTTCATTTCCTGCACTGAGACCTGGAGACTGTTCCAATAACAGTAATATAGCACAGTTGTCAGGCTCATCTCATTTGTTTCTTTTCTCTCAGGAATCACAGTTCTGTACTGCCTGTTGTGCAATGTCTGAAAACCATTTTTTCATTTTATTTTTCCCTCTGTGTTTTTAGTTGCTTGAAGCAGGGCAACCACTCCCTTAGCAGGTATTTCTTCATGAGCCAAAACTGAAATCAGTTTCTTATAAAATTAAACATAAGCTTAACATATAAAATAACCACTCCTACATATTTACCAAAGAAAAATTAAATCATATGTCTAGAAAGCAATCTATACGCAGACATTCATAACAGCTTTATTTATAATAGATAAGATTTTAAATAACCTCAAAACCCAACAAACTCAAGTGAATTAATATACTTTCATATATTCATATAATGAACGATTACTGTGAAATATAAGAACACAGCACTGATATACATTACATGGAAGAATGTCAAAAACGTTTTGCTGAAAAAAGAAGCCAAACCAAAAAAAAGAGTACATGCTCTATGATTCCATTCATGTGAAGTTCTAGAACAAACAAACTAACCTATAGAAATCAGATTGGTCATTGCCTAGGGGATGGGGTGGGGAATTGAACACTAAGATCCATGAAGGATCTTTTTAGAGCGATGGAAAATTTTCTTATTGATACAGCGACCCCCCTACCCTACCCCCAACATACTATGTAAATTAAACACATTTTTTTTTTTTTAACGGTATGCGGGCCTTTCACTGTTGTGGCCTCTCCCGTTGCAGAGCACAGGCTCCGGACGCGCAGGCTCAGCGGCCATGGCTCACGGGCCTAGCCACTCAGCGGCATGTGGGATCTTCCCGGACCGGGGCACGAACCCGTGTGCCCTGCATCGGCAGGCGGACTCTTAACCACTGTGCCACCAGGGAAGCCCACTTAAATACATTCTTAATAAAAGGTAGCTTAGAGCAATGTGGTAGCAATGGAGATGGAATGAAGAATTTGAATTTGGAAAACTTTAGATGGTTAAAACAGACAGGAATTAGTGATGGAAATGATAGTGAAAGAGGAGGGATAGGAAGTTTTCAAGAGTGACTCTGAGGTTCCTGAGTTGGATAGGCATACATTCACTGAAACAGGAAACCCTAGAAAAGAACTAGACTGGAAAAAACTGAGAGGTAGTAGGGAGAGGGCTATTGCTCCAACATTAAGTTGGAAGTATTTTTAATATATGCAAGTGAAAATGTCATGTACTAGATTTACAGGATTGGAACTCAGAGGTGTGCTTTGGAGATATCTGTCACTGGCGTGTAGGTTTAATTAAACTATGGATGTAGACCAAGCTGCCTGAAAGAGTGAGATGGGAATGGACTTTGAAAAATTGCACGTTTCACTGATATTGTTAAGAGGGTACAGATAGGGTATAGATTTATTCACACTTTGGTTTGTTCATTGATTTGGCAAATAATTTCGTATGCCTTTTATTACTAGATACTATTCATTGTAAGCACTATGAATAAACAATCCATAAGATGGAAAGAGAGTCCTACACTTATCACAGATTTAGGATGGAACCAGTTTGACCTATTGTGTAATTTTCCCAGTAGTTCATTCACTATTGGTGCATAATCAACAGATTCATATACTTATGTTGCTATACTGTTGAGTTTTTATCAGCTGTATTCTAAATGACAACAAAAGGTAACAGATTGGAAGCATGTTATTGACGGTCAAAGGAATCTGAGATGGATAAGAAGGGATATAAAAATAAGGAAAGTCTATGCCATGATAAACAAGATTATTCTTTCAGAAAACAAAAATAGTAAAGGTTAATGAAGATGCCTTCTGGTAGACACAACATGGTTGCTCCTTACAGTATGCAAGGCAATAAGCTTTATGTTCCATCCATATGTGAAGGCTCTCTTTGGAATCATCATTTAATACAGAAGCTGGCTAAACACACACACACACACACACACATGCATGTCATGTCAGGCCTTTTCTTAATGTACTCTCCTGCTCTTTTTCTGTATTGTTTAAGTTAATGGATAGGAGAATTACCAAACATTCAAATAAACTATTTCTTTCTGCTAAGAAAAAATACTTTGTAGGAAGTTGAAATTGAAATCAAGATTGAGACAGGTATATTCTCTTAGAGAAGTGCAACAGATATCTCAGGGAGAGAGGACTTCAAAAGCAACCAGAAAACAATATGAACATTAAAATATTTAAGCACATCATTTGCCTGTAAAACAGATAAATTTACAATTAACACAAAAATTTTAAAAAGTTATTTTAAAAATTGCAATTATATTTAAGAAAATAAAATAAATGTTTATTATAGCATTAAATTAAAATCAAGCCTATTGAAGTGGCAGATATTATCAGTAAGCAACATAACAGGAGGCGTTTATTAATTATAGAGCCAGAGGAATGGCTAATGGAGAAGACACACCAACCATACAGACTGTCCTCTTGTATCAGGAAACTATGCTCCATTTGACAAATATCTCTTGTCAGTTTCTTGACATATTTACAATCCTAGGGTTATTAAGAATACTTCCACAATTTTTCTAAGAAGTTAATACTGCATTCAATTATTAAGTAGTTATAATATTTAATATACTTGCTATAAAATAATTTCTGACATTTAATTTAAAATTCCCTTAGTTTATATTTGTTCTTTCACTAAAATATGCCTCATCATGATTATCCTACTTGCATAATTTGCTTCAAATGCCAACTAAGACACAGATCCTCATTCAAACACATAGAATTTTATATCATTTTTCCTTTTTAGAAATGCCTGTGTTGATAACATTGCTCTTTGTGTGGTGGAAGATTACCAATCACCTCCTCCCTGAGTCTATATCCTGTATTTCATTTGAAGAGATCATTATTTGCAACATATTTTGGCAAAAGATTGAATGAAGTTAGAGCTGTCAGATATAATGATAAAAATCATAGGCTCTGAAGTCAGGCTGCGTGCGTTCAATCCCTAGTCTCACTGTACAGTAAATGCATGGCCTTGAGTGATTGTTTTTAACTTCTGTAACCTCAATTTCCTTATATATAAAATGGAGAGACTAATAGATGGTATTACTGAGCACGTATAACATGCTAGGCAAAGGTCTAAAAGTTTTTCATGTATTAACTCATAAATCCCCTCAATAACCCTATGAGGTTATTATTATCAGTGTTTAATTTAAAATGAGACATATGAAAAGTAAGGAAAGAAATAATATGTTCAATGCCATGCACTTTGAATCAGGTAATGGTGAGTTTATGTAGTCTTTTTTTTTTAAATACACCTTTACTGGAATGTAATTGCTTCACAGTGCTGTGTTAGTTTTTGTTGTACAACAAAGTGAATCAGCCATATGCATACATATATCCCCATATCCTCTCCCTCTTGAGCCTCCCTCCCACCCTCTCTATCCCACCCCTCTAGGTCGTTGCAAAGCTCATCTCCCTGTACTATGCTGCCGATTCCCACTAGCTATCTATTTTACATTCGGTAGTGTGTATATGTCGATGCTACTCTCACTTCGCCCCAGCTTCCCCCTCCCCTCCGTGTCCTCAAGTCCGTTCTCTATGTCTACGTCTTTATTCCTGCCGTTCCACTAGGTTCATCAGTACCATTTTTTTTTTTTTAAGATTCCATATATATGCGTTAGTATATGGTATTTGTGTTTCTTTTTCTGACTTACTTCAGAGTTTATGTAATCTTAATCATTGAATACTGATTCCCACAGTCCTACCATGAGATCTACCACTTAGTAGAGCACTTATTACATGGTATGAGTTCTAAGAATATCTATCCTCCTGTTTGTCGTGAGCTTTTGACTCAACTTAGTTAGCTAGCTAGGTAGTGGTGTTCTCTTTTTATCCTTGCCTCTGTTAAGTAACCTCCTCAAGCTTCGCATATAGTTGAAATGTCAAAAATACAGAATTATAAAGAGTAAAATATTAAAATCCATTTATCCCCTCCCCTCAGTTCCAATACAAATATAGTCATTATTAATGATTTGGTGTGTTCTGTGCAGTTGTTTTTCTTTATATACTTTTTACTTACACACACATAGAAGGTCATATACAAATACCTTAGTTTCATTAAATAGTTTGATCATTACACAAGTATGAGATGATGCTATATACTCTTTTGGTTTTGTTTTTTTTTTAATAAATAAATAGTTTGTTTGTTTATTTATTTATTTATTACTGCATTGGGTCTTTGTTACTGCCTGCGGGCTTTCTCTAGTTGCAGAGAGTGGGGGCTACTCTTCATTATGGTGCGTGGGCTTCTCGTGGTGGTGGCTTCTCTTCTTGCAGAGCATGGGCTCTAGGCGCCCAAGCTTCAGTAGTTGTGGCAAGTAGGCTCAGTAGTTGTGGCTTGTGGGCTCTAGAGCACAGGCTTAGTTGTTGTGGTGCACAGGCTTAGTTGCTCCACGGCCTGTGGGATCTTCCCGGACCAGGGATCGAACCCGTGTCCCCTGCATTGGCAGGAGGATTCTTAACTACTGCATCACCAAGGAAGTCCTTCTATATACTCTTTTAAATTTTTTTATTCAATTTATTTAAACTAAAGAAAAACCCAAAATAGTCCACCCATTTCTCCGTACCCCCCACCTCTTACAATCACCAATCTGTTCTTTGTATCTCCATTTTTTTTTTAACATTCCACATATATCAGAGATCATACAGTATTTGTCTTTCTCTGTCTGATTTATTTCACTTAGCATAATGCCCTTGAGGGCTGTGTGTGTGTGTGTGTGTGTGTGTGTGTGTGTGTATAAATAAAATATACTCTTTTGTAGATTTATTAGCCTTTACAAATATCAAAGTACCTATTTTGAAGTAATTTTATGATGGCTGCTCTAAAATATTTGGCAGAGAATTCCAAACTCTGATTTATCTCAGTGTTGACATGTGTCAGTTGTCATTTCTCATTTAAGCTGTGTTTCCTGGTTCTTGGTATGATGAGTGATTTTCAACTATATCCTGGATATTATGTTAGAAGTTTCTTGATCTTACTTAAATCTTATTTTGGCAGGCAGATGCCCTGTTTAGGTTTAGCCTGTAGGTCCTGGTGGCCCTCACAAGCTGCACTGATGTTCTGTCTGTGAGTAGATAAGGTACAGCTGTCAGCTGTGGGGAGATGTGGGGAGAGTGGCTGGTTTGTTCTGTCAAAGACTTACTGGTGGTGATGCCACAGAAAAGTTGCCCTAGGCCATCATTAGATATGGATCTGAATGCCAAGTTTCTGCTGCTCATCTCTTTCCAGGTCCCTTGGTCAGACAGATCAGGCTTTTCTTGTATTTTATACTTTGTTTTTGTTGTCATTGTTTTTCATTTTTTTGTTTGCTGGTTTGTCTTTCTGTTCAGGGTTGGAGGGCTCCCTGACACACTATTAGGCATGCATAGAATATAAAAATAAAATCCAGGGAACTCATAGGTGTCCTTTTGGTCCTGTGGACCCTAGCCAGTCTATTTTCTTTCTCTCTACTTTGCAGAGTCTTTTTATGATTGTCTTTTGAATTATTTCTAGGGTGTTTAGTTGAATTTAGGAAGATGGAACAGGGGAAATTGGTTCTATACTATCTTACCCTAGAACTGGAAGCTCAAAGCATCTATTTTTAATTGTTTGTTTTCTGTCATTAATTTTGCTTTTAGTTTGATTACATCCTCTCCTTCACATTATTTAGGTTTATTCCACTGCTCTTCTTTTAAATTACTGAGTTTAATGTCTAGTATATTCAGTTAAATCTTCTTTGTTTTCTAATAGAGTTGACATTGCAAGATTTTATTTTTTACAGAAAGCAAATGGGGTGACATCTCAGGAATTTTTATGTTCAACGTTTTCAGTGTATTTTGAAAAGAGGAAGGTAGCTTACCAAGTGAAATAAAGGTCCCATTTTTCCAATGGTGGAGTTCACACTGGGAGGGGGCAGCCAGCCAGGAAATGCTTTCACAGTCTTTTTTCCTCCAGCAGTGGCCCTGTGACAATTTCTAGCCAGTAGAGTGTGAGCAGAGACTTCTGTGCCACCTCCAGGCCTAATCAGTAAAAACCTTCAGCACATGCAAAAAATAATACAGACCCTATGAGCCCAAATTCTTGAATAATTCTTTGAAATTTGCCTTCCTTTGTTTATACACTCAGTACTATTACCTGAAAAACTTCAGTTACATGTATCACTGTATACATGTTTAGATCTATAATTTGTATATCTTATCTCCAAGCTGAAAAAGATTCCCTCATTTGCAAATGAGTTATTTAGAAGAGTCTGTCTTTAAATTTAACTGAAAGGCTTTTATTTTGATTACTACTTCAGTGTTATTTTTCTAATTGTATTCATTGCATTTAGAAAATATAACATTAAAAAACTGCTTTTTGAAATGTATTGATATAATCTTTATGAATTCATATATGATCACTGTTACTAATATTGCACAAGTTTTAGTAAAAAATGAGTAATCCATGTAACTAGAGTACAATATTCATTGTTTGTCTATTAGATCAAGCCTACTTATTCAGTTCCTCTATATACTTAATACTTGTTTTCCATTTGTTTTACTGATTTCTGAGAGGAGTGTGTTAAAGTTTTCAAATATAATTTTGTGTTTGATCATTTCAATTTTGCTTATATATTTCCAAGTAATGATTAAATACATTAAAAGTCACAAGTGTTATATCATAAGTATGTTTTTATCTTTAGTAACATTTTTTCTTATTTATTTTCTGAATACTATTTTGTTTTATAGTAATAAAATGATACTATAATTTATAGAATTTTAAAAATTATTGTGATAAGACTACTTGAGCTCTACCTAAGCGCTCAATACAGTGTTGTTAATTCTAAGTATAATGTTGTGTAGCAGATCTCTAGAACTTATTCATCTTGTGTAACTGAAACTTTATACCCCTTGAAAAGCAATCACCTCTCTTCACTCTCTAGCAACCGCCATTCCACTCTTTGTGTCTATGCGTTTGACTATTTAACATACCTCACGCAGTGGGATCATGTAGTATTTGTCCTTCTGTGACTGGTTTATTTCACTTAACATAATGTACTCCAGGTTCATCAGTGCTGTTGCATATGGAGGTATCTCCTTTTCTTTTAAGGTTGAAAAATCATCGTTTGTGTGTGTGTGCGTGTGTGTGTGTGTGCACTCATGTGTGTGTGTTTTCTTTATCCATTCATCTCTCAATGGATATTTAGGTTATATCTGTGTCATGGCTATTGTGAATAATGCTGCAATGGACATTGGAATGCATATATCTCTACAGGATCCTTATATCAATTCTCTTGGCTATATACCCAGAAGTGGGATTGATTGATCATATGATTATTCTATTTTGAACTTTTTTGAGTAAAGTCCATCCTGATTTCTATAGTGGCTGCACCACTTTAAATTTCTACTAACACCATACAAGGGGTTCTATTGGGTTGGCCAAAAGGTACATTCATTTTCTTCCATAAGGTGGCTCTAGTAGCACTTAGCTGTCTTTAACTTCATTTGAAACGATTTCATTAGGTTGTATTGTGACAGCTGACATATCAGCATGCATTTAAAAAAACTTATCAAAATTGGTGAATAGCCATTTTAGTATTGAAGATGGAAGAAAAAAAGCAACATTTTCGGCATATTATGCTTTATTATTTCAAGAAAGGTAAAAACGCAACTGAAACACACAAAAGGATTTGTGCAGTATATCGAGAAGGTGCTGTGACTGATCGAACGTGTCAGAAGGGGTTTGCAAAGTTTCATCATGAAGATTTCTCGCTGGGTGATGCTCCACAGTCAGGTAGACCAGCTGAAGTTGATAGCTATCAAATAGAGACATTAATTGAGAATAATCAGTGTTTTACCACGTGGGAGGTAGCTGACATACTCAGAATATCCAAATCAAGTGCTGAAAATCATTTGCACCAGCTTGGTTATGTGAATCACTTTGATGTTCAGGTTTCACATAAGTTAAGCGAAAAAAACCTTCCTGACCATATTTCTCCATGCGATTCTCTACTTAAATGTAATTAAAACGTTCCATTTTTAAAACAAATTGTGATTGGCAATGAAAAGTGGATACTGTACAATAATAATGTGGAAGGGAAGGAATCGTGGGGCAAGTGAAATGAACCACACCAAAGGCCGGTCTTCATCCAAAGAAGGTGATGGCGGGATTAGAAGGGAGACCTTTATTATGAGCTCCTTCAGGGAAAACAAGTGATTAATTCCAGCAAGTACTGATCCCAGTTAGACCAGCTGAAAGCAGCACTTGATGAAAAGCATCCGAATTAGTCAACAGAAAACACATAATCTTCGATCAGGATAACGGAAGACCACATGTTTCTCTGATGACCAGGCAAGAACTGTTATAGCTTGGCTGGGAAGTTCTGATTCATCCGCCATATTCACCAGACATTGCACCTTCAGATTTCCATTTATTTCGGTCTTTATAAAATTCTCTTAATGGAAAAAATTTCAATTCCCTGGAAGACTGTAAAAGGCACCTGGAACAGTTCTTTGCTCAAAAAGATAAAAAGTTTTTGCAAGATGGAATTATGAAGTTGCCTGAAAAATGGCAGAAGGTAGTGGAGCAAAAGGATGACTTGTGTTGTTCAATAAAGTTCTTGGTGAAAATGAAAAATGTGTCTTTTATTTTTACTTCAAAACAGAAGGAACTTTCTGGCCAACCAAAAAGTTATCCACATACTCTTGAACACTTTTCTTTTTTTTCTTTGTTTTGTAACATCTTTATTGGAGTATAATTGCTTTACAATGTTGTGTTAGTTTCTGCTGTATAACAAAGTGAATCAGCTCTACATATACATATATCCCCTTATCTCCTCCCTCTTGCATCTCCCTCCCACCATCCCTATCCAACCCTCTAGGTGGTCACAAAGCACCGAGCTGATCTCCCTGTGCTATGTGGCTGCTTCCCACTAGCTATCTATATTACATTTGGTAGTGTATATATGTCCATGCCACTCTCTCACTTCCTTCCAGCTTACCCTTCCCTCTCCCTGTATCCTCAAGTCCATTCCCTATGTCTGCATCTTTATTCCTGTCCTGCCCCTAGGTTCCTCAGAACCATTTTTTTTAGATTCCATATATATGTCTTAGCATACCGTATTTGTTTTTCTCTTTCTGACTTCACTCTGTATGAAAGACTGTAGGTCCATCCACCTCACTACAAATAAGTCAATTTTGCTTCCTTTTAAGGCTGAGCAATAATCCATTGTATATATGTGTTATATCTTCTTTATCTATTCATCTGTCGATGGACACTTAGGTTGTTCCATGACCTGGCTATTAAAAATAAAGCTGGGGTTTCCCTGGTGGTGCAGTGGTTGAGAGTCCGCCTGCCGATGCAGGAGACATGGGTTCATGCCCCAGTCCGAGAAGATCCCACATGCCGCAGAGTGGGTAGGCCCGTGAGCCATGGCCGCTGAGCCTGCGCGTCCGGAGCCTGTGCTCCGCAACAGGAGAGGCCACAACAGTGAGAGGCCCGCGTACCGCAAAAAAAAAAAAAAAAAAGCTGCAATGAACATTGTGGTACATGTCTCTTTTTGAATTATGGTTTTCTCAGGATATATGCCCAGTAGTGGGATTGCTGGGTCGTATGGTAGTTTTGTTTTTAGTTTTTTAAGGAACCTCCATACTGTTCTCCATAGTGGCTGTATCGATTTACATTCCCACCAACAGTGCAAGAGGGTTCCCTTTTCTCCACACCCTCTCCAGCATTTATTGTTTGTAGATTTTTTGTTGATGGCCATTCTGACTGGTGTGAGGTGATACCTCACTGTAGTTTTCATTGGCATTTCTCTAATGATTAATGATGTTGAGCATTCTTTCATGTGTTTGTTGGCAATCTGTATATCTTCTTTGGAGAAATGTCTGTTTAGGTCTTCTGCCCATTGTTGGATTGGGTTGTTTGTTGTTTTGACTGCATGAGCTGCTTGTAAATTTTGCAGATTAATCCTATGTCAGTTGCTTCATTTGCAAATATTTTCTCCCATTCTGAGGGTTGTATTTTCATCTTGTTTATGGTTTCCTTTGCTGTGCAAAAGCTTTTAGGTTTCCTTAGGTCCCATTTTTCTATTTTTGTTTTTATTCCATTTCACTAGGAGGTGGGTCGAAAAGGATCTTGCTGTGATTAATGTCATAGAGTGTTCTGGCTGTGTTTTTCTCTGAGAGTTTTATAATGTCTGGCCTTACATTTAGGTGTTTAATCCACTTTGAGTTTATTTTTGTGTATGGTGTTAGGGAGTGTTCTAATTTCATTCTTCTAAATGTAGCTCTTCAGTTTTCCAAATACCATTTATTGAAGAGGTTATCTTTTCTCCATTGTATATTCTTGCCTCCTTTATGAAAATTAAGGTGACCATATGTGTGTGGGTTTGTCGCTGGACTTTCTATCCTGTGCCATTGATCTATATTTCTGATTTTGTGCCAGTACCATACTGCCTTGATTACCTTAGCTTTCTAGTATTGTCTGAAGTCCGGGAGCCTGATTCCTCCAGCTCCATTTTTCTTTCTCAAGCTTGCTTTGGCTATTCGGGGTCTTTTGTGTTTCCATACAAATTGTGACATTTTTTGTGCTAGTTCTGTGAAAAATGCCATTGATGGTTTCATAGGGATTGCATTGAATCTGTGGATTGCTTTCGGTAGTATAGCCATTTTCACAATATTGATTCTTCCAATCCAAGAACATGGTATATCTCTCCATCTGTTTGTATCATCTTTAATTTCTTTCACCAGTGTCTTATAGTTTTCTGCATACAGTTATTTTGTCTCTTTAGGTAGGTTTATTCCTAGGTATTCTATTCTTTTTGGTGCAGTGGTAAATGGAAGCATTTCCTTAATTTCACTTTCAAATATTTCATCATTACTGTATAGGAATGCAAGAGATTTCTGTGCATTAATTTTGCATCCTGCTACTTTACCAAATTCGTTGATTAGCTCTAGTAGTTTTCTAGTAGCATCCTTAGGATTCTTTATAGTATCATGTTATCTGCAAACAGTGACAGCTTTACTTCTTCTTTTCCAATTTGGATTCCTTTTATTTCTTTTTCTTCTCTAAAAAGAAAAGATTGCTGTGGCTAAAACGTCCAAAACTTTGTTGAATAATAGTGGTGAGAGTGGACAACCTTGTCTTCTTCCTGATCTTAGAGGAAATGGTTTCAGTTTTTCACCATTGAGAACGATGTTGGCTGTGGCTTTGTCATATATGACCTTTATTATGTTGAGGAAAGTTCCTTCTGTGCCTACTTTCTGGAGGGTTTTTATCACAAATGGGTGTTGAATTTTGATGCAAGCTTTTTCTGCATCTACTGAGATTATCATATGGTTTTTATCTTTCAATTTGTTAATATGGTTTATCACATTTATTGCTTTGCATATATTGAAGAATCCTTGCATTCCTGGGATAAACCCCACTTGGTCATGGTGTATGATCCTTTTAATGTGCTGTTGAATTCTGTTTGCTAGTATTTTGTAGAGGATTTTTGCATCTATGTTCATCAGTGATTTTGGCCTGTAGTTTTCTTTCTTTGTGACATCCTTGTCTGGTTTTGGTATCAGGGTGATGGTGGCCTCGTAGAATAAGTTGTGGGACTGTTCCTCCCTCTGCTATATTTTGGAAGCGTTTGAGAAGGATAGGTGTTAGCTCTTCTCTAAATGTTTGATAGAATTCATCTGTGAAGCCATCTGGTGCTGGGCTTTTGTTTGTTGGAAGATTTTTAATCACAGTCTCAATTTCAGTGCTTATGATTGGTCTGTTTACATTTTCTATTTCTTCCTGATTCAGTCTCGGCAGGTTGTGCATTTGTAAGAATTTGTCCATTTCTTCCAGTTTGTCCATTTTATTGGCATATAGTTGCTAGTAGTAATCTCTCATGATCCTTTGTATTTCTGCAGTGTCAGTTGTTACTTCTCCTTTTTCATTTCAAATTTAGTGATTTGAGTCTTCTCCCTATTTTTCTTGATGAGTCTGGCTAATGGTTTATTAATTTTGTTTATCTTCTCAAAGAACCAGCTTTTAGTTTTATTGATCTTTGCTATCGTTTCCTTCATTTCTTTTTCATTGATTTCTGATCTGAGCTTTATGATTTCTTTCCTTTTGCTAACTATGAGGTTTTTATGTTCTTCTTTCTCTAATTGCTTTTGGTGTAAGGTTATGTTGTTTATTTGAGGTGTTTCTTGTTTCTTGAGGTAGAATTGTATTGCTATAAACTTCTGTCTTAGAACTGCTTTTGCTGCATCCCATAGGTTTTGGGTCATTGTGTTTTCATTGTCATTTGTTTCTAGGTATTTTGTTATTTCCTCTTTAATTTCTTCTGTGATCTCTTGGTTATTTAGTAGTGTATTGTTTAGCCTCCATGTGTTTGTATTTTTTACAGATTTTTTCCTGTAATTGCTATGTAGTCTCATAGCGTTGTGGTCGGAAAAGATATTTGATACAATTTCAATTTTCTTAAATTTACCAAGGACTGATTTGTGACCCAAGATATGATCTATCCTGGAGAATGTTCCATGAGCGCTGGAGAAGAAAGTGTATTCGGTGTTTTTGGATAGAATGTCCTAGAAATATCAATTTAGTCCATCTTGTTAAATATATCACTTAAAGCTTGTGTTTCCGTATTTATTTTCATTTTAGATGGTTTGTCCATTGGTGAAAGTGGGGTGTTAAAGTCCCCTACTATGATTGTTTTACTGTCAGTTTCCCCTTTGATGGCTGTTAGCATTTGCCTTATATATTGAGGTGCTCCTATGTTGGGTGCATAAATATTTACAATTGATTTATCTTCTGCTTGGATTGCTCCCTTGATCATTATGTAGTGTCCTTCTTTGTCTCTTGTAATAGTCTTTATTTTAAAGTCTATTTTGTCTGATATGAGAATTGCTCTTCCAGCTTTCTTTTGATTTCCATTTGCATAGAATATCTTTTTCCATCCTCTCACTTTCAGTCTATATGTGTCCCTAGGTCTGAAGTGGGTCTCTTGTAGACAGCATATATATGGGTCTTGTTTTGTATCCATTCAGCCGGACTGTGTCTTTTGGTTGGAGCATTTAATCCAGTTACATTTGAGGTAGTTATTGATATATATGTTCCTATTACAATTTTCTTAATTGTTTTGGGTTTGTTATTCCAGGTCTTTTCCTTCTCTTGTGTTTTCTGCCTAGAGAAGTTCTTTTAGCATTTGTTGTAAAGCTAGTTTGGTGGTGCTGAATTCTCTTAGGTTTTGCTTATCTGTAAAGGTTTTAATTTCTCCGTTGAACCTGAATGATATCCTTGCTGAGTAGAGTAATCTTGGTTGTAGTTTTTTTCCTTTTTATCACTTTAAATATGTCATGCCACTCCCTTCTGTCTTACAGAGTTTCTGCTGTAAGATCACCTGTTAACCTTATGGTGATTCCCTTGTATTTTATTTGCTATTTTTCCCTTGCTGCTTTTAATATTTTTTCTTTGTATTTAATTTTTGATAGTTTGATTAATACGTGTCTTGGCTTGTTTCTCCTTGGATTTATCCTGTATGGGACTCTCTGTGCTTCCTGGACTTGATTGACTCTTTCCTTTCCTATGTTAGGGAAGTTTTCAACTATAATCTCTGCAAATATTTTCTCAGTCCCTTTCTTCTTCTCTTCTTCTGGGACCCATATAATTTGAATGTTGGTGCATTTAACGTTGTCCCGGAGGTCTTTAAGACTGTCCTCAATTCTTTTCATTCTTTTTTCTTTATTCTGCTCTGTGGTAGTTATTTCCACTATTTTATCTTCCAGGTCACTTATCCATTCTTCTTCCTCAGTTATTCCGCTATTGATTCCTTCTAGAGAATTTTTTAGTTTCATTTATTGTGTTGTTCATCATTGTTTGTTTGCTCTTTAGTTCTTCTAGGTCCTTGGTAAATGTTTCTTGTATTTTCTCCATTCTATTTAAATGATTTTGGATCATCTTTCCTTTCATTACTCTGAATTCTTTTTCAGGTAAACTGCCTATTTCCTATTCATTTATTTGGTCTGGTGGGTTTTTACCTTGCTCTTTCATCTGCCTCATATTTCTCTGTCTTCTCATTTTGCTTAACTTACTGTGTTTGAGGTCTCCTTTCAACAGGCTGCAGGTGCGTAGTTCCTGTTGTCTGCCCTCAGTGGATGAGATTGGTTCAGTGACTTGTTTAGGTTTCCTGGTAGAGGGGACTGGTGCCTGTTTTCTGGTTGTGTGGAGCTGGATCTTGTCTTTCTGGTGAGCAGGGCCATGTCCGGTGGTATGTTTTGGGGTTTCTGTGAACTTAGTATGATTTTAGGCAGCCTCTCTGCTAGTGGGTGGGGTTGTGTTCCTGTCTTGGTAGTTGATTTGCATGGGGCGTCCAACAGTGGAGCTTGCTGGCCATTGGGTGGAGCTGGGTCTTAGTGTTGAGATGGAGATCTCTGGGGGAGCTCTTGCCATTTGATATTATGTGGAGCTGGGAGGTCTCTGGTGGACCAATGTCCTGAACTCAGCTCTCCCACCTCAGAGGCACATGCCTGACACCTGGCTGGAGCACCAAGACCCTGTCAGCCACACGGCTCAGAAGAAAAGGGAAAAGAAAGAAAGAAAGAAAGAAAGAAAAAGAATAAATGAAAATTTAAAAATTATTAAAATAAAAAATAAATTAAATTATTAATAATTAAAAAATTAAACAGTAATAAAAATGAATAGAAAGAAAGAAGAGAGCAACCAAACCAAAAAACAAATCCAGTAATGATAACAAGCACTAAAGACTATACCAAAAAAAAAAAAAAAAATGGACAGACAGAATCCTAGGACAAATGGCAAAAGCAAAGTTATACAGACAAAATCTCACAAAGAAGCATACACATACACACTCACAAGAAGAGAAAAAGGAAAACAATATATATCTATATATAAAATAAAGGAACAGAGCTATCAAATCAATGAAAAAAATCTACCAATGATAATAAACTCTAAATACTAAACTAAGATAGACATAAAACCAGAGACAAATTAGATACAGAAAGCAAATCCCAAGTCTACAGTTGCTCCCAAAGTCCATCACCTCAGTTTTGGGATGATTTGTTGTCTGTTCAGATATTCCAGACATGCAGGGTACATCAAGTTGATTGTGGAGATTTAATCCACTGCTCCTGAGGCTGCTGGGAGAAATTTCCCTTTCTCTTCTTTGTTCCCACAGCTGCTAGGTTCAGCTTTGGATTTGGCCCCGCCTCTGTGGGTAGGTTGCCTGAGGGCGTCTGTTCCCCCCACCCAGACAGGACAGGGTTAAAGTAGTAGCTGATTAGGGGGCTCTGGCTCACTCAGGCCAGCGGGAGGGAGGGGTACGGAATGAGGGGCAAGCCTGCGGTGGTAGAGGCCAGCATGATGTTGCAACAGCCTGAGGCTCACTCTATGTCCTCCCAGAGAAGTTGTCCCAGGATCATGAGACCCTGGCAGTGGCAGGCTGCACAGGCTCTGAGGAGGGGAGCTGGGGATAATGACCTGTAGTTGCACACAGGATTCTTTGTTGCTGCAGCGGCAGCTGCCTTCGCATTTCATGCCCGTCTGTCTCTGGTGTCCGCCCTTATAGCCGAGGCTTGCGCCCATCTCTGGAGCTCATTTAGGCAGTGCTCTGAATCCCCTCTCCTCATGCACCCTGAAACAATGGTCTCTTGCCTCTTAGGCAGTTCCAGACTTTTTTCTGGGCTCCCCCCCAGCTAGCTGTGGCACACTAGCCCCCTTCAGGCTGTGTTCACGCAGCCAACCCCAGTCCTCTCCCTGGAATCTGACCTCTGAAGCCAGAGCCTCAGCTCCCAGCCCCCACCTGCCCCAGTAGGTGAGCAGACAAGCCTCTCAGGCTGGTGAGTGCTGGTCAGCACTGATCCTCTGTGCGGGAATCTCTCTGCTTTGCCCTCTGTACCCCTCTTGCTGAGCTCTCCTCCATGGCTCCAAAGCTTCCTCCCTGCCCATCTCCCGTCTCCACCAGTGAAGGGGCTTCCTAGTGTATGGAAACTTTTCCTCCTTCACAGCTCCCTCCCAGAGGTGCAGGTCCCATCCCTATTGTTTTGTCTCTGTTCTTTCTTTTTTCCTTTTCCCCTCCCCAGGTACATGGGATGTGTCTTGCCTTTTGGGAAGTCAGAGGTCTTCTGCCAGCGTTCAGTAGGTGTTCTGTAGGAGATGTTCCACATGTAGATGTATTTCTGATGTATTTGTTGGGAGGAAGGTGATCTCCACGTCTTACTCCTCCCCCTTCTTGAAGGTCTATCCTTGAACACTTACATCATTTTGATAATAACCATCTTAGCAAAAGCATTTTTGTTTTGATTTGCATTTCACTGATGATTAGTGATGTTGACTATGTTTTCATAGAGCTGTTGGCACTTGTTTGTCTTTGGAGAAACAAATGATTTGCCCGTTTATTTATTTATTTATTTTTTTAGTTATTGAGTTTTGGGAGTTCCTTATATATTTTGGATTTCAGTTCCTTATTAAATATATGCTTTGCACTATTTTTTTAACCACTGTATAGGTTGCCTCTTCACTCTATGATGTTTTCTTTTGCTGTACAGAAACCTGTTTGTTTGATTTAGTCTCACTTGTCTATTTTGCTGTTTTTTGCTTCTGTTTTTGTTGTCATATCTAAAAAATCACTGCCTAGACCGATGTCATGACGTTTTTCCTCTATGTTTTCTTCCAGGAGTTTTAAAGTTTCAGTTTTCACATTTAAATCTTTAATCCATCTTGCATTGATTTTTGTGTACGGTGAAAGGTAATTTGTAAATCTTTGCATGTGGATATCCAGTTTTCTCAATACCATTTCTTTAAGAGACTGTTTTCCCCACTGTGTATTCTTGTTACCCTTGTCAAATACCTGTTGTTTGTTTTACCCTAATAGCAAAGCCAGACAAAGATACTACACGAAAAGAAAACTAGAGGTTAATATCTCTAATGAACATAAATACAAAAATTCTCAGCAAAATACCAGGGAGCTAAATTCAACAGGACATTAAAAAGATCAGACAAGATGATCAAGGGAGATTTTTCCACGGCACACAAGGATAGTTCAGCATATGCAAATTGCTAAACATGATCCACCACAATAACAGAATCAAGGATAAAAAAGCACATGATCATCTCAAAAGATGCAGAAAAAGCTTTTGAAAAAATTCAGTATCCTTTCATGATAAAAACACAGACCAAACAAGATATAGAAAGAATGTACCTCAAAATAATAAAGGCCATGTAGTAAAAGCCCATGGCTAACATGATGTTCAATGGTTAAAAAAAAAGACTGAAAGCTTTTTCTCTAAGATCACGAATAACACAAGGATGCCCACTCCCACCACTTCTATTCAACATAGTACTGGAAGTCCTGGATAGATCACTTCAGCAAGAAAAATGAAAGGCATCCAAATTGAAAAGGAAGAAGTATGCTTGTCTCTGTCTGCATATGTCATAGTTTTATATGTAGAAAACCCTAAAGACTCAGACAAAAAGTGTTAGAACTAATAAAAAATGCATCAAAGTTGCAGGGTACAAAATCAATATATAAAATAATTGCTATTTACGATAGCATTTAAAAGAATAAAGTGCTTAGGAATTAATTTACCCTTGGAGATGAAACATCTGTACACAGAAAACTGTAAAACATCAATGAAAAATTTTAAGTAGACACAGATAAGTGGAAAGATATCCCATGTTTATGGTTGGAATGATTGAAATTGTTCAAATATCCTCACTACCCAAAGTAATCTGTAGATCCAATGTAATTCCTGTCAAGATTCCAAAGTCATTTTTCACTGGATAGAAAAAATTCCTAAAATTCATATGGAACCACAAAAGACCCTGAATAGCCAAAACAGCCTTGAGCAAGAATAATAAAGCTATAGGCATCACCTGTCTTGTTTTAAAAATATATTACAAAGCTACAGTAATCAAAATAATATGGTACTGACATAAAAACAGACATATAGACCAGTGGGGGAGAATAGAGTCCAGAAATAAATCTACATGTCCATGGTCAACTACATTCCTAAGGACACACAAGGAATAGATAGTCTCTGAAACAAATGGTGTTGGGAAATCACAAAATGCACATGTAGAATGATGAAATTGGACCCTATCTTACACCATAATCCAAAATCAACTCATATAGATTAAACACTTAAGAATAAGACCTGAAACTGTAAAACTACTAGAAGAAAAGTGAGGGAAAAAACATCTTGACATTTGTCTGGGCAATGATTTTTGGATATGACTGCAAAAGTACAGGCAACAAAAGCAAAAATAGACAAAGGGATTACGTCAAACTAAAAAGCTTCTGTATAGCAAGGGAAACAATCAAGAGAGTGAAAAGTCAACTTAAAGAGTGGCAGAAAATATCTGTAAACCATACATTTGATAAGGGTTTAATATCCAAAATATATATGGAACACAAATGAATCAATTGACAAAAGACAAATAAACCGATTAAAAAGTGGGCAATGGACCTGAAGACATTACTCCAAAGACCTACAGATATACAAAAGAGTACTCAACATCACTAGTCTTTAGGGAAATTCAAATCAAAAGGCAAATCAGGATGAAATATCACCTTACATCAATTAGAATGCCTATTATCAAAAAGGCAAAAATTACTAGTATTGGCAAGGAGGTAGAGAAAAGGGAGCCCTTTTGGTGGTGATGTAAATTGGTACACCCATTATGGAAGTAGTATGAGGATCCCCTCAATAATTAAAAATAGAATTATCATATGATCCTGCCATCCCACTTTTGGGTATATAGCCAAAGGAAATGAAAACAGTATCTAGGAGATATATCTGCACTTTTATGGTCATTGCAGCATTATTCAAAATGACCAAGCTATGGGAACAATCTAAGTGTCTATCAGTGGTTAAAAGGATAAAGCAAATTTGGTATGTACATACAATGGAATATTATTCAACCTTATAAAATGAAATCAACATTTGTGACAACATGGCTGAACCTGCCAAACATTATTCTAAGTGAAACAAACAAGATACAGAAAAGCAAATACTGTATGATTTCATTTATATGTAGAATGTAAAAAGGTTGACTCATAAAAGCAGAAAGTAGACTGGTGGTTGCCAGGGGCTGGAGAGTGGGGGAAATCGGGAGATGTTGGTCAAAGGGTACAAAGTTTCAGTTATGTAGTGTGAATAACTTCTGTAGATCTGAAGTACATCATGGTGACTGAAGTTAATATTGTATTTTATACTTGAAATTTCTGAGAGGAGATCTTGAGTGGTCTCACAACACACACACACCTGAGGTGATGCAAATGTTAATTAGCTTGATCATGGTAATTATTTCACAAAATAATTATATATCAAAAATTGTGTATCAAAACATCATGTTGGGGGCTTCCCTGGTGGCGCAGTGGTTGAGAGCCCGCCTGCCGACGCAGGGGATACGGGCTCATGCCCCGGTCCAGGAAGATCCTACATGCCGCAGAGCGGCTAGGCCCGTGAGCCATGGACGCTGAACCTGTGCGTCCGGAGCCTGCTGCTCTGCAACGGGAGAGGCCACAGCAGTGAGAGGCCCGCGTACCGCAAAAAAAAAAACAACAAAAAAAAACCCCATCATGTTGTACACCTTAAATATATAATCTTTATTTGTCAATTATACCTCAATAAAGCTGGGCAAAAAAAAAAAAAAAAGACATAAAATCCAATGAAATAGACTAGAGAGCCCAGAAATAAACTGATGAATATATAGTCAACTGATACTTGACAAAATGCCAAGAATATGCAATAAATAAAGGATAACCTCTTTATAGTATTTATTATTAAAATTTCCTTTTTAAAAATTTATAGTAAAATATTTAACTGTATAAAAGCTCAAGTGTATTATGATGAAACCATGTGTCCCTATCGCAGAGCTTAATGAATAACACAAATGTACTATATTTGAATTTCCATTGAATATATTCTTTCTTCCCACTTTCCTATTCCAGTGAAACAAATATCCTGAATTTGGTTTTTATCATTTCCATGATTTTTAAATACTTTCATAATATGTGAATTGTTCCTAAATGATGTATAGCATTATTTGAATATTTTCATACTTTTTAAAGAGAATCCTACTTTATGTATATTTTAGCAACTTGCTTTTTTGATGAAAATGAAGCCTGTAAGTTTATCCATATTTTTACTACTGTATGTGATTATGGTATATGTCCATATCTTTGTTTACCCATTCTCCTATTGAAAGATATTTAGATGTTTTCTAGTTTATTACTATCAGCTGCTAATTGCTGTTTTGTCTCTGACTCTTGTACGTATTTATTTCTTGTAATAGGTACACACGTATGCACACACACACACAAATGAGTGGGTTTTCTGAGTTATAGGTTCCATGCAACTTTCATTTAAAGTAGTTATCACAATAGTTTCTGAAGTGTTTGTATCTAATACACTAGTTATAGCCTAGTGAGCACAGTATAAGAATTGTCATTCCTTTAAATACTTTTAATGTTTGTTGTTTTAAATATAGATAATGATGCAGATACATATATAAATATATACACATATTCTTATATACACATATATCAATACTTAGGGGCGTATATATGTGTGTGTGTATATATATATATATATATATGTATGTATATATGTTTATATATATGAAATAGGGTGAATTGAGTATTGATATTCTCCAATCAGCATTATATAATATGGCAATGTGGATCAAAAACATTAATTTCAAACATTGATCCATGTTCTAGGTTAATTCTAAAGAAACAATCAAGTGTATTTCCAAACATTCATACACAAGATTATTTACTGTGTCCCGTGTTTGAGACAAAACTTGGAAAAAATATAACTGTCTAAAATGTATGTTGTTATAGATATGATAGCATATGCCAACTTGTGGCAGATAATAACAGTGTACAGATAATTTTATTAAGTAAACCTGGAAGTTATAAACAATTACTTATGAAATAGTGATATTTTTCTTAGAACATCTATCGATTCATCACTAGCTTTATCTGTTTGTTTTCAGGCCTTGATATTTGCTCGTCTTTCTGCCGGAAATAATTTTCCCAGAGTTTTTATGTTAAATTATTCAGGTTTTGACTCAAATATATATATGTTCTAGACTTTAGAGCAATTTTAAATTGTAAATTTTTTTAAAGTTATTTTTTTCTTAAAATAGTAAATACTTCTCTAGAATATGTTCAGTAAAGCATACATTAAAGTGTTGAACTAAACCAGGGTCCCCTGTGAATATTTTTTCAGCTAATTATCTATCAGAGATATATTTGGATTTTAAAATTTATCTGTTAAACCTTGGATGGTCTATTCACATTGTTGATATCATGAATATAGTTATCATAAAACTAGGCCAATTTCCATAATCATACAGCATCAAAAGAATTAGTTAACTATAATTGGCCAGAACATTAATTAAATGTCTGGCAAAATTTAGATACTGAAATATTGTCATTAAAAAATAGCCAGTTTTGGTTGTGTTACAAACATATTTTCTTTTTTTCTGTATTGCAAATGTTTTTGTTAAATTTATCTGTGCTAAATATTAGCTAATATCAATCAAGTATTAAAGTGATTTTAGCTAGTAATTTTGAAAGTTGTTGTTTTGATAAGAATAACATCATATATACAAACAATTGACAGTATAACCCTTGAGAAAATTATTGCATATTTTTTTAACCTCACAGTAATATTTAATCCAATATAATCTGCAACTATAGACAGATTAAGACAATACCTCTTCATTCAAGCTTACATATTCAACATATAAATCTATGGTGAAATAAACAGAAGAATATCATACTGTCTCTGGTTTAGGTAATTCGTATGAATTTTTTAACTTAAAATGTTTTATGACATATAGTCTTCAATGGCAATACATGCTAACTGGATAGAAATTTCAGACGTGGCACAAAATGCTATTTATTTTCTATTTCATAGATTGGATTCTATAATGTTCCTTGGAGACCTTTTTACTGGCTTTTTGTTCTTAGGCAAAGTCATATGAATGGATCATAAACTACAACAAAATTATTATCACTGTTTATGTTTAAAACAATTGAGGTGTCTAAAAGACCACAAACAGCTATTATAGTTACATAGCTCTGATATTCAATCAGATCTTATTTCTGCTATTGCCATTTGAAACCTCCTGGTAGCCCAGAGACCAACGTATTAAAATAGAATTTACATGGTTTAAATTTTTGTTTCTTATATTAATTTTTTAGGAAGTGTTTTATGGAGATAGCAAGATACAGCATTCTCCCTTTTCCTGTGTTATGCTATTTCCTCTCCTGAAAATTCTGTGATAAAAGTACTACTCACAGTTCAAGCACTTGTTTAATTTCCCAAAGCAAAACCCTTTAGGCACAGCCACAATTTCTAAAAACTATACTGGAAGAGATAAATAGGTTTTAAAAATTTCACAGCCGAATGTAGAAAAAAGATTCAAACCTCTACTTTCTTCACTTTCTACTGAATATGAAAATACTTTCATGCATAATTATGAAATTTTAAAAGAGATTAGTTACACAACAATAAAATTATAGTTCCTCTGAGCAGGCAGTTATTACTCTTTCCTGAAGATGGACTTTGTAATTACTTGAAGTAAAACAAAAGAATGTCCAGAAAGTTACTGCATGCCTTCAGATATACAAGGAAGAAGCAAAGTTGATACATTTAATTATCTGCCTCCATCCATGTACAAGCTCTATCAACATCTCCCACCAGAGTACTACATTTTTTACAACTGATGAACCTACATTGACAAATCATTATTACCCAAAGACCATAGTTTATATTAAGGTTCACTCTTGGTGTTACACATTCTGTGGCTTTTAACAAATGTACGGTGAAATGTATCCAAAATTAAATTATCATCCAGAATATTTTCAGTGCTCTAAAAATCTGTGTTGTATCAATTCATCCCTGTCTTCCATCTAACCTCTGTCAACCACTGCACTTTTTACTGTCCCCATATCTTTGCCTTTTCCAGAATGCCATGTAGTTGGAATCATACAGAATGTAGCATTTTCAGATTGGCTTCTTTTGGTTTAAATATGCATTTAAGTCTCTTCTATCTCTTTTCATTGTTTGATAGATTTTTTTTTTTAAAGCCCTGAATAATATTCCATTGTCTGGATGTACCACAGTTTAGTTATCCATTCACCTACTGAAGGACTTCTTGGTTGCTTCCAGGTTTTGGCAATTTCCCTGATGACACAATGGCAGCATCTTTTTACATACTTATTTCCATTTGTGTATCTTCTTTGGTAAAGTGTCTGTTCAGGTAGTTTGCCTATTTTTTAATCAGGTTGTTCTTTTTCTTATGGTAAAGTTAAGAGTTTTTGTTTATTTTGGATGACAGTCCTTTATCAGATATGTCCTTTGAAAATATTTTCTCCCAGTCTGTGGCCTATATTTTCATTTTCTTGACAGTGTCTCTTGCAGAGCAGAAAATTTTAATTTTAGTGAAGTCCAGCTTGTCAGTTTCTTCTTTCATGGATATGCCTTTGATGTTGCAGGGAAACAATTTTTTAGATCTCAGAAGTTTAGAAAGAATGTGTGAGACAATGGTAGTAGTGTCAGCAAAAGCACAGAAGTATGAAAATTCATGCATAATATAGGAAAAAATAACTAGGATTATGGTGCTCAAAAATTATAAATCTTGAGTGGTGTAGGGTGGGAAATGTTAATGAAAAAGTAGTATGGTACCATATTAGAAAGTAGTATGAATAGCATACTAAAGATTTGCATTATATCATGCAAACAAAGGGACTCATTGAGATGTTCACTTCTTACCACTCTCCCCCATCCCCCTCTCCCCCAGAATAAGGCACAAGCAGATTTTTGCTTTGTGTTCTAGGAAGCTCATCATGTCACTAATAAGGACATCCCATCACTGGGTCTCCACCCAGATGATGTCATCTAAACCTAATTAACGCTAAAAGACCCTACCTCCAAATACCATCACACTGGGGGTCAGGGCTTGCTTCAACATATTAATTTTGGGGGGCTACTAACATTCAGTCCATAGTAGATTAAAGATAGATTAAAAATGGATTAAACATGGATTAAAGATTTAAACATAAGACCTGATATTGTAAGACTTCTACAAGAAAATATAAGGAAAAACCTTCAAAGCATTGGGCTTAGAAGTTATTTCTTGGAATGATACCAAAAGCACAAGCAACAAAAGCAAAATTAGACAAGTGCACTACATAAAACTAAAACGTTTCTGCACAGCAAAGAAAACAATCAACTGAATGAAAAGGCACAGTATAGCATATTTGCAAACCTTATGTATGATAAGGGACTAGTATCAAAAATATATGAGGAACACTTACATTTCAATAGTGAAAAAAAATCTGATTAAATAATGGGCAAAGAATTCAAATAGTCATTTCTCCATAGAAGACATACAGATGACCAAAAGGTATATGAAATGATGCTCAACATCGCTAATTATCAAGGAAATTATCAGGGAAATGCAAATCAAAACTGTAATGAAGTATCACCTTATACCTGCTAGGATAGTTACTGTTAAAAAAAAAAAATAACATTGTTGACTAAGATGTGGAGAAATTAGAACCCTTCTATGCTTTTAGTGGGAATGTAAAATGGGGAAGATGCTATGGAAAACTACATGGAGCCTCTTCAAAAATTAAAAATAGAACTACCATATGCTCCAGCAATCCTACTTCTGGGCATATGTCCAAAATAATTAAAATCAGGATTTTGAGGAGATATATGCACTCCCATGTTCATTGCAACATTATTCACAATAGCCACAATATGTAAATAACATAAATATCCATCAACAGATGAATGGCTAAAGAAATGTGATATAGACATAGAATGTAATATTTAGCCCTAAAAATAATGATATTCTGCCATATACAACAGCATATATGAATCTGGAAAACATTAAGCCCATCACAGAAGGAAACATACAGCATGATTCCACTTATGATGTCATGAAATAGATATGACACATCTAAAATAGTCAAACTCATAGAAATAGAGAGTAGAATGGTGGTTGCCAGGTGCTGAAGGGAGGGAGAAATGGAGAGTTGCTACTTGACAGGTATAAAATTTCAGTTATGAAAGATGAGTAAGTTCTAGAGGTCTGCTGTACAACATTATACCTACAGTTAATGACATTGTATTGTGCACTTAAAATTTGTTAAGAAGGTAAATCTCATGTTATTCTTACTACAATAATAAAAATAAATAATAACAATCTATTAAGAGTCAAAAATTGTGAGTATTTTCCTTGGTAGTAATTGTAAAATATTTTAAAACGTTATTATTGAAAATAAATCTTATTTCTATGAAAAGAAAACAACAACAACAGCAAAAGTAAATGTACAAGACCTCTACATTGAAAACTGTAAAACATGGAGAGTAATGAGAACCTAAAGAAGTGAAGGGATGTACCATGTTCATGAATTAGAAGACTCAATAGTTTTAGGTATCAATTCTTCCAGTTGTTGTATAAATTCAATCCAATCCAATCCAATAAAAATCACAGTAAGATTTTCTGGGGAGGTTGATAAAAGATCCCAAGTTGTATGTAGTAATACATATAGCCCAGAAAAAAAAAAAAAATGTGATATTGAAAAGAGAAAACCAAAGGACTTATCAAGCAAGTCCTATGATTATATTATATTAGTGTAGGGATACACAACTTAACCAATAGAAGAGATTAGAGTCCACACATATATACATATGTGTGCATATATATATATATAATCAGAATTATGATAAGTATGACACTGCAGTATAGTGATAAAATTCTTTTTCATAAATAGAGCTGGTTTAATTGGATATTTATTTGGAAAATTATATCTTGACCTCTGCCTCATGTGATGCACAAAAATCAATTTCAGTATATATTGTAGACCTAATGTAAAAAATAAGGGAAGATAATATTTTCACAACTTTGGACACAGTAAAGATTTTTTTAAAAAGACAAAATGTTAACTATAAAGGAAAAATTAGTAAATTGGACTACATTATAATTAAGAACTTTTTTTTATAAAAGGACATCAATAGCATGAGAAGGTAAGCCCCACCCTAAGAAGTTTGCAATACAAGAAAGAATTTATATCTAGAATATATACAAATTCCTTAATTAGTAAGGGAAATACATTAATGTAAAAACTGAGTGAGATGAATTGAACAGGATCCTCACATACAAAAAAAAGAATACCCAGTTGGCCAACAAACACACGAAAAGGCACAATATATATTCCATGAGATTTCAAGGGAATGCAAATTCAAACCACACTTAGATATCTTACATTTCTGCCAGGATGGCTAAATTATTTTTTAAAAGATAACAAGACATAATGATCATCTGGAACAACTTCAGTTGAACTTGAACTCTCCTACCTTGCTAGTGGAAATGTAAATTGACATAATCACACTGGAAAACTGGCCATATATATACACGCGTATACCATGCCTCAACAATTCTACTCTTAGGTATACACCCAAGAAAAATGAGTATTATATTTACCAGAAAGAGTTTTTGTATGTGAATGTTAGTTAACAGAATAATGTTTGTAACAGCTCCAAACTGAAAACAACTCATCAGAAGTGAAATGTATAAATGATGACATATCCATATAATGGATTATTGTATAACAATGAAAAGGAGAACAAAGTATAATCAAAAAAACAAGAGGGATGACTCGTAAAAACATATATTTGCCAAAAGAAGATAAGTGTAGACAAAAAAATCATGCTTTCTTATTCTAAATTTCACAAGCAGGCAAAACTAATTTACAGTGTTTGAGGTCAGCATAGTTGTAAAACTTTATCTGTGTGCACTTGCCAGAGAGGGAAGTGTGAGATGGGGAGGAGGGTTGGGAATGGTAAATCTAATGGGATAGAAGGAAACTTCTTTTGTTCTATAATATTCTTTTCTTTCATCCATGCTGGTTACACAGCTGTATTCATTTTTATGAAATCTATTGATCTGTACATGTTTTGATTGAAATTCCCATAACATAAAATGAGCCATTTTAAAGTGTACAATTCAATAGCATTTTGTGCATTCACATTGTTGGGCAACTACCACCTCTATCTAGTTCCAAAATATTTTTATTCCCCCCAAAAGAAAATCCCATACTCATTAAACAGTCCCTCCCTGTTTCCCTTTTCCCCAAAGCCCCTGGCAACAAACAATCTGCTTTTTGTGTCTATGAATTTATCTATACACTGGGTATTTCATGTAAATATGATCATAAAATATGTGACCATTGTGTCTGGCTTCTTTCACTTAGCATAATGTTTTCCAGGCTCATCCACATTGTAGCATGTATCAGTACTCTATCCTCATTTTCATGGCTGAATAATATTCCAGTGTGTGTGTATGTGTATGTGTGTGTGTGTGTATGTGTGTATCACACTTTGTTGATCCGTTCATTGGTTGATGTTCATTTGAGCTATTTCCACCTTTGGGCTATTATGAATATTGCTCCTATGAACATTCTTATCAAGTGTTTGCTTGAGTACCTCTTTTCAATTCATTTGGTACGTAATTAGGAGTCAAATTGCTGAGTCTATGGTAATTTTATGTTTAATATTTTTGAGGAAATGCCATTTTTTTCCACAACAGCTGCACCATTTTACATTACCACTAGCAATGTACAAGGGTTTAAATTTCCCTCCATCCTTACCAATGCTTGTTATTTTCCATTTTTCTGGTTATAGCCATCCTAGTGAATGTGAAGTGGTAACTCATTGTTTTGACTTGCATTTCTCTAATAACTAATGACACTGAGCATCTTTTTGTATGCTTGTTAACCATTTTGTACATTTTTCTTTAGAGAAATGACGGTTCAAGTCCTTTGTCAATTTCTTAATTGGGTTTTTTGTCTTTTTGTTGAATATTTGTATATTTTAGATTTATGCATTTGTCAATAATATTATAATTCACTGAAAATTAATGTAATCGTTTAAAGGCAGAATAACACCTGATTTTGAGACTACCAAAAGGGCAGAGGGAAAAAGAGCTATTTCAGATAGTATAGTGAAAAAAATTGGTTGTACATTACCTTTTTTTCCTTTGGAAATAAGTGTCTGTGGTTTTGAAAAACTATCCTCGTTTACTTGAATTTTTGCTAACAGAGTCAATAAGTTTGCTTTTGTTTAAATGTGTGTATTTATAGACCATATTTTAATTAATATTAATAAGTGACAACTACTGATTAAAATGAAAGTCAATTAGGTAATTTATATGCAGTTTGTTTTACATATGAATTTCTCAATAAATTCATCTCAACAACTGTTTTAAACATACACATATATCCCAAAAACTAAGTCTAAAAAGACTAAATAATACACCCAACATACCACAGTCTGGGCTAGCTTCATGGGCAGGCAATCTGTGCAGTCAGACAGAGCTTGATACTCAGAAGGGCTCCACAATTAGTTTAATGCTCTGATGTTACTATCTTGAAATTTTTTTTTTTAATAAATTTATTTATTTGTTTATTTTATTTATTTATTTATTTATGGCTGCGTTGGGTCTTCGTTGCTGCACGCTGGCCTTCTCTACTTGCAGCGAGCAGGGGCTACTCTTGGTTGTGGTGTGCGGGCTTCTCTTTGCAGTGACTCCTCTTGCTGTGACCATGGGCTCTAGGTGCACCAGCTCAGTAGTTGTGGCTCGTGAGCTCCACAGCAGAGGCTCGGTAGTTGTGGCACACAGGCTTAGTTGCTCTGCAGCATTTGGGATCTTCCCAGATCAGAGCTCGAACCCATTTCCCCTGCATGGCAGGCAGATTCTTAACCACTGCACCACCAGGGAAGTCCCCCATCTTGAAATTCTTAATAATAGTTCAATAGGAGATCCCACTTTTCATTTTGCATTAGGTCCAATAAATTTTATAGCCAGTACAGTGTACAGGTTTCAAATTCAAATAAATATGACTTAAAAATAAAACCAAACAGCCTCTTTGCAGAACAAGTATACGGATTTTGCCATAAACTAGATTTAATCTAACTTTGACTTTGACATCAAAAGTTTTGCTCCTACTAAATTTAGGTAATTTGATATTCTGTTAAGTATCTTTTCATCCATTTTTTTACATTTAATTTTTCCAGTTTTTTTTTTTCCAGGTCCATACCTTTGTTTTATTTATTTTACATCTTTATTGGAGTATAATTGCTTTACAATGGTGTGTTAGTTTCTGCTTTATAACAAAGTGAATCAGTTATACATATGTTCCCATGTCTCTTCCCTCTTGCGTCTCCCTCCCTCCCACCCTGCCTATCTCACCCCTCCAGGCGGTCACAAAGCACTGAGCTGATCTCCTTGTGCTATGCAGCTGCTTCCCACTAGCTATCTACCTTACGTCTGGTAGTGTATATATGTCCATGCCTCTCTCTTGCCCTGTCACAGCTCACCCTTCTCCCTCCCCATATCCTCAAGTCCATTCTCTAGTAGGTCTGTGGCTTTATTCCTGTCTTACCCCTAGGTTCTTCATGACATTTTTTTTCTTAAATTCCATATATATGTGTTAGCATATGGTATTTGTCTTTCTCTTTCTGACTTACTTCACTCTGTATGACAGACTCTAGGTCTATCCACCTCATTACCAATAGCTCAATTTTGTTTCTTTTTATGGCTGAGTAATATTCCATTGTATATATGTGCCACATCTTCTTTATCCATTCATCCAATGATGGACACTTAGGTTGTTTCCATCTCCAGGCTATTGTAAATAGAGCTGCAATGAACATTTTGGTACATGACTCTTTTTGAATTATGGTTTTCTCAGGGTATATGCCCAGTACTGGGATTGCTGGGTCATATGGTAGTTCTATTTGTAGTTATTTTTTCCAGTTTTATTGATAATAATTGACATATATAACAGTATAAGTTTAAGGCATACAGCATATTGGTTTGATTTACATATATTGTGAAATGATTACCACAGTAGGTTCAGCTAATATCTATCTTCTAATATAGATGCAATATAAAGAAAAGAAAGAAAAAAATGGGAAAAAATCTCTCCTTGTGATGCAAATTCATAGGATTTACTGTCTTAACAACTTTCCTATGTATCACACAGCAGTGTTAGCTATAGTCCTCAAGTTATATGTTGCATCCCTAGTACTTATTCATCTTATTACTGGAAGTTTGTACCTTTTGATCACCTTCCTCCAATTTCCCCTCCACCCATCCTCCACCTCTGGTAATTGAAAGTCTGATCTCTTTCTATGAGATTGGGTGATTTTGTTGTTGTTGTTTGTTTGTTTACATTCCACATATAAGTGAGATCATACAGTATTTGTCTTTCTCTGTCTGATTTATTTCACTTAATGCCTTCAAGTTTCATCCATGTTATCACAAATGGTAGGATCATTTTATTTTTTATGTCTGAATAATATCCCATTGTGTGGAATATTATATCACAACTTTTTTATCCATTCATCCATCGATGGGCACTTAGGTTGTTTCCATGTCTTGGCTACTGTAAATAATGTTGCTATGAACATTGGAGTGAAGATATCTTTCTGAGTTAGTGTTTTCATTTCATTTGGGTTTATTCCCAGAAGTGGAATTGCTGAATAAAAGAGTAGTTCCGCTTTTAATTTTTTGAGAGTCCTCCATACTGTTTTCCATAGGGATTGTACCAATTTACTATCCTTCCAGCAATACACAAGGGTTCCCTTTTCTCTGCATCCACACCAGGATTTGTCATCTCTTGTCATTTTGATGATGGCCAGTCTAACAAGGAGTGTGGTGATATCTCATTGTGGTTTTAATTTGCATTTCCATAATGACTAGTGATGTTGAGCATCTTTTCAGGTACCTGTTAGCCTTTCATGTATCTTCTTTGGAGAAATGGCTATTCAGGACCTTTGCCCATTTTTAAATTGGGTTATTTGGTTTATAGCTATTGAGTTGTATGAGTTCTTTATATATTTTGATATTAACGCATTATCAGAAATGTGGTTTGCAAATATTTTTCCCATTCTGTAGGTGGTCTTTTCACTTTGTTGATGGTTTCTTTTGCTATGTAAATTGCTTTTTAGTTTCATGTACTCCCACTTGTTTATTTTTTATTTTGTTGCTCATACTCTAGATGTCATATCCAAAAATTCATTACTAAGACCCACATCAAGGAACTCTGTTCATATGTTTTCTTCTAGGAGTTTCATACTTTCAGGTCTTAAATTTAAGTCTTTAATCCATTTGGGTTAATTTTTGTGAGTGGCATAAAATATGGATCCAGTTTTATTCTTTTACAGGTGAATACCCAATTATCCCAGCACCATTTACTGAAAAGACTATCTTTTCTCCATTAAGTATTCTTGGCTCCCTGGTTAAATATTAACTGACCAAATGTGCTTGGGTTTATTTCTTTTTTTACGTATATTCAGAATCTCTATTCTGAAAACTACAAGACATTGATGAAAGAAATCAGACACAAATAAATGGAAAGATATCCTGTGTTCATGGATTGGAAGAATTAATATTTTAAAATGTCAGTACTACCAAAAGCCATCTATATATTCAATGCAATCCCTATCAAGATTCCAAAGGCATTTTTTAAAGAAGTAAGAAAAACACACCTAAAATTTATGTGGAACTACAAAAGACCCTGAATAGCCAAAGAAATCCTGAGGAAAAAAAAAAACAAAGCAGGAGGCATTACATTTAATTTTGAGGAGAGCCATTGTCACAGATACAAATTAGATGTTAAAAAAATTAGATTTTGCTTTGTGACAAAGTACTGATTTTTTGTTCCTCTTAAGCAATTTTGATATTAGATAATGGAAACCATTTTTTATTGAGAATATTACAACATACTTTTTTTTCATTTGAGAGTCACTGTAATAAAAATATCATGTCATGAAATTACAATTAGAAAGACTACTCAGACACAAAATTAAAGAGGGTTTATATTGAATCTTTAAAGACTCCTCAAATCTTACTTGATAGGTTTATTTATAACAATACTTCCTAGAGATTCATGCCTTACTTTAAAACGTTTTACTTGTATCATGATCTTTTGACCAACTGTGATGTAGGTAATATTATATATAATGAAATTCTACTTTGCAACTTGCTGCAGTTTTTTTCTTTTTTTCTGCAACTTCTGCAATGACTTGCCTTATTACAGTTTCTATATATTTTCAACTTATTGATATACTTTACATAGTGGAATTGATTTTCATCAGCTAATCTTTTCCCGCTTACATTATTTGTTAGTTCACAAATTCAGTTGAGAGAAGATATTTTCACTTGACTTGTACCTAGACTAACCTCATTTTCATGACATTGTACAGTATAATTTTGCTATTTAATGATTAAAATATTGAGCATGAAAATTACTCATAATGAAAATGATGAATAAATAAAAACCCTATTTGATGGTACACAATATTGGAACTCTGGGTGCATCTCATTATAAGAAATAGCATTTATCAATAGTCCAGCCTAAAAATTTGATTAATTTTCAAAATAAGAAATATAAAGTTAATTCCTGCTAGCACAGAAAATGTGAATAAATGTTTTCAAAAACTTTTCTAATAAAAGAAGTATCTCTACAGATGAGATGATTAGGAAGAAATGAGGTAAATGAGAACTAGCTTTATGGTTCAAGAGAAAAATAATTGTTAGCTAGAAAAAAAAAAACACACCTCATATGCAGTCATCTTATACTAAAATAGGTTAAGTCTGTACTTATATAACCCTGCTAACATTTTTGCATTAAACAAGAAATATACAAATTCTTATGTAGTTAACTCTTTTCGGCCTATTGTAATGGAAAGGGCTTTGGACTTCAATTTGAGAGATACAATTCAAGTCTTTAGTCAGCTATCAATTATGTACATAGTAGTGGTCATGAAATAGGTCCTAGGCCATGGTTTTTCATCCACGGTAAATTGGGGTAGCTAATTTCTTTTTAAAAATTGTGTTCCAGTCCATAATTGCCTATTATATACATACATTTTGGATATACTGTCTACTTTCTGGTGTCTCAAGTTTCTTGCAAATAATTATAGAGAGTAAAAAGAGAAGTCATAGACAACCTTGAAAACAAAGCACAATAAAATCAAATAGTAGTCTAGAAAATAACTGGTTTAAATTGCAAGCAAATACATCCTTCATCTTCCACTTAAAATTTTCAGCTAATGATTATTTATATCTTTAAAATGCAAATAATATCTGCTAATAGTTTGGAGACTTTATTATTACAACAACAGATAATAATCCTCTTTGTAGGTATAACACAATTTAAATGTAAAGTAAGAATGTTAAGGCTTGATTTGCCCCCAAAAAGTCAGGTCTGTAGTATGAAAATGTTTGATCGTAGGAAGGCCATGTGTCCTAAGGAGGACCATCATGGATGACATGATTTAGAAGCATTCCTCATTGACAAACTATTTATTAAGAACTAATATATAGTAGCCACTATGGAGAAATGTCCAAAGACTTCTGAGATTTTGCAGTTGCTTGGTGTCATAGTTTATTTGGGTGTCCTCAAAAGCAGAGCCAGAGGCAAGGACTTGGGTGTGGGCTGATTATTTATGAGAGGAACCAAGGAAGTTGGAAAGAGGAAATACGGGGACTGTGACAAGGAAGGAAGAAAACCAATATAATGGTATATTATTTTGGTCACTGCTGTAGGACACAGGGGCTCAATTCTGCTGGAAGCTCCTGAGAAACAGAGAAGATAGCTATTTGAAAGGTAGCTACTTAAAAGACAGGAGGTCAGATTACTTAGTCAAAGGTCCACAAATTCCCATCTCTCAGATTATTGAGATCTCATAATATAAACAATTTTTCCACCTTGATTCTTCCTTATCTAAAATATGTATCTTGGCGATCACTACATATTTCTACTTAGCAATTCTGTTTCATTCATTTTTATATTACATATGTTCCAGACTGTAACTGAACACAGGTTTGGCTGCTCACCACTCAACAGCCAATAAATTGAGGGGCAAACTTCAGTACAGAAGAAAGGTACTTTATTCAGAAAAGCCAGCAATCTGTGGAGAAGGTAAACTTATGTCCAGAGACCAACTCCAAAGACTCTGCTCAGCCATGACAATTTTTAAAGGGAAAAAGGGGAAACATTCTCAGTTAATCATTAAGGCAGGAGGTCAGATTCTCCGTCATTTTTCCATTGCGTGCAGGCCTGCAGACTTCTCCCAGTCTTACTTGGGACACTGTCTTGCTGCATGGTCCTTTTGCAATTGGATGTTCTCTTGCCCGCATGGTTTGCCTGTGCCTGTAGGGTCCACCTGCAAATTTACTAAGGGGAAGCTAGGGGTAGAGAGTCAGTCATTCTTTAACTACCGAATTCTTCATTCTTATTCCTTCTAATCCAGGAAAGGAATCAACAGGTTAAGTAAGGTGTTGTGTATATTTAGAAAAGCAGAAATCAGGAGCTAAGGTAAATGTTGCCTAATGACCTCATCTTTATGGTTAAGGTCTAAGGAAAAAAATGGATGAACAAATAGAAAAGGGGCAAAAGAACTGCTTACAAGATTTTTTTTTTTTTTAAATCTTTCCTCATTAGACTCTGAACTTCTTTAGACCAGGGACTGAGTCTTCTGTTTTTTTTTTTTAAGAATCAATTTTATTTATTTATTTATTTTTGGTTGTGTTGGGTCTTCACTGCTGCACAGGGGCTTTCTGTAATTGTGGCGAGTGGGGACCACTCCTCGTTGTGGTGCACAGGGTTCTCATTGCGGTGGCCTCTCCCATTGCAGAGCACGGGCTCCAGGCATGCGGGCTTCAGTAGTTGTGGCACACAGGCTCACTAGTTGTGGTTCATGGGCTCTAGAACGCAGGCTCAGTAGTTGTGGCACACGGGCTTAGTTGCTCCGCGGCTTGTGGGGTCCTCCCGGGCCAGGGATCAAACCTGCCTCCCCTGCATTGACAGGTGGATTCTTAACCACTGCGCCACTAGAGAAGTCCCTGCTTACAAGATTATATTTAACCACTTCACTGATGATGGACCTTTGGATTGTTTCTAAAATCTTATGTTAACAAGTGATATCACAGTAAATAGTGTTTATCATATGTCATTTTGAATTTCATCTGGGTTATATTTGGGATATTTTTAGTGGATTTGTTAGGTGAAAAGATAAACCTGTATACAATTTTCCAAGAAAATTCCATGGGCCTCTTCACAAGGATTTCACCATTTTGCATTATCACCAGCAGTGTACAAAAGTATCTGTTTCACTATAGTTCCAACCACAGAATAAGCTTCTGAATTCTTTGCCATTTGGATAGGTAAGAAATGATATCTCAATGTTGTTTAAATTTGTGTTTTTCTTATTATTTATGAACTAGAAAAATACTCATGGGTATATTAGTATTTTCTCAATGAAATATTTATTTATTTTGCCCTATTTTTCAGATTTTGTTTTTGTTCTTTTAGGAATATCTTCATGTAATAGGAATAGTAGACGTTTTCTAAGATATGATGCATATTTTCCCCAGGTGGGCCTTTTTCTTTCGAATTTATATATTGAATGTGTGGGTGTATATTCCTGTATTTACCACACACAAAGATATTTTATTCTTTCTCTTAACATTATGTAATCCAATTGATCAATTATTTCTTTTACTGCTTATGAATTCTAAGTCATAATTAGGAAAGTTTTACCCACTCTGAAGTTGTTAAAGAAATCTGGGAATTTATTCATCCTTTATTTGTTTTAAAACCCTGAAAGATGTCACTTTTTAACTTTAGAATTCTGATCCAACTGGATTAATCCTGTAGTATGGTGGTAGGGGAACATATCCATTTTTTTTTAACATCTTTATTGGGGTATAATTGCTTTATAATTGTGTGTTAGTTTCTGCTTTATAACAAAGTGAATCAGTTATACATATACATATGTTCCCATATCTCTTCCCTCTTGCGTCTCCCTCCCTCCCACCCTCCCTATCCCGCCCCTCCAGGCGGTCACAAAGCACCGAGCCGATATCCCTGTGCCATGCGGCTGCTTCCCACTAGCTATCTATCTTATGTTTGTTAGTGTATATATGTCCATGCCTCTCTCTCGCCCTGTCACAGCTCACCCTTCCCCCTCCTCCCTCCCCATATCCATTTTAATCTTTGCTCGTTTTGTCTGTTCAGGGCCACAATGCCATTTATTTAAAATGTTACCTTTTCTGAATTATTTTAAAACATCAATTTTATTGCATACTAAATTTTATAACTTTTTGTGAATCTTTTTTATTGTTGATTTCTTTTCACTGATTGGTTTGCCAATTTCTGCACCAATATATACTTTTTTTTTTTTTTTTTTGCGGTACGCGGGCCTCTCACTGTTGTGGCCTCTCCCATTGCGGAGCGCAGGCTCCGGATGCACAGGCTCACCGGCCATGGCCCACGGGCCCAGCCGCTCCGCAGCATGTGGGATCTTCCCAGACCGGGGCACGAACCCGTGTCCCCTGCAACGGCAGGCAGACTCTCAACAGCTGCGCCACAAGGGAAGCACTTTAATTCTTAATTGAAGTATAGTTGACTTACAGTGTTATATTAGTTTTAGGTGTACAACATAGTGATTCACAATATTTATAGTTTATACTCCATTTAAGGTTTTAAAATAATAGCTATAGTCCCTGTGCTGTAAAAGAAATCTTTGTAGCTTATTTATTTTATGCATAGGAGTTTGTACATCTTAATCTCCAATTCCTATCTTGCCACTCCCCCTCTTTCCTCTCCCACTGGTAACCACTAATTTCTTCTCTATAGATGTGAGTCCATTTCTTTTTTGTTATATTCACTAGTTTATTTTGGTTTTTAGCTTCCACATATAAGTATTTTTCTTTCTCTGTCTGACTTATTTCACTTAGCATAAAACTCTCTAAACCCATTTATGTTGTTGAAAATGGCAAATTTTCATTCTTTTTCATGGCTGAGTAGTATTCCATCGTGTATGTATATATATATATATATATGTGTGTGTATATATATATATATATATATATATATATATATATGTATGTATACTCCATCTTTTTTTATCCATTCATCTGTTGATGGACACTTAGGTTGCTTATGTATCTTGGCAATTATAAATAATGCTGCTATGAACATTGGGATGCCTGTATCTTTTCAAATCAGTGTTTTCTTTTTTTCCAGATATACACCCAGGAATGGAATTGTTGGGTCAAATGGTAGTTCTAGTTTTCATTTTTTGAGAAACCTCCATAACGTTTTCCACAATGGCTGACCAATTTACATTCCCACCAGCAGTTTACGAGGGTTCCCATTTCTCCATCCCTCACCAACATTTGTTATTTGTGTTCTTTTTGATGATAGCCATTTTGGCAGGTATGAGGTGATATCTCATTGTGGTTTTAATTTACATTTCTCTGATAATTAACATGTTGAGCATCTTTTCATGTGCCTGTTGGCCATCTGTATGTCTTCTTTATAGTCCATTTACATTTAAAGTAATTATTGGTAGTTATGTTCTTATTGCCATTTTGTTAATTGTTTTTGCTTTGTTACTGTAGATTGTTTTGTTGTTGTTGTTCCTTTCTTCTTCTTTTGCTCCCTTCCCTTGTAATTGAAGACTATGTTTAGTGTTTTGTTTGAATTCCTTTCCGGTTTTGTGTGTATATGAATTATAGATTTTTGGTTTGTAGTTACCATGAGTTTTGTTAAAAGCAATCTATATCTATATATCTATAGCTATATCATGTATATATATCTATATCTCTATATATACATACATACCTGATTATTTTAAGTTGCTGATATCTTAATTTCAAATGCATTTTAACAACTATGAATTTTTACTCTCCTCTCCTGACAATTATTCTTTTTGACTTTGTGTTTTTCATCTTTTTGTTTTGTATATCTCTTAACTACTTATTGTGGATATAGATGATTTTATTACTTTTGTTATTTAATCTTCCTTCTAGGTTTGTATGTAGTTGATTTATTACCTTTACTGTATATTTTCCTTTACAACTGAAATTTTCCCTCACTTAACTTTCATGTTTCTCATTATGGCCTCTTCTTTTTGGTTTAGAGAATTCCCTTTAACACTTCTTGTAAAACTCTTTTGATGGTGCTGAACTCTAGCTTTTGCTTGTCTATAAAACTTTTGATCTTTCCATCAAATCTGAATGAAAGTCTTGCCAGGTAGATTATTTTTGGTAGTAAGTTTTGCCCTTTCCTCGCTTTAAATATATCACGCACTCCCTTCTGACTTGCAGAAGTTTCTGTGGAAAAGTCAGCTGATAGCCTTATGAGAGTTCTTTTGTATTTAACTTGTTGCTTTTCCCTTGCTGCTTTTAGTATTCTCTGTTTATCTTTAACCTTTGACCTTTTAATTACAATTAAATGATCCTCTTTGGTTTGATCCTGTTTGGGACTCTCTGTGCTTCCTATAAATTGATACCTGTTTCCTTTTCCAGGTCAGGGAAGTTTTCAGCTATTATGTCTTTAAATATATTCTCTGCCCCTTTCTCTCTCTTCTTCTTATGGGATCCCTACAATGCAAATGTTAGTATACTTGATGGTGTCTCAGAAGTCTCTTAAACTGTCCTCATTTCTTTTTATGATTTTTTCTGTTCAGCTTTAGTGATTTCCATCACTCTTTCAGCTGATCTCTTCCTCTGTATCATCTAATTTTGATTCCTTCTAGTTTATTTTAAAAATTTCAGTTATTGTTTTCTTCAGGTCTGTTTGGTTATTCTCTATATCTTCTAACTCTTTGTTAAACTTCTCACTGTGTTCATCCATTCTTCTCCTGAGTTCTTTGATCATCTTTAAGATCATTACCTTGAACTCTTTATTGGTTAGATTGCCTATTTCTAGTTCACTTAGTTCTTCTTCTGGGGTTTTATCTTGATCCATATTTGGAACATGTTCTTCTGTTGCCTCATTTTGCCTAATTTTCTGTTGTTATTTCTATATATCTGGTGGGTTGGTTATGTTTTCTGATCTTGGGGAAGTGGCCTTTGTAGGAGACATCCTATGTCCTATATTTTCCAGTAGCACACTCCTCTCTGGTTACCAGAGCTATATGCTTTAGCAGTATCCCTTATGTGAGCTGTGTGGGTCCTTCTGTTGTGGCAGGCTGACTGCTGTGGGGGGTTTGGTAGGTGTGGCTGACTCCTGGTCCAGTAGGTTGCCGGGTCCTGGCTTGTGTGGAGGCTTCCAGCTGCTGGTTGGTAAGCTGTATCATGAGGCAGCTAGCTGCAGAACCCCTGGGCTACCAGGACTAATGCTGGCTCACTGGTGGGTGGAGGTGGGTCTCAGGATCTCTGGCTGCTGGGACCTGGAGTTTCTGGAGCTGTGCACGGCCACTCAGGGAGAGCACCTGGGTCATGATGAGACAGAGAGAGAAGGGAGAAATGTGGGCAAGCACCTTTATTCTGGTTTCTGTGGGAAGGAAAGGACAAGGCAGGGTAAGCAGGATTGGCTAATCTGAATAATTTCAGTGTGCTCTGGGGCTTAAGGGCTTTTCCTGGTTGCCTGGTAACTGACCCTGGGACAATTAAGATAGGTGTATAGTGACCCAGATGTGTGGGAACCCCAGAAGGGAGGTGGCTGAGGCTGTGGACTTAATTAGCTTCTGAAGAAAGGCAAATACCTTTAGCCAGGAACTAAAGATAGCATTTTAGCCAGCCAGGGACTCAAGATAGCGTTTTTAAAAACTATATTACAGTCGACCCCTTGATACCTTGACATCACTTTTAAGCTTGATTATTTGGGGTATTTGAGTGGCCTGAATAGTAAAGGAGACTTTTAGACAGTAGGACATTTGTTGTCTAAACAGCATAAACATTTTATTATGAGAGTAAAAAAGAGAAACACAAATAGAATTATGAGTCCTTATAGGCTGGCCCATAAGTAAGTTTCTCATTTATATGACATTAGCCATGAAAACAGAGCTGAAATTTCCAGGATCTCTAATAATATAGAATTATAAAATGTGTTAAAAGTATGATACCTCTCTCTCTCTCTGTCTCCCCCTCTCTCTCTATTTCTCCATCCGTCCATCCATCCATCCATCCATCCATCCATCTATCTATGTACTTACCTGCCTACCTATCTACCTTGCTGACAGTAAAATCTTGATATATTCTTCAGTCAAGGTGGCAGGTCTTTTAGTTATGTTGTTGGAGGATATAAACTAATGGTTTAGTAAGGTATACGTAAAGTTTAGTGGTATTTGTGTATAATCAAAGGGAGGAGGTTGTTGTTATGTCCATGGTTGAGACATGGGCAGGAGACTGGGGTGGAAAGCTGAAAGTGGGGTGAGTAGGAGAAAGCACTGGGGGATGGTTCTCTTCCTAGGAGCTCAATGGGGTGACTATGAGGCAGGTGCCTCCTGGGGAAAGCAACAGTCTCCACTGTTTTTTAGAATGGAACAAATAGGAGTAACCTCTACCAGATACCTCTTTAGGCATGGGGGTATAGGGGTGTACATTTTGGCAAGAGCAAGGAGTATAATGTGATCATTGGCTAAGCAGACAGCAAGCTCAAGAAAAATGATAGAATCCATAACATCAAAGGAAAAGTAACAATAACTGTCCTGTGTCCAATTTGTCAGCACTTTAGGGGAGGCAGCCTGTGGGTGTGGCTGGGAGAAAGTTTTAGTGTCTGGGGTGAAATTGTCTTTGACACAGAGGGTGAAGTCATTTCCACTGGTAGATCTCAAAGTCTTGGGCTGGGTGATGTCATCTGGGATATGAGACTGAGGTATCCTTTCCAAGTGAGTACCCACTCCAATTGATGTGGTTCTTGTTTATATGGCTCTGTGGTATCAAGAGGCTGAGGTCAGAGCTCCAGCATTAGCTTGTAGGCAGGCCCAATAATTTAGCCACATACTAAGGGCCCTTTGCCTCATTTGTTGGTTTGTTTGGTGATGGCAACCAGAGAGTTCTTTGGATTATAAGGCTTCTATTAGCCAAACTTGGTGGCATAAGAGTCTCAACATTTGCCATGTTTGGTTGAAACAATAGCTTACTTGGGGGATTTGGACCTCTTGATTGCAAGCCAGTGAAACCACCCAGACCAAAAGTAACAAAAACAAGAGACAGTAGAATGGTGTGCAACTGTACTTGGCAGGCTTTTGCTGTTTGCTGTTAATTTTCCACCTGCATGTATTATTACCAAAAAGACATGGTCTGATTTCATCATCATGGATATAGTTTTGATTTCAGTATTTCTGAATATGATTTTTATTTACTAAGTAGAGTTTTCTCGCTCCCTTTTTGGTAGCCCACACTGTCTGTGGGAATGTCCCCATAGTACCATTTTAATTTTCTGGAGGGGATTAGAGGGAGAATTATTTTAATTATTCACCTCTTATAACTTGAATATTCAGGAATATTTTTTGGGTGGTGAAATTTTAGGGTCCCATGTCAGATAGGGAGCTACAAGGCTGTGGGACAATCTATGGTTAAGGGGTCCCAGGAGAGTTTGCACCTTGATCTGGCCTCCAGGCCTTATAGGTTAAGGGTAAGAGGGGAATTTATAAAAATAGGGAGAGACATTATTAAAGGGCCTCATATATAATGAGTCTTCACATACAGATAGGGGAGGCATGTTCCTTTTACACATGGGTACGAAAGGGCTGTGGGAATGTTTTTTAAAGTTGGTGTGAGGTGTGAATCTATCAAGGGGCCTTAAATTAAGAGAGATTAAGGCCTGGATCAAGGTAGAGATCCACTGAGGAGTTCATTTGATGGGAGTTTAAAAAGGAGATATTTGAGCATATTCTTATTTCTGACCCTAGAGATTCCTAAGTTCTTTACCTTGAAGCAAAAAGCTCTTAGGTAATGGACCAACAGTGTAGAACAAATATGAAGATCATCCATCTGTTGGCCAGAGCACTGAGAGCTAAAATGATGGCCTGAGGTTTGGGCAATTGTGTTGACCCTTGTGTCTCACCCTTTACTAGGGTCATCCTGGCTAAGGGGGTAGAAAGCAGCACCAGTCCATTAAGCTCCAGCATTAAAGATGGTGTCAATGCCATCAGTACAGACTGTGAAATCCCATTTGTTTACTCGTCTAATCACAAGGGTTTCTTAGATAGCCAAAGGCTCCCAGAAGGGGTAATCTCCTCTAGCACCATGGCATCTGGCAAAAAACTGAGGACACAGAGTCCACCTTCTCCTATAGGTGGAATATACCAGAGGACCTAGGTTTATCTCCATTCTATATTAATTGGGCTTCAGTAGTCACACTGAGCTGTGGGATATTGTTTCCATGATCCAAGGTATAATGAGCGTCTGGGTATAGAGAGTCACAGGCTCAAGGTCTATGAGAGCCTGTTTCCAAGAAAGCCTAGGATGCAGCCAGCAAGATTTTTGTTGTTGTTGTTTTGTTTTGTTCTTAATGGTGTATAGCATAAGGCTGAGAGAAGCAGAATCTTGCATCTGAAACCCTTGGGCAATTTATGGCCATTATAGATGTGTCCAGTGTCTCCAGGATGCATGAAAGGAGGTTGTGAAAACCTCTACAGTGAAGAAGACTCTGAGAACAATAAAAGGAGTGTCTCTCTCTTTTTTTTTTTTTTGCGGTACATGGGCCTTTCACTGTTGTGACTTCTCCCGTCGCGGAGCGCAGGCTCCGGACGCACAGGCTCACCGGCCATGGCTCACGGGCCTAGCTGCTCCGCGGCATGTGGGATCTTCCCAGACCTGGGCACGAACCTGTGTCCCCTGCATCGGCAGATGGACTCTCAACCACTGCGCCACCAGGGAAGCCCACAGGAGTGTCTCTTGATTTTAATTTTTACACTGGGGGGCCTTTGTTGGGGGGCCCTCATTTAAGGTAGACTGATTTGTAAGTAACAGCATTACTGAGATTAAGTAAAATTTGTAAATGAGGAATACGTTGCCACCGGAACCCAAAAAGGACTACACCATATTGAATTTTTATGTCCTTAATGAGTATGTCAAACAAATCTCCTTGGAGGAGGGGGGGGTCATCAATTTAATGCAATACCTGTACTTTTGGAGAAAGGTGGATACAAATAATATCTTGTCTTCAGAGATAGTGCGTAATGGCAATGCTGTTGAGGTATCCTGTAGATAGCCTGGAAAAGATGTACTCTGTCCTTTGGAGGTGAAGATAAACTGCAACTGAGAAGCTATTGAAAGAGGCACTGGAAAGAACATATTAGCCAAATGTATAATAGTGAAACATTTGCCAGTTATCATCTGGATAGAGTAGGTAATTTTAATAATATTTGGTATTGGGTGTAGAGGATTTAATGAATAGGAACACATCATTTAGTAGTCCACCATGAGGCGCCTTGTATTCTTTCCATGTTTAAAAACAGGCAAAATTGGGTTGTCAAATGGGGAAGCAGTGGGGATAATCACCTCCTTATTAATTAGATGTGGCATAATAAGTTTCAATACTTGAAGCCATATTTTACCTTATTTAACTTAAAGTGGGACATGTTAACTATTTTAACTAGAGATCCATGGGGCTCCATTTTATCAAGCCAGTTTGTGAATGTCAAAGACTTAAATTAATTTGAATTTACTACTCATTGTGCTTGAGTGTCTATGCCAACTATGGGTTATTTCAGGGCAATGGGTACTATGACTATGGTGATACATCCCTATTTTTCTCTATTTTATATTGAGCTACTTTCCTAAGATTATAAGGAGTACAATGTTTAAATTTAATGGGATACACAGGTATAACTGTAATTTGAGCCCCAGTATTTATTAAGTCCACGAAACTTCATCAATTGGTGCATTTTAGAAGATGTCAAAGTTAATTTAGAACTTATGTTGCAGAGGCACAAAAGCCAATCAGCATTTGTACCCCTTTTATTTATTTTTTGTTATATAAATTCTTTTAGAAAATTTTGAATTTCCAGTTGGGTCAAATTATAGACCTTTGTTTTTATTTAGTTATATATATAATATACAATATATGATTATATATCATATATAATATTGTTACATATATTACATATGTTGTATATTATTTATATATTTACTTCTGTTTTCTCCCCTTGAATCTAGGTATTTTTTAAAATTCATCCTTCCTTCCTTTCTTTCTTTCTCTCTCTCTCTCCCCCTCCCTCCCTCCATCTTTCTTCCTTCCTCCCTTCCTTCGTGTCTTCCTCCCTCCTTCCCTCCCTCCCTCCCCTCCTCTCCCCTCCCCTCCCATCCCTTCTCACCACCTGAAGCCATGGTTTTTAGTTTTTGTTTTTATCCGACAGGTCACAGTGCAGTCCTAGGTGGCTACAGGAAAAGGTGGTGGTAGGCAGTGGGAACGGGGCCAGTGGCCTGTCTTATAGGTCATAGGTTCTCCTTCCAAGGCTTCTAAGTCCACCCCCAGGGACTGTGATTTGCATTCAGACAGCTATAGCAGTCTTTCTTGAGACAGCACAATTAACTCCCTTGTCTCACATATCAGTACCATTCTCACTGTCTCTTTGAACAAACATTTTTAAAATGGCTTTTATTTCTAGGTGGGTAAAATTTCTAGTTTTTCTTTTAGTCTCCTGTCTGCTCCTGACTGGTTTTATTCTTTGAGTGTTTATTAGATAAATTTTTTGTGTTCCATCATGGGCCTGCACATAGGCATCTGCCTCTTGTTCCAGAGCATCCCAGTTGACCTGGAGGAGCTGAGGTTGGCACCTAACCCAGGAGAGGAGTGGTGGCTCTGGTTCTTGAGAGTACTGGTAGGCCTTTTGATCTCAAAAACAAGCTCTTAGCCTGACAGTTGACTTGGCTTGGAGTTTTACATTTATCTGGGAGCTTGGAGATCTCTCCTGGTATCTTAGTGGGGGATGGGGATGAAATGTTCTTTTCCTTTTTCTTGCTTCTTACGATTTTAAACCATTGGTCTCCATGGTGTGTACCCCGATAGTCTACCAGGTCTGGGGATAGAGAATGATAGACATAAGATAAGGAACGACACAGGAGACACTAGCCCAGAAAACACGTTTTTTATTCTCAAGGTGCCATAAATCCTAAGGAGGTAGTGCCCACACACAAGCGCCATGTACCATCTGGGCTTGTAGATGATCTCCGGGCAGTCTACCCCTTCTCCACTCTCAGGCAATGAGAAAATAGATTTTGACTCATCTAGTGGCTTTTATATACAACTGAAACTTTGTATTCATTTTATATTGCTTCTACAATAGAAAGCATTAGAATCTACTCAAATCTGTAATCAATTTATCATTGTAGTGTAAATTATATAAATGTATAAAATACCAGATTCCATGTGTGAGACATTCAGATTATATTTGCCAATGTTTTTAGATAAAAATATTTGAAGAACTGTGTAATAACTAATGAAACATTTAGTTTCATATAGTGAAATGATATGAAGTAATTATATTAAGAAACATCTATGAAGTTTTATGGGGAATTTACTAATACCATAAAATTTTGAAAACATAGGCAACTCTTTATTTCTTTCATTTTGATTCTTCTCCCCATATATATCTTTATTTCAATCTATATTTAAAATTACTTCTTGTGTTTTTTACTGTCATTTTCTTGTCTTTTTCTTTCCCTTATTTGTCATTGTCTATTTCTACCTTCTATTTCTTTTTTTAGTAGTCTACCTATTTTATTTTATCCTTTCACCATAATTCATATTATTTTTTTTAATTAGCTGCGCATACTATAAGGTTAAAAATCTACTTTAAAATATTCTTTTTTCAAGATAAACGTGAATTTTCTCTATTCAGTATCTTCCTCATTTGTTCATGAGCATACACTAAAATGTTAAAAAGTTTCTTATTTTGTGTGTTCTTTGATAGATATATTTTCCTTGTGGGTCATTATCCCTCAATAGAACAATCTGCTGACTTAGTTCTTGTGCAAGTAATCTCTCCATTTCATTATAAATGCATAAAATCTGTGGCCTCATCAATAGCCAAATTACAGAGGACATATGACAGTAATATATTCTCTCAGATATACAAGCATGAGTGAAATAACAACTTTTTGGTAATCATGAGAATACACAGTATTCAAATTTGTTTCAGATTTGTAACGAATGTCATCTTGACCTTTCTGCTTTTGTGACAGTGTCAGCTATTAACTTTCGTTTTAATCACCTAATTTTTAAAATTGAATTTGCAAAGCTTGAAGCATGAAAGAAGGATTATAACAAATATATACATATACATGTATATATATATATGTGTGTGTATATATATATATATATGTTTTAAGTCATGGCCTGAATTTGCTATTTGATTTGATTTTTTAAGGAATCATGTAATACTTTTCATTGAAACTGAAAAACAAAAAAAGCTTTAACTTAGCCACTGAGTTATTTGAAATTTGAAGAATGAGGAAGAGGATATTCATTTACAGTCTTTCTTATCTGTTCTCCTTTGCACAAATTCATAATGTTATGTTTATATTGTTGCAAATTTTATTGTTTATTATTAGGGTGAATACTCTTACAAAACCAAGTCATATGTATCTGTGGAAGGCCTTTAGCACAGCTTTAACACATAATATTCTTTCTGAGTGAATAAATGCATTAATAGATGAATAAATATGGACATACCTTTTTGGCCCTGATATACAATCATAACTACATTCCATTACAGTTTTAAGACATGTGGCATTGAGTAAGTTATGTCAATTTCTAATAATCAGTTTCTTCTGCTAAATGAGGTTGAAAATAGTACTTAGGGTAGAGTTATTTTGAGGATTATTCAGGAAAATTTTATATTAAAATTATTATGAAAATATATGTCATATAGTGCATTTCAGTAAATATTAGCTCTTATTTGAAAGCAGTTATAGAAATAATATAAATCATTCTCCCTTTTTCACATTGGTCATTACAATAAAAGAAATAATTTTTTCCTTCAAATAACTTAGGACATCAAATAAGTGGAAAATCTAGGATTCAAATCCACATCTACTTGATCCCAGAGCTAATGGTCTTTAACAGCCATAAAAAATATATCAGAATAAAATATAATGAATAGACCATGAAAAGCAAATAGAAAAAGAGAAAGACTTTGATAGAGACAATTAGCTATGCAATTCTGCTTTTTGGAAATATCCTATTGCTAAACATTAATCAACAATATTAGTGATAACAATGCAGCCTGGAAAAATGTACTGATGTATTGATATACTCTAAGACCTAGAGTCTAGGTGGCTTTAAAATAACTACCTAAGAATACCAGATATTATAAATTAGCATATATTGGGGTAGCAAACCACCCATAAAGCAATCACTTCTCCTCATGAACTATCCAAAGATGGTAAAGTTCCAAACATTGATACAAAGGGGAAACAATTTATCCTTTGTCATGAAGTCCTACTGTAGTGAACTATGGGAAAGTTAGCTGTACTGGGTGAACCTACTTTTGCTAAGCTTATCAGATTTAAACAGCTTCAGAGCAAGCAAGGTTTTTGCATACTGTATCTTTTAATCTTTTCCCCTTTTTTTATTACAAAGGTGTCTGGGATCTAAAAAAGCTACTAATGTTAGAGAGAATAGAAACAGTGGAAAGTGGATTCATCTTATGCAGGTTCTTATCCAATTTGACCTAGGACCTAGGACCCAACCCCTTCTTCCATTACCACATTGGCCCTAGGAATTGCTGCAATTTTCTATTTCCATAAATTTTCTCTGTTTGGTAATTAAAATTCTATTTGAAAGCTCCCAGTATGTAATATATTTATTGTCTCACACACACACACACACACACACACACACACGCATACACATGCACACTAACACACATACATATGGAGAGAAAGAGATTTCTACATCTACCTATCTGTTTGTATGCTTTTGTGTGTGTTTGTGCATAAAACCATTAATTCATACTGATATCCAGTTGTAATCCAACACTATAGGGTTCATTCTAGTCTTTTTTTCTTTCTCTATTTGTAGCTCCTTTCTCTGCGAGTAAGAAGTCACATCTTCTTTTGAATATTATATTTACTTATGTGCTGAGTCCTAGAATACACATAAAGTAATTTCAGAATTGCTAACCTATACCTTCATGAAAAACGAATTTGCTAACTAGAGTACAATATTTGTGTATAGCCTTTTGTCTTTCATCTTAGATAAAGATGGCCAAATCACTGTCTTCCAACTTTCCTGAGGTTAATTCTTTTCTCTTCCACCTCATTCAGTTTTTATGTTATTATTTATAATACAATTATTCATTTTTTCCTGTTTTTATTGTAGTTGGATTTCCCTCCACATCCTATTTGAACCAGGTCTAGAATTTTTCCTTATCTATCACTTGGTTAAATAGAAACACCTCACCCCACTCAAGCCTGTAGATATGAACTGAGGGAGATAATTTGGTGCAACAGTCATACGGATCTAGGCCATCTATTCTTGTAACTCATTTCTGTCCTCTAAACCTGTTTCAGCTCTCTCCTGAATGCACCATTTCAATTATATGATAAATTGCCACTATGCATATTGGACCTTAAAACTTGGCAGATTGGATAATAAGTTGTGTATGCTAGGATGCTCTGGTAATATAGCCACTTGATGTCCTATGATCAGGCATGTAGTTTCTACTAGGGCACAGTAGTATACCAAGAGCTGCCTTTTGTACAATGAGTAGTTTTCTGCTGTAGAAAGCATGGACTTACTAAGGTGCCCTAGGAGTCTGCACTTTGCTTCCTTTATCTGGATTTGTCAAGAACTCTAAAGAGTGACTCAACCTACTGTCAATACTATAAGCACCGTGATACGTAATAGGCTATATGTGACAAGAGGCAGAACCACTTGTACTGCAGTTTGAATCTAATACAGAGTATTCTCTTATTCTGAACCCCAATCAAAACTATCATCAGACTTATATAAAAATCGGTAAAACTGTAATTTTCAAATGTGATATGTGATGTGTCTAAACTTTAAGTAAGCCTACCAAGAGCTGCCACATTTTCTTAGTGACAAGAAATGAAAGGTGCAATAATTTGTCTTTTTACCATGGTAGGGATGGCTTAGTATGACGGATTTTTACATGCCATCAGTAATTGGATTCTGTTGTTTTCTGGTCAAGGATGGTTTGCATCTACAAGTCAGTAAAATGTGATGTATCATGTTAACAAAATGAAGAATAAAAATTATACCATCATTTCAATCAATGCAGAAAAAGCATTTGACAAAATTCAACATCCTTTCATGATGAAAACTCAATAGGTAAGGTATAGATGGAATGTACTTCAACATAATAAAGGCCATATATGACAAACCCACATCTAACATCATACTCAATTGTGTAAAGCTAAAAATCTCATTTAGAGCAATTATGCAAGAAAAAGATATAAAAGTATCCAAGTTGGAAAGAAAGAAGTAAAACTGTTTGCAGATGACATCATTCTACCTGTAAAAAACCCTAAAAACTCCACCAAAAGACTGTTAGAACTAATAAATAAATTCAGTAAAGTTGCAGGATATGTAATCAATCTACAAAAATCAGTTGTGTTTTTATACACTAAAAACAAATTTTTGGAAAGAGAAATTAAGAAAACAATCCCATTTACAATAGCATTAAAACGAATTAAATACTTAGGCATAAATTTAACCAAGTAGGTTAAATATCTGTACACTGAAAGCTGTAAGATGTTGATGAAAGAAATTGAAGAGGACACAAATAAGGGGAAAGATATTCTGTATTCATGGATTGGAAGAATTACAGTGTTGAGATGTCCATATTACTCAGGGTTATATAAAAATTCAGTGCAATCTCTATAAAAATTCCAATGGCATTTTTCACAGAAATGGAAAAAGAAATCTTAATGTTCTTATGTACCCACAAAGACCTTGAATAGCTAAATCAATCTTGAGTAAGAACAAAGCTGGAGTAAGAAGAACAAAGAACTTTCTGATTTCAGAAATAAAGCCATGCATATATGGTCAATTAATTTTTGACAAAGGCACAAAGAATACACATTGGGGAAAGAATAGTCTCTTCAATAAATGGTGTTGATAAAACTGAACATCCACAAGTAAAGTATGGAATTGAACTTTGAAAAGTATAACGTATGAAATCAACTCGAAATGAAATAAAGACTTAAACATAAGACTTGAAACCATAAAATTCCTAAAAGAAAACATAGGAGACAAGCTCCTTGGCATAGGTTTTAGCAGTGATTTATTTTGGTTTTGACACCAAAAGCAGCAAACGAATAAACAGAAACCCAAGTGGGGCTACATCAAACTGAAAAACTTATGCACAACAAAGAAACCATCAACAAAATAAAGGGCAGCCTATGGAATGGGAGAAAATATTTGCAAACCACATATCTAATAAGGGATTAATGTCCAATATGTATAAGAAAATCATACTAATAGCCAAAAAAAAAAAAAAACCCAAACATTTTGCTTCAAAAATAGGCAGGTAATCTGAATAAACATTTTGCTAAAGAAGACATACAAATGGTAAATAGGTATATCAGAAGATGCTCAACATGACTAATCATCAGAGAAATGAGAATCAAAACCACAATGAGGGGGCTTCCCTGGTGGCGCAGTGGTTGAGAGTCCGCCTGCTGATGCAGGGGACACGGGTTCGTGCCCCGGTCGGGGAAGATCCCACATGCCACGGAGCGGCTGGGCCCATGAGCCATGGCCGCTGAGCCTGCGCGTCCGGAGACTGTGCTCCGCAACGGGAGAGGCCACAGCAGTGAGAGGCCCGCGTACCGCAAACAAAAAACAAAACAAACAAACAAACAAAAAAACCACAATGAGGTATCCCCTCATACTTCTTAGAAAGTCTGTCATCAAAAATACAAGAGATAAAAAATACTGGCCGGGATGTGGAGAAAAGGGAAATTTTGTACACTGTTGGTAGGAATATAAACTGCACAGCCACTATGGAAAACCGTATGGAAGTCCCTCAAGAAGATAAAAAATAGAACAACCATATGGTCCAGCAATCCCATTTCTGGTTTTACATATTTGAAGGAAATAAAATCAGTATTTGGAAGACTAACCTGCATTCCCGTGTTTATTGCATCATTATTCACAGTAATAAGGTCTGGAAGCCACTTAACTGTCCACTGATGGATGAATTGATAAAGAAAATTATGCATATAGATTCATATATATGAATTGATAAAGAAAATTATATATGTATATGTATCTGCAAAATTTCATAAATTGTCAAGAATTAGGATTGGTGCTGGCAAGAAGTAAGGGTGCTTGTTAAACAAGAATTGGTTGAGGTCCAAAATGTTTATATAGTTACAAGGGGAGACCTTGAGACCATAAGGTTGCAGCTGGAAGCAGCTAGTAGGTATTGTTTTGAGAACTACTGGTGCTATCCTTGAGTCTGATACAGTTCAGAAAATTCAAGTTCTCAGTGATGCAGGAATGTGTCTGAAACCACATCCACAATAGCCATCCAGTTCCATTTTGGATTCCTGAACCACAGGTACTCCATTTTGATTTTTAAATGCACTCCTTTCTTTAATGGTTAAAGCAGCTGTACAATGTATGTTTAATAGGCCACAAACAGGCTATTCTAGCTAGCATAAAGTTTAAATTAAATAATATTTAAGCCAGAATGACTTCCTCATAGTCAACATGTGAAAATTTCTTGTATCATACTGTATTGCATAACAGAAATTTGCTAAGAGAATAGATCTTAAGCATTCTCAACATAAATAAATAAACAAATAAATAGATAAATGGTAACTATGTGAGGTGATGGATGTATTAATTAACTTGATGGCAGAAACCTCTTCACAATGTATACATATATCAAATATTCACATTGTACACTTTAAATATATTACAACGTTATTTGTCAATTATACCTCAATAAAGCTGAAAAAAATTAAATAAAGTAAAAATTATGTTTACAATTTTATGTTATGTGCATTTTACTATAATAAAAAAGTGGGAAAGAAGTCGAACTCGTAAAACTAGAAAGACGGGTATAAAATAATGAGTACAGAGATTCAACTGAGTTAATCAACAAAGCCAAAAGCTGGTCCTCAGAAGTTGATTCTTGCCTAAATGTAGACAGATTTACTGATCAGGAGAAACAAATATATTTAGATCAGACATTTACCATACAAACTCCAAATTGAACATTGCTAAGGCTAGAATCTAGAGTTTGCCCATATGATTTCCAATTAACTGCTTCTCACTTAGGCAAGTTCATATAGCAATTTTTTCCCTCTGGTGAGTAGTGACAGATATTTCAAGATAGTTCATGAGTATCACTGGAATGTAAGGTCCTGGAACTTTCACTGTACATTCATTTAAAAAACTCCACCAATTAAAACAATGGCAGGCATATATAAAACAATACTTATTTGTTGAATCACTAAGTTATTACAAATGATCATAGAAAAGCCCACTAATTAATCAGCTAGCCATTGAGATTCTATTCCAGCTCAAGACTGAATCCTAAATAGAACTTTAAATTCAGAAAAGAGTCAAACATTTCTGATGAAAGGCTATACATCTCCCCTTCATTTGTGGATCATTTGAATCTGCAATTTTGAAGACTTTAGAAATAAACCACTCAAACAAATGGAGAAACAGGATTGGTGGAATAAAAACACATAAACCACATAGCTACAGGGAGTCAGATATTTAAAAAATGTATATTTATATCAAGTCTCCTGTTACAGCTTTCAATTTACAGGAAATTAGTGGGATGAAAAAACATTAAATAACATCATACTTACGCCACCAGCAAAATACAGATTGTAGAGAACCACATGGTGAAGGACTCATCTTCAACAAAAAACTTGTAAGGAAAAAGAAGAGATGGAAAGGACACCTATAGTTTAAAAGTGGTTGGCTGAATTGGTAAATTTTGAAGATGGGTGATTTATTATGGTTTATGATGCTAATGTCTCTTCTTGGGTGTATGTTTGAAATTTTTCTCAGCAAAAATTAAAGAAATATACATATAAAATAGTAGGCATTTATTAAGAATCTATGCTGAAGCTACTGGCAAAGCAGGTTTTGTATACTGTACCATTAAACTATCTTGTAAATTAGGTATTTTTCTTCAATTTCAAATAATTAAGTTATTGACTGTGATCGGTGCTAATAAGAGATTAAACCAGACCTAATGATGTATTTGTAGAGTATTTTTCCTCTGGGTAATTAATACTTAATTTCAAGAGAGAATATTTGTGAGGTCAATTTCTAACTCAAAGAGGGTAGTACTTTAAGAGCCCACCCTTACCCTCTACTTTTTCTCTATTTATATTTTAATACTCAAAGAAGTGCATACACAAATATGTATCATATATATGTATGTATATACATATATGTATGTGTGTGTATATATACAGATAGATAGATATAAACAGAGAGAGAGAATATTAATTGATCCTGTTCATTACATTTATCTATGCTTGGGGAACAAGAATGTCATGCTTTTTATACATCCATAGACATATATAGGAACAGAGTGAAAAGAAGAGGATTGAGGCTTTAAAGTAATGATTTCCAGAATAGTGTCTCTTATGGGTAGAGATAAAGGAACATAAAAAAAGTCTTTAATAAATAAAGAAACAAGTAAATGACCCATCTTTTTATTTTTTTATTTTTTGGTCATGTTTAAATAATAGATGGTTTTCTGTTGTGTCACTTTGTTACTGGAATGCACTGTCTCAAAATACTTGCAAGTTTTAGACATTAAACTAGGAGAAGGAAACCCATAAAACCAGCATCATAAACAACCAGATGTCATACTCCTGATCATAGTATGAGAAAAATACAATTCCTTTTATAATTTAGGACTAGACTTCTTAGAAAGAATTCTGAAGGAAAGGGTTGAATAATTAACACTGAAACTATCTAATTCTTTTAGCAAAGCTTATTTCACAGTTTTGCTTCAGTGTTCACCAGCTGAAGAGAAGGCAATTCAAACTCCCTAAATTAATCCCAGCTGCAGTGCTTGCAACACAATTAACACGTTTAAAAGTGATAAACATATGTTAAAAAAAACAACAATTTGGGGTCAATTTAGAATGAGCTGTCAGAAAGTCGGAAATTGCCTAAATCCTTTTCATTTCTTGTCTGTTAACTGTAAATTTCCATAATCAATTTGGATTGAGAGAAAGGTTTTAAATTACTAAAATATTAATACTATTTTCAAATATGTGTGTTCTCTTTAATCTTAAGGTGAAGGATATGACTAGAAAAATGTTTAATAATTTTAGAGAACTTGGAAGATATTGGCTTATCCACTTTGACATTCCAGAGAAAAGGGAGAATAATAATCCTGGTGCCATTATCAAGGGGACATCTCTTGGATAAATAGTTAGAAATAATATAGATGGCTGCTGTGTTAGACACTCTCAGTCATCCACATACCATGTGATTTCCATGCCACACAACCTTTACAGTAGCAAATAATTGGAAGGAATCACAAGCTTCAGGAAGTGGTGGTTTGATGATCTGTATACGTAGGACTGATTTGGAGGCCTCCCATTGCCATTTCTCACCTCAATCCCACATCTCTGAAATCCATATTTGAAAATACACCCAGCTTGGCTCAGATAGTATTTACCAAAAAAATAAAATTGTTTCAGAAGATTTGAGGATTTTAGCTGCAAAACAGATTGTACCTTTCCTTCTGGAAGCAAATGGGAAGGTCTATTGTACACTAGTCATTCTTCACTTTTTCCCCATTTTATCATCACAATAATTGTGTGAGTAGTATTATCTCCATTTTTATACTTGAGGAAAATGAACCTCATAATTAATATTTGCCCAGGAATAAAAAGCAAATAAACATGTACTAATAAAAACACACACACCACTGTCAGTATTTACTTCAGTGGTGCATAGTGTTTCTAAATATTTCACAACTCTATCACTCTATAAAGTCCGCTTTTTTGTCCTCATAAAGTAAGTAAAAGATATAGGTAAATTATAGTACTATTTGAGATAATTTAGCACCTTCATTTGTGGTGGTGTTTTTTCATATTAACAGGCTTAAACTAGAAGTGTGGCAGAGAAAATAGTAAGACATGGTGATAAATTAGTTACAATGGAACAAAGAGCAGAAGTTGCGGCATGGTCACTGAGATTGGAAATTTAGGTGCCTGGGAAAATGTAGATCTGCTACTGGGAGCAATAGCAAGCTTATGGAAAGGAATGAAGTTTTAAATTTTAACATATGAGGTTTAATATGTGAAATGGCTGTTAAAGGAAATATTAAGAAAATGAGTGATTAGAATAATAATTCTGCATACAGTACATTCATATGTTGGTCAATTTGAATTCAAAGTGAAGAAAATTTAAAAGAAAAACTTGGTGTAGGGGAAAATATTAGCTAGCAAAACAAAAGATCTAAGAAACTTTGACTAAAATAAAATCATAAAGCTATTAAAACACGTAATTATAGAGATTATTCTCGAGAAGTAAATTAAGGAGATGTAGTGTGGTATCACATACTGTTTACAATAATAAGAAAACAGTAGCTTACTCTGGGTGATTAAGGTATTAACTAGAACCCATGGATGAAGGACTATGGAGAACAAAATCTCAGCAAAAGAGAAATTAATATTAATTTTGAAAATAATTATATGAAAACGAAAAGTATATATTAACTGGAATTTCCTAACGTATTGGATGCAAAATAGAATAATTTACATACTGTTAAATCTTTACAATGGTACGTGCCAAGCACTTTTCTAACTTCTTGTATATAGGATTTCTAATGCTTTTACAACCTTAGGAAGTAAATGCTATTATTTTAATTTTACATGTCTTCAGATATGTAAGTGCCTTGCGCATGTCTCATACCAGATGAACTGTGGAGCCAGGAGTCAACCTCATTTAAAAACTTGTTCAATTCTACTTTATATGATCTTCTGCCATGTTAGATTCATTAGAAATAAAGAGATCCAGTGAATAATATGGCCATTTTGTGGAAATAAAATAAAAATCTATATAACAAATTAATAAGGAAGGCATGTTCCATCTGTAAAATTCCTCCCCCTTGGTTTCCATGATATTATTTACAGTTGTTCTACATCCTTCTCCAAACAGTTCCAGTCTTTTTAGTTGCTGCTTTTTATCTCTTATTGTTGGAATACCACATTTTTTTCGGTATCTGCTTCCACTTCCTCATTTACATTCAGGTTTTTACCAACTGTTAATTTCACTTACTAGCAACAGGATATCTCCAAATGTGTGTCCTCAGGAATTTTAAATTTATAATTTTAAAGTTTTAAGTCAGAAATTCTCCCATACCAAGTTGTGTTGGCAACTCAGTTGATCGTATTATTAATGACCCAGGTATTAAAGCTAGAAATATGGGCCATTCATTTTTCCCTTCATTCCCTACATCAAGTCAATCTTTGTCATTCAGTTTAAAATATCTCATCTGTCCTTCATTTAAACACCTACCAAACTTCCTTAGTTTGCCTTCTCTTAATTTTTCAAATCAATAATGGCAGTAGGCAACTAGCTATTTTTCTTACTATTAAATCTTCACCCTTCAAACTTCACTGCCTCCAAAAAATTTTCTCTACAATGTAATGACACCTTAGTAAAATTTAGTTACTTATATAATTAGAAAACCCAAAGTTTTACAATTATATCATGCATACCCCACTATTTCATGGAAATTACTTAAATGAAGTTATGTCACCTATAAAGAATATATGCTACCTGAAGCTCTTGTATTACTTTTCCAATTTGTAATCATTTTCCATAGTGCCAATTATACTTTTCCAATGTAAAACCTAATGCAGAGATACCTGAAATTTCTCAGTTTGCAGTGACATTACTGTCTCAGGAATTTTTCACAGTGCTCCTAGGCAATAAATAAAGATAATAGAAAGATAGATAGATAGATAGATGAATAGATAATCATAATCTTTAAAGTTCCATTTATTAAGAAGACAGGTATAGACAACATATTAAGTATTTATGTCCTAACAATTTAGTAGCTGCTTGATAAAATAATACACATAAAATGAAAAGATAAATAATATTTTAATTTAATGTTTAAATAACCACAATTACTCACTGAGATGATGTGTGTGTCTATTGGCACTACACAATTTCTTAAAGCTTAGATTATTTACCACCACTGCTGTTTTCTTTTTAACATTGCCGTTTGCTTATTACTTGCTTTTTCTTACAACTACTTCCAAAAATCCAACTTTAAAAAGATACGATGTCAACAAAAGGAAAGCAGTGTGATCTAATGTTGAAATTGTGTACTATCTGGAGTTAGTGTTCCTACGATGACTGATAGGCGTTGAGCATCACCAAGTTTCCCTAGAATTTAAGAAATATTAAGAGGTATCATTCTAAGTTTACTACAGTGTCTTCAGATGATTCAGTACACAGTTTGGGAATCACACACCTAAAACAAAATGAAAACAAACAAGCAAAAGAGTCCTACAAGTCTTATTTTTTCCTTTGTAAGGCAGTGCTTACATGGTTTAAATTTAATCAGTTGCCCTAACCAAAAAATTTAATTTTAAAGAGAAATTGTATCTTCCATCTTGCTGGCTGGGATCTTGGAAGAGGCAAGTGATTCAGTCTCTAGCAGTATTTTCTTTTTTTTTAGAATGGTAGTTCTTAACAATGTGTCTGTGTATGTGTTTGCCAAGGACCACTGAAAATCTGATAAAGCCCCAGATGTCTTCTCAGAATAATGTTTTTTCAAATACAAAATATATAGTCATAGTGGAAGTCCTAGATAATGCAACAAGACAAGAAAATAATGCATACATATATGGGGAAAGGAAAAAATAAAACTGTCTTTTTTTACATTGTCTATGTAGAAAATCAAGAATCAACAACAAAACAAAACTCTTGGAACTAATAAGCAACAATAACAAGGTTTTAAGATACTAGATTAATATACAAAAGCCAATTACTTTCCTGTATACCAGTGACAAACAAGTATAATTTGAAATTAAAAATATATTACCATTTACATAGCATTGAAAAAAGTGAAATACTTAGGTATAAATCTAACAAAATCTATACAAGATATATATGAGGAAAACTACAAAACTAATGAAAAAAATCAAAGAAGAACTAAATAAATGAAAAGATATTCCATGTTCATTGTCAGGAAGACTCAATATCATCAAGATGTCAGCTCTTCCCAAATTGATCTATAAATTTCATGCAATCTCAATAAAAATCCCTGTAAGTTGCTTTATGGATATCAACAAAATGATTATAAAGTTTATTTGGAAAGGCAGAAGACCCGGAACAGCCAACACAATATTGAAGGAGAACAAAGTCAGGTGACTTACACTACGCAACTTAAAGACTTACTATAAAGGTACAGTAATCAGGACAGTGTGGTATTGGTGAAAGAATAGACAAATAGATCAATGGGACAAAATAAAGAGCCCAGAAATAGACCCAAATATTGATAATATAGTCAATGGGCTCTGACACAGCAGCAAAAGTAATACAGTGGAGAATAGTCTTTTCAACAAATGGTGTTAGAACAATTAACATCCATGTGTAAAAAAAATGAATCCAGACACAGACCTTATACCTTTCACAAAAAAAATTAAGTCAAAATGATCATAGGCCTAAATGCAAAACAGAAAACTATAAAAATCCTAGAAGATAACACAGGAGAAAACTTAGATGACCTTGAATATGACAATGACTTTTTATTGCCATTTATCAATACCAAAGGCAAGATCTATGAAAGAAATAATTGCTGAACTCCATTAAAATTAAAAACTGCTGTCTGACAAAGTCACTGTGAAAGTAAGAAGACAAACCACAGACTGGGAGAAAAATTTGCAAAGGACATTTCTGATAAAGACTGTTACCCAAAATATAAAAAGAACACTTAAATCTCAACAGTAAGAAAATGAACAACCTGATTTAAAAACTGGGCAAAATACCTGAACAGACACCTCAGCAAAGAAGATATAAAGATAATAAATAAGCATATTAGAAGAGGCTCAATATCAAATGTCATTAGGGAATTATAAATGGTATACCACTCTGCAACTATTAGAATGGCAGAGACAGAATATTGAATACACTAAAATCTGGCAAGGACGTGAAGCAACAGGAACTCTTCTTCATTGCTAATGGGAATGCAAAGTGAAGCAGCCACTCTGGCAGCTTCTTACAAAGTTAAACATACTCTTACCATATGATCACACTACGTGACATTTACTCAAAGGAGTTTAAAACTTATGTCCAAACGAAATCCTGCACACACATGTTTATAACAGCTTAATCATAATTACCAAAAATTGGAAGTGACCAAGATGTCCTTCAGTAGGGTGAGTTTATAAATAAACTGGTATATACATCCAGACAGTGGACAGTTATTCAGTACTAAAAAAAAATGAGCTATTAAATCATGAAAAGACATGGAGAAAAGTTAAATGCTTATTACTAAGTGAAAGAAACCAATATGGAAAGGCTACATAATGTATGATTCCAACTATATGATATTCTGGAAAAGGCAAAACTATGGAGATCAGTGGTTGCCAGAGGTTAGGACGAAAGGGAGGAATGAATAGGTAGAGCACAGAGGATGTTTTAGGGCAGTGAAACTATGGTGTATGATACTATAAGTGTGAATGCATTTCATTATATTTGTCAAAACCCATAGAATGTACAACACCAAGAGTGAACCCTAATATGAACTGTGGTCTTTGGTTGATAATGATTTTCCATATAGGTAACAAATGTACCACTCTGATGCAGGATGCTGGTAAGTGGGAGAGGCAGTGTGTGTGTAAGGGCAGGGAGTATATGGGCACTCTCCATATTTTCTACTGAATTTTGCTGTGAACCAAAAGCTGCTTCTAAAAATAATATGTATATAAAAGAAAGCAAATGATTACAAAGAAAACTCAGAAATACAGCATCAAAATATTTTTAAAAGTTTGCAATATGGTAATATATTTGTATTTTATAAAGAAATAAATGACATGACCAAACACTAGATCTATTACTTCCCCAAATCTTGAGGTAATAATAAAGATAAATAGTATCTGGACAAATTTACAACTATAGTGATATGAAATATCTCTACATTTTAATTGTTGTCTAAGTCACTGGTGCTACTAATACTATTGCCTACTTTTATAATTGCAGAAGTTAACAAAAGTAAATATGGTATGTAAATGTTTTTCCCAACAAACTTCTCAGGCACTCTGAATTGTACCCGAAAATCTTTTGGAGATTCATGAAACACAAGTTAAGAACTGTGATTCAGAATGTCTTCGTGAGACAGAGTCATGTGCTCTTGGTGAGACAATTCTGTAGTATGATGATGAGAGTTGATTCTGAAATCTCAGACTAGAGTCTTTTTTTTTTCATTTTTCACAATTAAGGTCTGTCTACATGCCTTAAGAAATCCTTTCTCCTTATGTTAACAAGAGTGAATTCTCTTACTGCAATGAGAAATTTGTTACATATGCTAAAAAGAATAAAAAATGTGTCAAGAATTCAGAAATGCAGGTACCCTGTACCCTTTCTCCACCAGCTCAGCTCCAAACACAAGAGTAGTTTCCATACATATTAGAGTCATAGATGAGATTTCCTTTGGGAAATTAAAAAAAAAAAAAAGTAAGTATAAAACAAAAAAAAAAACTTCATTAGCTAAGGAAATTGATACAATCAGAGCTGGGATTTATATCCATGTTTTATTTCAGAATCAGTGTTCCTTGCATATTGCTCATTGTCTACATTTTAATTTCATCCAAGAGAAAGGCTAAGCCACAGTGAAGTCCTACATCTTTAAGAAGTTCTTATTGTACAACACTCATATAAAATAAACAAACTAATAATATTTCAAGAGACTAGTGAGAGTTTTTATAATGTTATTACTTAAATAATTTTGGTGTTCCCCATTTATACTTAAAACTCAAGGAAATATATGTGTGAAAATAAATGGAACATGAATAAAGTACTCTAAAATCCTTAAAAGCAGATTAGTGATTTTACTGGTTTCCTGGATATTGCTTTGTTGAGTTATACAAGGAAGAGAAAACACTATAGAGAGGTTGTTTTATATCTAACTAAAGATTGAATTCTCTTTTATAAAGGCAAGCAAGAATATGTGTGGGTGTCCTTGTGAAAGAGAAAGAAAAAGCAAGAGAAGAGACTCAGGGTTCAAGGTTCATATCCAATAATGCAGTGTAAACTGTTATCCAAGGCCAACTGAGCTATTCAGATCAGTTCTGCATTGTAAAAGTTGCTGTCCTAAGAATGAGGCTCTATATGGATTTTTTTTCTTCTTCTTCATGCCAGGAACTTTATTTCAAAGGGAGATTTCAACTTCATTCTGTTGGACCTCTATAAATCCGGGCCAACTAAAGTGCCAGAGGGAATGATAAAGCTGAATGAGATATAAAAAGATTTACTATTAGTCAATGTGTGGAGAGAAATTCATTCAACCATTAAAGATTGTATTTCCAAATCAAAAGAGAAAAAAAAAATGACATGGAAGTTGGTCTATATCAACAAATTGCTGATGAAATCCAGAGTTATTAATTCAGTAGAGATCTATAGCACCAACTGTATCATCATCTGTATCTCAGAACATCCAACGATCTTCAGAAAAAAAAAAAATGAAAGCAACACACATTTTGTGTAATTCATCATCCTTAAAAGTCCACACAGAGGAAGGCAATTCCCACCAGGTTTAACCAGTGAATTATGTCTGAAAATATAGTTATTAACAGTTTTCTATTTCTGAGCTGTTGGCTGGCTGTGCCCACCTTTCTGTAAAGTTGAATTACTTATATGTGAAGCAGGAGGAAAAGTCAATGTAAAATAATACAGAAAGTCATCATGAGGAAACTTCTAAAGGATTGATTTAATTGTCTTAAGACTGATTGCACTGAATGAAACACTTGATTTTAATTTCCTTCTTTTTCATATTTCTCATTAATTGCTCTACACATGTTTTGAGTAAAATCATCAAAATATTACCTTATATATATATTTATATATATATATATATAAATAATTTGAAGCTTTATTAACATCATTCCTGACCACTTTTATTATTTTTAAAATGCTTAATTTAGTGAAATGAAAAATTAGAATTTAGAAATAGTTTCTTTAGGCATCCCTATATTTACCAGTTTATTTTTAATTTATGTCAATATGACAATATCTATAAATTAACTTCTACATATTTTTTTGGCTTGTCTAAATCGGGGGAAAACTTAATTTATGTTTAGAATAGGATAAACTCCAATTAGTCATTGTTCTGAATTGGGATGGACGGATGGATGGACGGTTACCTAGATAGATAGATTATAATTCACATGCAGAATTCTAATCTTGGTCCACTTAAAAGATTGCTGGTCATAATGCAATTGTCCATTTTTTTTCCTGAAGATAGCTAAAGATTAATATATAGTCAACAAGCAAGAACCAGTGCAATATGTGGACTGTGAGAATTTTATCCTCACTTAAAAAAATATGGTTTTTATGCTTTTGAACTTTCTCAAAATTTATTAAATCTTTACTTGTGATTGAATAGACCTAAGCATTTATATATTTACTCAGAGTCTTTTAAGTACATTGACAAATAGCCTGACCTATCATCAAAGAAGCTGCTTATTACATTGTTTAATATCTGAAGGTACCAGAAATTTAGAGTCTTAAGGGTGATGCCCTTCATTTATATTTTTAACTGAAGAGGAAAATAATTTTTAAAACAAATAACTATGTCCTGTAATCTAAATGTATCACAGCAGGTTAGGAAAAACAATAATATTCATTTTCCCTGTGTTGTGTCAGTTTCTTTTATCAGTAGAGTGAGTTTTTACTACTTTATCTCTCTCTTCAATAAGTTATTTTAATAAACATGCACATGCAATATTTGGCAATCCCAAGAATAATGGGGTGGTATTATGGTTCACAGTAAAACTATTAAATTCTGAAGTTCACTATATTTCTCTGCTTAAAGTAAAGAGGAAATAAAGGCAAATCCTAATACAGACATTAATATCAACTATTATTTTTTTAAATTCCCTACTCATGCTTCCAGGTAATTTACCTATCACTATAGTGCAATTTATCTAAGAAAGAACTTGTTAGGTAATGTAATTATCAGTTCAACTTGAAACGTATGAATTACATTATAAATTACAGTAATTTTTATATGTAATTCAAGTAATACCCAGGATCCTGTGGGACTAGTGTCTATTATAAACTTTATACTATATAGAAGAACATTAAAAGAAATACAGCCTTGCCATCCAAGATTATATAAATAAGCCTCAATTTTCTGTTTACTTGCATTTCTCAAAGAACATCAAGGGATATCTAAATCATAGTATGAAACTTTCCAACCTTCTTTTTTTCTTCACCTGTTACTCTCTGTACTGTCAAAATCTCTTTCCAAACTATAAGATTACAAGATCCAAATTTTTCTTTTTCTCATTCATTTAACCTCTATAGTTTTACATTCCTATAAATAAAACTTGTTTGTTTATAATAAAACATTCAACCCTGATTTTCTAGTTCTGTTTCTTCACCCTAATTTTCGAAGTATCCATCACAAAATTTCAGAACTCAAGCTGACTATTACCTTATAAGGTGGAGGAGCTGGAAAGGTTATGCACAAAGACAGAAATCTCCTTGGAGGTAGATAAATCCCAGGATTAAATGGCAGAAAGTGGTATAATAATAAATATTATTATCACTTACATTTATATATTTTATTGCTCTTACATATTTATCAGTCTGTATGAATATATTAATTAACTTGTTCTTTTGAGAAAAAATATTTTCTGGTCTTTGGCTGAGAAAAAGAATCAGGTTTCTGAAACTACATATTTGAAGTAATGTCAAACTGTAGGAACCTATTATGGTTACCATTTGGCTTTCCCAAGTTGATAATAAACTTATATGAACATCTTTTTATCAAACAGCAGAACAAACCAGTTTACAGTATATGAGTTGTTGAACATTCTCTTCCTTTTAAATTTTCTACCATAAAATCATTTTTAGCTGAAAAATTGATTTTTTACCAATCTGTATGAATATGCATTATCACAGGTTGGATTATTCAATTTGCCAAAAAGAGAACAAAATCCACACATAGTTTATGCAATTTAACAAATAATTCCAGTCAGAAATAACTCCTCCTTTAATTGAAATGTTAAAAATTTGTGTTTGCCTTTCTTATGCTGTATTGAGAGTGTTTTCCTGTGTGTGAGTGTGTGTGTGTGTGGTATTTTTCCACACATATTATCAGAAAACACATGAAGGACAAAACTAGGTTTAACTCATTTGGCATTCTCCCTTAAGTACGGCTAAGTTGCTTTATACATTTGCTATTAGCTATTGGCACTGTTTGAAGAAATATGGACTTTGTAAAAGTTTCACAACAGTCAAATGTACCAAATAATTGATGTGGGTATGGGAGAGACATGAAGAAAACAAAATGGGGAAAAAATGTGGACCCGTGAGGAACTTTAAAAGCTGCCTAGTAGTGTCTTCTGTTAGCCCTATTGACATATAGTCATTTATTTAATTAATTGACTAATTACAGAACAAAATGTATTTTCAAAAATTTTATATGTAATTTTGTACCTAATTACAGGAATAACTGAAATAGATCATGTCCTTTATTTTATTTTCCTCATCACTTTGAGTATATATTTAGTGTGATTAGAGGAAATTATTTTATGTCTTCATTTAATAAATTTGGAGGGAGAGTAATCAGTAAACTAAATTTAAAAAGATATTCTACATATTTTGCTGAAATAATGAATAATTCTACAGAAATATAATTATTATATTCAAAACAGTCAGTAACATTCAATCTGACCATTAATGGATTTGAGAAATGGGTACTAAGGGTACTTAGAATATATATTTTTAAATGATATCAGAAGAAAGCACAATGAGAAACACAACTATGTGAGGTAAGGAAGTCTATCTAGATAATTCAATATATTAACATGTTTTTCCTCTAATTTACAACAAGCAAAGCAAATTCATGATGACTGTAGAATCTGTACTTTGTATCATAAAAACGATAGATACATTTTTGATGGGAGTAGATTTCCTACATTTAATACACATCCTGTTTTTTCTGTTATCTAGAAACTCCAGGTTCCTTGTCTAAAGAATCACATCTCAGCTCAAGCAACAGAGACATTGATCATGGCAGTGGTGGTAGTAGTTTTAGTGTAAGAGGAGACAGTATTTGTGGGATGTTAGGGGTTTTCAAGTAGAGAGGAACATACCTAGGGGAAGAGAAAATGTCTAAGTCCTCTCTGGCTTATTTTTGCTTCCATTTTCCTACTAATCCAATCTTTCCTAATCACATTCCAGAAAGACTAAGGAGTCTGAATTGTTGATGCTTGCAGATTGGAGCAACAGATTCCCATTCCAGCAAAATATTCAGTGTCCTGGGATAAGTGTAATAGAACTTAGTGGGAACCTTGAGATATCTTCTAGCATGGCTCATTCAAACAGGCAATCACATGATTTTAGGTTCATCTTTGTAGCTTCTAATACATGCCTCATTATTATTAAGTAAGGAGAAAAACATTTTTAAGGATGTATCTAGTTTAGCAGTTGTCAAAATTGATTACAAAATAACATGAGCAAGTTATTTTTTTGCCAGTTATTTGGAGACAACTCATATCATTTTCCCCCTATATCCTTGTATTTCTCAAAGTTTGAATGGAAAAATATCTTGGACATATTGAGAAGAATATAAATTCAGTGTGTATGGTACTCAGTGTGTACCATTGTGTATGGACTTCCTCAAAAGAGAGGAAGATAAATTGTTGGAACTATTATTAAGTAATTATTTATTGAAAAAAAATGGACTATGGTTTACATGCTGAAGGGTTGGTGGGAAAAAGAAACATAGGAGAGCAACACAGGGGAAGAGAAAAACTGGAGTGAAGCCACAAATCAGGGACAATCTTTTAGGAAGATAAAGAACAAAAATGGGAGCAGAAGGGAGGAAATGTTTTTGAAAGCTTTGTAATTTAGCTTTTAGTACAACACATAACTCATAGCTAAATTATTTTTAATAAAGTTCCATAATGTCCTAATTTTGGTATATTAAGATAGTATTTCATCCTGTGTTTGCAAATATTCCGATTTTTTAGAAACTATTTTCTCTCTTTTTATTTGTCTCTCTTCTTTACCTTTTGGGCATTAGCATCTCCCATTTCCTTCACATTAACACATGCCTGGCTTCCTGCCATTTACTTACTATCACCTCCACTGGAGAAAACCAAAGAATAAATAAATAATTAAGAAGAAAAAATACACACACTAGTCACTTATTCTAACTCTTAACCATTTTGCTAATACTTTGGATAAGAGAAGAGGTTTAAAAGTATAGGCTCTGATAAAGCTTCATAGTTTTCTGTGACGTTTACTACCCAGATGGGGATGTATTAGCAAACATCTTTTAGAAAGGAGACTGCAATTTAAAGGAAGTCTGTCTTTGAGTTTATTGTCAGCAAATAAAGGCGTATTCGCTAATCATATTTTTTGCTACTGATACTATTAAAAAACACAAAGAAATGAAGATCTTGGGGACATGTGGTCATACTTATATCTAGGATATAACTTTAAAAAATATCCTATGAAAAAAATTTTGATATTCCTAACAATTTATTTCAATGATTTGAATTTCGTTTTTTCTTGGGTGATATATATATATTTCAAACATAATATTTTACTACCTATTATCTACCTAAAATCAGGAATAAAAAAAAATATGGTTAACTCACTAAATATTTTGGACTGAATGTAATAAATTTTCTGTGAAAATAGTGGGTAGATGGGGGAAAGAGTTGAGGGAGAATATGAACTACTCTTAACTACCTAATATTTAAAGATTATTATTGGTCTAGAAAGAGGAAAAGCATCCTGCCTACATTTAAAAACAGAATCTGTTAGAGATCCTCAAACTTTTGGTTTCCATGAATGAGAAAGACTGAAATTTGTTTTCCAAGAAAGACCATAAAAAGTAACACTAAAAATGATAACTATGATTCTGTGTTCTTAGATATTACTTGTTTTACAAGAGCTTATAACCCTTTTGCATAAAAATATTTTAAAAATGAAACAAAACTGGTATTCAGCATTTTCATGATATTTACTTATCTAATAATGATGGGATATTTACAGCTTTGTTATTTAAATGTCATAATCATTTACTAACAGAAATCTTTAAAGTAACATAATTTAGAAATAAAAACATTATATTGTCTTTATTTTATCGTTTTGCCATGGACCCATTCACAACAGTAACCATAATCATTCATAAAATGAATTAAAAATATTCATAAAATGAATGGGTATACCTATTCATTTTATCCTCAAGCAAAAATAAAAACAGTAACACTATAACACAGGTACTATTTAATTATCACATCTAATAGAGGGTAAATGTAAGGCTTAGAGAGATTTAATAACTTGCCCCAAATCCACAGATATGTGGATTTAAACACAGTAGATGTTAAGTATTGGCCTCCATCCTTACTATTTTATGGATGTAAGGTGTTGTACAAAACTCTAAATTACCAGAGTGGAATCTGTGAAACTAGTGAAGGCAAAGATAGTACACACACTAACTTTGAAAATTCTTCGTGAAAAGTACCAATAGGTCAGTTTTGAGAGAAAATATGATGACACTTTCATCTTGAATCTCTAAAGAGGGATGCCTAACAAATGTTAGGCCTATCCTATTTCTCTGTTCTTCAGGTTAGTAAATACATTTTTTTTTTCAGTAATTTATGTTTTTCTCAAATTTATATCACTATTTTAAATAGATATACTTTGAGTATCTTGTTACCAAACAATGTTTGGGCTGAACACAGCTACTTATTATTTTTATATTTGTAATTTGCCGTAAGTGCATTTCAAGTCTATATATTATACATTCTATTTATATTATAACAATAAATATGTGTTTAGATATTTGCACATATATTCATATGTGACATAGTTTCTAGTGAGCATCTGGTAAATTAAACATTGTGATAAATTGCTGTACACATATTAGTTAATACTACTTTTAACAATGATATTAATGATAATATTTAACATTTGAGTTTTTACTACTGATCAGGCTATCTAGAGAAATAAATAAATATATATATACATATATATGTGTGTGTGTGTGTGTGTGTGTATATATATATATATATATATATATATATCTATATCAAGAATCCTCCTAATTTAAAAGCAACTTTATATTCAAGTATTGCTATTTTGATTTTTTTGTTAGGGTCCAAAATTTTCAGACCATGAAGTGTGATTTCAGTCATAGATTATTGGACATCATGAAATTCTCTGAATATGTGACAGAAGGAGAATGACTTCTCTAGTCCAAAAAGTCACCATTGTTTTTTTTAAATTTTGTAGTGAATGCTTGTCTATTTGGCTCTGTAAGAGCACCATCTGGTGGCATCCAAGACTTCCAAAACAATCTGTAGACATCATTGTCGCCAATGATTTGGTGGGGTATAGCGGTAAACTTGTTAGAATGAGGTTTATATCTTCTAGATTTGTCTTGTTTGTTCTAAGTTCAACAAGGCAGTTATTTATTATTTTGAGTGAATAATCCATACATGAAATCAAATTCCATGAACGAAGTACATAAAAGTCTATCTTCCCACAAAAGAAAAAATATACCTTTTCTTGATTGCTGAATGTTAGGCAGAAGTTTACAATGACTGGGGCTTAACCACAGGGAAATCAACTTGCTTCAAATTGAAAGATATACATCCCTGTTAAGTTTATATTTGGGAGCAGAGAAACTTAAAAAAATGAACAAGATTCACTGCCAAACCTTCTATTTATTCTAATTCTTTGTAGTTGTAAAATATGTAAAAATTGCAAGAACTTTTTACTGAAAATACTACTAAATGTTGGGATTACATTAACTGTACTTTTGAAACATCTGTTACATTCATAATCTTGCCAGGACCATGCCCATAAAAGTACATTTTATGCAAGAAAATGTTTAGACTGGTGAATGGTTGACTGTCTTGTAACAAGATATAGTTCCAATAGAAAATAATATCAAATTTAACAAAAAATACCATCCAATATTCTACTTACTATATTTCTTATAAAAATAAAAATTTCTAGGGAAACAAATATAGTTTGTAATACCTATAGAAAAATAATTAGTAATGCAAGCATTGTATAAGTGGACACTTATTATCTATAAATTAGGAATATAAGAAACCAATTTTAGTAAGTCTAAACTTTCTTCCTATATGAAAATAAAGTAAGGATCAATATTTCTTCTCTTTTGGTTAATTAAGGATGTTCTTGTTCTCCTGAATCAAGTGGAGAATTAAAATTCATGTATATAAATACATTTTGTAAATTTTCAGATCAGCAAATCTCTTCCAGCACGTCTTTTAGAATTCAAAAGATTGTAAATTACTTGATATTAATTTTGACTCTTTTATTAGTGAATTAAAAATAATTACAAAAAGGCCAATGGTAAAGAATTTAAGTTCTGGAATCAGGCTGTCTGGGTTTGAACCTCTTGCTCCTTTCTAGCATGTGCTCTTGGACAACTACATGAAATCTTGTCATAACCGTACTTGAGCTATGGCTCTAGGCCATAGCTTCCTTACTTATCAAATGGAGATAGGAGCTCCAACCTCATAGGGTTGCAATAAACATTAAATTATTTAACACAAATAAAGGACCTGGAGTAGTGCCTACTTTCATCAAGCATTAAATAAATATTAGCTAGTATCTATTGAAATGTTTTCATAAGAGGTATTCATTTGACTCCACTCTGTAATTTTCTATGGAAGTACACTTAACTAATATTCCATTTGCCTCTTGATGCAATGTAAGAGTCACTGTATGTAATATAAAGTATATTTCTATGGCAGAATTTCCTAGCCAGTGCTGAGAATGAGTTCCATGTGCCATGGCCCTTGGTGACCAGAGTTCCTGGGTTTGCCTCTATTGTCTGTGAGCACTCCTCTCTGTCACAACAGTATGTTGAATAAGTGTTTCTATCTCTTAACTGTGTATTAACATGTAAAGTTTTGGGAAACTGTGCTCTAAATTGATGGTATGAAGCAATTTATATCGCTAAAATTACCGTATTTAAGAAGACCAATCATATGTGTTTCAGTAATCCATCATGCTGTTAGAAAGACTTAGGACTTATAATACATCAAAATAATACCCAAGCAAATTCTAAATTAGTCAGAGATTTTAAATGAACAGTTGCTATACACAACTGTATGGAATTCTAGTGAATATCTCTGATTGCCTCACTGAAGGATCAAAACCCATTGTCAATTTTCTTTACTAATAGTTGGTCCTTCCATAATAACACCAGGTTGAATTCTGTATTTTCTCATAACAAATATGCTGTTTCTCATAAGTGTCAACATCTTTCATTCACCTGCTTATAAAAATGTGTCTGTTTTCATTCTATGAATTTTTAAAGCAACTTCACGGTGTTTGACTCACTATCGATTATTTTTCAGATATCATCTCACCTAAATCCACGTTAAAGATTTCATTTTGGGTATGGCCTAGCAAATCAAAATAAGCAAATTAAATTTCCATCCATGAAACCAATTCAGAACAATAAAAATTGAAATGATAAACTGAATATGTTCAAGGAACTGTTTTGATATAAATGTATAGTCTAAGCCAGAGAACAATCATTTTATTTTGAAAATAGTGAGTCAATGGGACAAATATCTTTGGGCCAAAGTGATTGCATTTACTGAGATTTAGATACAACAAATAATTTAGCTGGTTCCATATCCTTCCATCTGATTTTTGCATATATGTATTCATTACCTAAGGATAATATTGTTTAAATAGGAATAAAATTTTATGGAGCAAGAGATTACAGAAATGAATTGTGTACACATAAAGCACAAATAAATTAAGGTTATCTAAAAGTATAATGAACTGTTGATTAATAATACATTAGCAGTTAACACAAAAATCAAATTAGTCATGTAAAGAAGTTTGCATATATGTGTTTCCCTTGCAATTGATGGGGCTGTAATAGTTTTTAAAGCAAGTACGCCTGTATGATGAATTCCTTTGGTATTCAGTGTAATAGCACAGATAATAATGAAGTCATTTGGCTTCCATTATATAAACATTAGATAATGGATACCTGTATTAAAATGCAACTCTTAAATGTTTGTGCTTATTTTTATCTTCATTTGTACATAGTACTAAATCTTTAAAGTTGAGCTTTTATGCAAATTGTTGAATTTATAACTCTGGATCTTGAGTGACTTTTATGGACAAAAACATTCCATTATATTGTTTTATATTCCAAGATAAACTACAGTTGGATTGTTAAAATGGGTGCCCTTATGGTTATTAACCAGTTGTCTAATCTCATTCTCCCCTTCCATTTTTTGTTGGTCTCTTTAAGGGAAGCAAGCATCCACAAGAACATCTTGAAAACATATCCCATTATACAATATCTCTGAAATGTTTGATTTTACTTTTTTTATTTCTTGGGTTTTTGTTTCTTTTGTCCTTACCTTTTTTCATTCAAATGCCATAAAACAGAAATAAAATTCAAATTTTATTTTTAAATTACAACAAAAATTTTCCCTTCCAGAAGCTGTTACAGCTATAGGATAATGGTTAAGAAAATGACAAGTATTTTTAGCTTTTTTTCCTATTGGATGACATTAGTTATTTCTGCTATGTGAGGTGACATAAACTCTCTGTTTTGGGAGAGGGAGGGTTTACACTTGTTATTCTTCCCCATATTTGTGTTTCTAAGAAATTGCCCATTTCAGAGTTTGGAAATGCCAAATAGATGCTGATTTTCTAATTTCAAAAAACAAGCAGATACACCAAGCATATTAAAATTTTTCTTGTATATTTTGTATATGTTCAATATTTTTTGTAAACCTTCATTGTCGTGTACTTATATTGACAACATAGAGTTAAAAAGAGAGTATATAGATAATTATAACAGCGTACCAATAATTGTAATGTTGGAATTTAAATTGTGTTGCACGAGCATGGAAAACTTCTGTTACTCTTCATTTTTCATGGCCTGTTACAGAATTCCAAGATAAGTCTTACTTAAATTATGAAGAGGATAGGAGGTTTAGATTGAACTTTACTTTTAAAAATGCTTTCTCTGTATAATGAGAAAATCCCAAGTATGAAACAGCCTTCAAAGTTGAAAAGAATGAAAGAAGAAAAGAGTTCGGTAGAAAAAAAGACTTAAAGGACTGATGTGTAAGTTTTCCTGTATCTGATCACTCTCTTCTCTGTTCTCCAAAATCATTGACTATAAACCTATTCTTTTTTTAGTTCTCAGATTTGAAGGCCCCCCTCTGGCCCTTCCTGTGTTGGGTGCTCCTCAGGCAAATTCTCTATTCTGCTTCTGCATATAGCTTAATATGATATGTTGTTTTGTTTTAGGTGTATTAAAAAAACATCTATGTACACAGATATGTATTTGGAAAATGAAGGGTGTTTTAATGGCTGTTTCAGATAATGGTGGATATTGTTTGATTTTGTAGCAAAATTTAACAATGGTAGTTTCTTAAAGATCATCTGCAATATGAAATCTAAAACCATATCAATGAAGTTCTCATAGACTGCTCTATGAAACTTCATTAGCCTATGTTATATTTTTAATGGATCTTTTATTTCTGCATGATTTTGTCATATTGTGCTTAGGTCATTTAGAAAATACAGTTGACCCTTTGAACAACACAGGTTTGAACTGCAAAGGTCAACTTCTATGGGAATTGTTTTCAATAGTAAATAACTATAATACTATATGATTCATGGTTGGTTGAATCCTTGGATGTAGAATCGTGAATTAAGAGGAACAGTGATTAGGAGGGCCAACTATAAGTTATAAGTGGATTTTTGACTGGGTGGAGGGCCAGTATCCCTGACCCTCACTTTGTTCAAGGGTCAATTATATAGGTTTGCTGAATTATATAGATGTTCAAAATGATGAGCATTTATATTTCATTATAAAATATCAAAAATTCATATTTGTTAATATCACTAACAGTCTCATCAAAAAGCTTTTACGTATTGGGAAAATCTCAAGCTCAAAGTGGCAGATACAAGTTTTCCAAACTTCCAATTTTCATTTGAAAGTTTGAATATTATTGTTGTAATAAATATCATCAATTATTTTTCTTGAAGTGACAGCCTTACTTATTTTACTTGTTACAAAATATCTACCAGATAACCAAGTATGAATAACTCTAGTTTATCTGTCAGTTGGTATTTCATATGAAAATATTTTTCTATGAAAAAAAGGGCACACAAGCACTTTTCTTAACAACCACTATCATATTTAAGCAGGTAGCTGATGTGCTTTATATGTACTTCCCATTTTATAACATAGAATATTAAAAAGACATGTACTTATATGGTCCAGATTTAATAAAATTAATTTTTACTGCTTCATCAAGGACATTCTTAAGTGAAACTGGCTTTTGATAATCAAAATTATCAAAGTTAGCATCTCCAGTAACAGGTAAAGTTAACATCATAATTAGCTTCATGATGTGATGCATTGCAATAGACACAGTATCACTTTTATGACATTCCCACCAAAAATTCACAACCTAAATTGAATCATGGGTATACTTAAGGCAAGCCCAAATTAAAGATCACTCTGGCCTGTTCTCTTTGAGAATCAAAGTAAAGAGCAAAGAAAGAATGAGGATCTGATTAAATAAAAAGGAGACTGAGCAACATGATAGCTAAATGCAAATGTTATTCTGGATTGGAATCTGGACCAGGAAAATTTTTCTTGTCATTTGTAGTAGGTTACAAGAACAGAAATACAAAAAGAATTCTGTTGTAAATTTGTGATATCTCTACATACTCTAACCAAGTATTTTATTATAGTCTATTTTATTTTAATTTTTCTCTGTTTTAGTTTCCTGTTTCTCTTTCCCCTTTTCTTCTTCCTCTCCTTTATTTTATTTTATTTTTTAAATTTTTTCTATTAAAACAGTTGATTTACAATGTGTTAGTTTCAGGTGTACAGTAAAGGGATTCAGTAATACATATATATATAAATATATATATATATTCTTTTTTTAATATTTCTTCCATTATAGGTTGTTATAAGATATTGAGTATAGTTCCCTGTGCTATACAGTAAGTCCTTTTTGGTTCTCTATTTTATATATAGTAGTATGTATATTTTAATTTCAAACTCCTAATTTATCACTCCCTCCCCTTTGGTAACCATAAGTTTGTTTTCTTTGTCTGTGAGTCTGTTTCTGTTTTGTAAATAAGTTCATTTGTATCATTTTTTAAGATTCCACATAGAAGTGATGTCATATGATATTTGTCTTTGTCTGGCTTGCTTCATTTAGTATGATAATTTCTAGGTACATCTATGTTGCTGCAAATGGCATTATTTCATTCTTTTTTATGGCTGAATAATATTCCATTATATATATATAATATTCCTATATATATATATGTGTATATATATATACCACATCTTCTTTATCCATTCATCTGTTGATGTACAATTAGGTTGCTTCCATGTCTTAGCTATTGTAAATAGTGCTGCTATGAACATTGGGGTGCATGCATCTTTTTGAATTAATGTTTTTCTCTGGTTATATGTCCAGGAATGGGATTGTTGGATCACATGGTAGCTCTATTTTTAGTTTTATAAGGAACTTCCATACTACATACTATTCTCCCTAGTGGTTGTACTAATTTACATTCCCACCAACAGTGTTCCTTTTTCTCCACACCCTCTCCAGCATTTGTTATTTGTAGACTTTTTAATGTTGGTCATTCTGACCAGTGTGAGGTGATACCTCATTGTAGTTTTGATTTGCATTTCTCTAATAATTAGCAATGTTGAACATCTTTTCCTTCTTCTTGTGCCTTTTGAACATCTGTGTGTCTTCTTTGGTTAAATATCCGTTTAGATCTTCTGCCCATTTTTTTATTGGGTTGTTTGTTTTTTTGATATTGAGCTGCATGAGCTGTTTGTATATTTTAGAGATTAATCCCTTGTCAGTCACATTGTTTACAAATATTTTCTCCCATTCTATAGGTGGTCTTTTTGGTTTGTTTATGGTTTCCTTTGTCATGCAAAAGCTTTTAAGTTTAATTAGGTCCCATTTGTTTATTTTTGTTTTTATTTTCATTACTCTAGGAGGTGAATCCAAAAACATATTGATGCAATTTATGTAAAAGAGTGTTCTGCCTGTGTTTTCCTTTAGGAGTTTTATAGTATCCAGTCTTACATTTAGGTCTTTAATCCATTTTGAGTTTACTTTTGTGTATGGTGTTAGAGAATATCCTATTTCATTCTTTTAGATGTAGCTATTCAGTTTTCCCAGCACCACTCAATTGAAGAGACTATCTTTTCTCCATTGTATATTCTTGCCTCCTTTGTTGTAGATTAATTGACCATATATGTGTGGGTTTATCTCTGGGCTTTCTATACTGTTCCATTGATCTATATCTCTGTTTTTGTGCCAGTACTACACTGTTTTGATTACTGTACCTTTAATACTATAATATCAAAAGCATAGCAGATTATATTAAATTATAAAATGCAAGAGTAAGACAAAACCCAAACATCTCCAAAAAATGGCTAGCATCTTAAAGCATTAAACTGACTAGTAATATGTGATTGAAATTTTTATTAATTTCTTATTCTTAAATATTTCTTGAAAAACATATGTAAAAGACAGACCCAAGAGGTCATATGGTGAGGGCCGACTGTATGAGTATCTCTCTAGTGTTACACTGGAAAGAAGAGCAATCATGAGAGTCACAACATGGAAGTTCTCTAAAAAAAATGTCTGGGCTGTTTATGGAGATACCCACTTTCTGGTCTCCATTCCCTATCACTCTCCCCTCAGGTAGTTTTTTGAACACTTCTATAAGTTTCATTACTGGAACAAGATTTAACACTGTTTTTCCCTATGATACTTCCTATCTATGCTAATATTGACACCGTACTCCGTATAGTCAGCATTTCTTTTTTGATTTTTCCCCAAGGCTCTGGGTTTCATAATGTGCAGCTAAATTGATCTAGAAAGCCCAAAAGTAGTTTTTAGATATATCATTTACCCTTAGGAGCAAATAATACCAATAACAGCAGCAACAACAAAAAATGGTTTCTCTAGAAGCTTCTCTAGTTCTCTCCTACCATAATGGAAAATGCAAAGATGTCAGGCCTCTTATATTCTCTAATTTAGATGGTTGTCTTTTGTGTCTATAGGGTAAATTTAGCCTTTCATTTTTCAATTTGTTGGGTTCATATATAATTTTCATCCTCCTATACAAGGACTCTAATCCACCTGCTATGTGATGGACAGATATCAACCACAGTCATTTCTCAGTACCTTCCAATATGTGTCCCGTGTGTTCTCATGACTATAGCCTTTGCCTTTCCCTCCATCTTCTTGTAGCTCTTGCTCTGGCTTCCTTTAGCTGGTTCTTGTTGTCCTAGGGAACTACTAAAGAAGTATCAATCTCCATTTCTCCTAAGAATTTTCTTTGTGAGATTCCCAGTGCATATACCAGGGCTTCAGACATTTCCAGAGTGGTCTTGGATTCGTTACGTAAGTTTGGAAAATGTTCACTCCGTGGGTCCAAGCCACAGGTGATCAGCTGAGCCCTGAAGCAGTATTGTTTTCTTCCTGAATCTCCACATATCTAGCAAGGAAAATTTTAGGTATTTGAAACAATAATCCAAAATTCAACAAAAATATTTGTTCCTTTGGAACAGTAAAAAATTTAGCTGAGTCTCATTCTTCCCTTCAACACTCCCATTCCAAAACTAACCAAAAACCAAAAAAAATCTCTTGCCCAAAATAGTAGTTAGCTTTAAGACAAAATTTAATCTCTTTTACACTTGGCAATTTTTATTTACAAAACATAATATCTAACATCAACATTAGAGTTAAAGTTGATTTTATAGCTTTCAACTCGTATAACTAAATGTACCCCTGGTAAATTTTTTTAAACATAAATCTCTTTGTCCCAAAGATTAAGTTTAGTCACCACCTCTAGAAACACGAAACTGCTTATAATTATGTTTTCATCCTATTTTATTTTTAATAATTTTAAAAATGGTAAGGTTCAGGCTCAACTAGGACATGGATTTGGGCAGCTGACCCACATTGCTTTTGGTCATTATGATTCTCCTAGGTCACAGAATAGTAGATTTAATCCTGACTTCGTATGTACAAATGGTCTAGATTTCTGATGTGACATCCAATGAGTAATATGTTCCAAGATATTATCTCTTCCCTTATTTCCTCATAACTAATTCATGGTTCCTCCACTAGCAGAGATGTGTATGAATCTTGTCATGGCCTTCTGTAAAGTGTCTTAGGCCTATTTGATTTGCAGTAATGACAATTATTTATATCCATTGTTTCTGCAACTATGCTTTGGTTTGAAGTGCCTCTTAAGCCATTGTGTAGGTGTGTAGATGACACAATTTTCCAGGCATTTGATTCAAAGCATGAAGTCTCAAATTTTAAAGTATTTCTAATTTCTGCCACTTGTGGTGCAGTTTTCCAGTGATGATCAAGGCAATAGAAGACAGTGCTTAGTGGTACTGAAAGCTACTGGTCACAAGAGAAGGCAGGTCTTTGTGATTAGCATGTTGAAATAGAAAATGAGGGATGAGGAGATGTTGTGATGTGTTATTCAAAACATTGATTGGTCTGTTGATCACTACATACCCCAAGTTGGGTAATCATATGATTTTCTTATGATATTAAACACAAGAAAGGTTTAAATAGAAAATAAGATAAAAATAAAGATATGGTATGTTGAATATGCTATGAAGAGAACTCACCAGTTTACTCGTTTAAGAAGAAAAGGGAAAAATCAATACAGAAAGTAGAAGAATACATCAAACTTTTCAAGGAATATCTTTACATAGAGAAATGAAACCCAACCAAACTCAGCTGCTACAGTAATGCAGATTGGAGGCCAGGTTGCTTAAGAGCATAGAATCAGACTAATCTGGCCTGATATCTGGCTCTGTTGGTTACAAAGTATAATTTCTAGAAACACCTTCAACCTCTCTGATCCTCATGGTTCTTAGAATCTCCTTCATAGGGATGCCGGGAGGAATGAAATGAGAATTACATTTAAAAGGTACCTGGCACAGAGTTGGTGGCAAGTAGCTGGTTATTATCATTAATAGCAGAAACAATATCACAAGGTCAGAAAAAAAGTCATAATGCCCTCTTCAACTCTAAATGCATTTTTTTTTACAATGCTTTCCACTTGATAGGCCCAGTGCAAGATGGTCATATCCAGAGGCTCTTAAATTTTGATCACTGGTGATGAATTATATAGTGCAGGAGCTACTCGGAAGGCAGCTTTAGAAATGGAGACTAAACTTTCACTAGTGGTTGGAAGTGGATAAATTAATTTATCTTTTCATCTCAGGTGAGCCCTTGGAGGAAATCATTATCATAAAACATTGTAAATCTATAGACTTGGCAGCTTTTACCCTGCAGAGAGTCTCGGGACTTGAGTAAATATGGAGATTTAGAGATTTACTATCTTTTCCTTTGAAGAGGTGATTTCCCTTGGTAGGGAAAGATGGACATGGCAATAGGAAAAAAAAGATTCTTGTTTTAACTTTGAACTTGAACCAGCTTTGAAATACATATATCTCTTTACCAGGATAGCTTTCATAGCTGCAAAGCCATTTTTATTAAATTACAATATTAAACTTTAGAGCAAAGATGAGCTGGGGGAAAAGATCTTACTCAATATATGCACCTATCATGAATCAACATTAAAGGCTGCGAATCATTATCAACATTTCCTCTGAGGCCTGGAGAGACAGAAAAACATTATTAGTATATATTCTCAAGCCAAGAAATTGAAAATGGAAAATAAAAGTAACCATTGAGCCTAAAAGTAAAAAGTTGCATTTGTTTGAAACAAACAAAAGTTTTTAAGAAAATGTTTCTGTAAGATTCTCACAGTAATTATCAGACTTTTTATCTAAAACTATCCTGAGATACACATAATTAAAACCATTATATATTCGTTAGACATACATAATCACTTAATTCAATAAAATCATTTTATGAAATCTCTTGAAGAATGCCTAAAGGAGGATGTAGCTTCACTAGAGAGCATGAATCCTTGAAGTTAAGCAGTTTTCCCTGGAATCAGTTCTAAATGACAGCACGTAACAATGAACTGGGATTCAAGCTCAATAGTACCTTGTATATAGGACAAAAGAAAATGAAGGAAAGTAAGTTTTACAAGGTACATGTTGATTACTCAGAAATGGAAAAACCGAGGACTTCCCTGGTAGTGAAGTGGTTAAGAATCTGCCTGCCAATGCAGGGGACATGGGTTCGATCCCTGGTCCAGGAAATCCCACATGCCACAGAACAACTAAGCCCATGCACCACAACTACTGAGCCTGTGCTCTAGAGCCCACTTGCCGCAACTACTGAAGCCCGCGCGTGCCTAGAGCCCATGCTCCACGACAAGAGAAGCCACCGCAATGAAAAGCCCTCGCACTGCAACTAAGAGTATTCCCCGCTCTCCGCAACTAGAGAAAGCCGGCGCGCAGCAACGAAGACCCAATGCAGCCAAAAAATTTACAAAAAAAGAAATGGAAAAACCTGTGAGGTAGGACAGGTTGCTTTGCATGTGTTTCTGGGTGTATGTGAGAGAGAGGTGAGAGAGAGCAAAGGAGAGAGAGAGACAGAGACTAACTGATAGGGAATGTAGCTATGTGATGTCATGATCCAAGCTCTCCAGCTTAATTGCCAATGAACAGAGGTTAAGCCTTCTTCATGTGCTATGGTAATGCTCCTCTTTCTTTTGTCCCTTTATTCATTAACACCATCAAAAGCAGTATGTCAGATAATTGGCTTAAAAGTGTGCTAGAATTGTTTTTTCTCTGCTATGGATACGACAACAGTGCTTTAGTTAAGAGAATATGGGACTTTCAAAAAAGACAGCATATTGGGCTTCCCTGGTGGCGCAGTGGTTGAGAGTCCACCTGCCGATGCAGGGGACACGGGTTCGTGCCCTGGTCCAGGAAGATCCCACATGCCGCAGAGCGGCTAGGCCCATAAGCCATGGCCGCTGAGCCAGCATGTCCGGAGCCTGTGCTCCGCAACGAGAGAGGCCACGACAGTGAGAGGCCCACATAACGCAAAAAAAAAAAAAAAAAAAAAAAAGACAGCATATGAAAACATTGTTATACCATGTTCTGAATATCTAATTACCAATGATATCGGTAATGACAGCTTTCAAGAACATAGGCCACAATACCATTTGCTGTGTTTTCTAGAATATCTCACAGTACTACAAGAAGGAAATTGAACTGTTTATAAATACAGTCATCCCTTGGTATCCAAGGGAAATTGGTTTCAGGACCTACCCCAATACCAAAATCCATGGATAAGTTCCATAGTCAGCCTTCCAAATCTGAGGTTCTGCATCCTTGGATTCAACCAACCACAGATTGTATAGTATTATCTGTGTTTATTGAAGGAAATCTGGGTATAAGTGGACCCATGAAGTTCAAACCTGTGTTGTTCAAGGGTCAACTGTAATAAATATATCCAAAATAAAAGAATCTCCTTAGGAAATATGTTCAACACTTATTGTAAACAAAACATTGAAAAACAATCATTAAAAGAATAAATACAACCTACATTAGTTTCTTACAACTCTGAAAATTGGGATAATAAAACAGTGAACACAAGAAATATATCTCTTCAACAAGGAATTCTAAACCGAAATTGTAAAATAAGTAGCAGATTTTTCATTATAATTTCCAAGCATACATCTCAATTAGGCACTAAGGACCCAAAGGTGGAAAATTTGGTACCTCCTTGTGCTGACTGCCTCCATCTCATCATATGAGACTTTATCAGGTTGCTTTATGTTAGCTGTGACTCTGGAAAGAACTTGATCATCCCGTTTAGATTGGAGTATGGGACCAAGAAGCAAAACTCTTAATAAAACAGTTAATAATTTATTGATAATTTACCTCTTCTAGGGTTCTTTTTAAAATCTCTGTATTTATTTACATTTGTATGACTATGGGAAAAAGTTTAGGAAGATACATACTAGACTGGTATCTGGAAATGTGTGAAGGATTCATACCAGTCTGGTTGCCTCAGGAGGGTAAGAAGTAGGGGGAGTCAGGGAGA